>NW_004949096.1:26230854-26256617 GCF_000317375.1 Microtus ochrogaster
AAAAAGATAAAGGCACCAACAGATTAGGTGTCTGGTGAGGATCAGCTTCCTAGCATGTCTGCAACACAATCTTATATGGTAGAAGGGCTGGGAATCTTCTTAGGATCTCTTTTATGGCTGCTGGTCATGAGCTGAGCCTCAATGACCACTCCCTCTCAAGTGCCCCGCCTCCTAAGATCATCACCTTAAAGATTTTAACACGAAGGAATGAAGAGGGTCTTTTATAGGGGGGTTTTAGATTAGTCATTTTGGCACGTTGAACTGACAGGTACAGTTCTGGAAACTATTTCTCAGGCTCTGGTGTTTGTCTAGCACAGTTTTATAGTCCTGTCATCTTGGTCTTACCTTGGGTGCTGATCAACTCATGAATCTTTCTCCAGGCACCTACTGTGTGATGATCTCACCATAGATAGGCAGAAAAGTGAACCCTGTCATGAGCCTGATCATGACATCTTCCAAGAGATATGAGTGGGGAGTTTCCACCAATGATAAATGAACAACTGATGATAATAATAAAAGAAAACATGACTAACATTAGTTGCCATTAGGGAAATGCAAGAGAAAGTCACGACTATTCATTGTCTCCTAGCAACTATCAGCTATAGGGAAGACGGATGCTCTGTCCTCAGTGGTGTGGCCATTGATGAGGTTCCCGTGTTTAAATGGATAGCTCATGCAGGCAGCCATGGTTAAACTCAGGGGGTCACAAACCAAAACCAAAGCCCAAACAGAAAGACATTATAGTTAGTGGGGGGTGGAACTTGTTAGGAGCAGGTGCATATTGATTGAGGTGGAAGAGTGAGTATAAACAAACTGTATTATGCTAATTAATAAGATCACACTAACTCGATTACTGTACCCAGGAGTATGACTATAGAAGAAAAGACACAAGCAAGTGATTGTGGGGATGTGGAGAACTGATAACTTCTATTTGCTGCTAGTTGAAATATAAAATGGCACTACTGCTTTGGAATACAGCCAAGGTCTCCAAAAGATGGAACACTAAAAGACCTTATTATTGTCTAGCAATTCCACTCTGAGATGTATAGCCAAGTAAAGTGAGAACACTCAGCTGGGAGATCTTGTACAGATGTGTTGTCTTCAATATCCAAAAGGTAGGAACAGCCAAAGCATCTATCATTCCTAAATATATTAGAAAAATGCAGAAAGTTTATACAATGGAATTGTGCAGCCATCAAACTTGTGAAGTACTGCTCCAGTCTACAGCAATAAATACACCTTAAATGCATCACACATGCTAGTCAAAAGAGCAAGTCAGACAAGGCAAGTTGCTGGGTGATCCCATTCCATCAATAACCAGATAGGCAACTCCAAAAGAGCACAAAGTGAATTATGCTTTCCAGGGACTGAAAGGGTTCTAAAAAATGGGGTGTGCCTACTAGAAAGGATCGAGTTTCTGAGGTGATGAAAATGTTCAAAAATTGGTTGTGGTGATGGTGGATTGGCTCCCCAAACGTACTTAAAGACAAGTGAGTCAAATGTACAATGCATGAATTGTACTTCCGAAAAGCTGTTGTCAATTTTAAAAGAGTATTTTGGGAAATCTGGAAGCAGGAGTTTCAAAAGGACTGTTGATGTAGGGACTGTCAACCCTATGATTAACCAGCGCCATTGACTGACTTAGCCCCCACGTGTGGGAAGCAGCATCAAAGGAAGCGATGAGGTAAGAGGCTTTCTGTAGCTGATGTTCACCAGCCCCGCCAGGGACGCCAGGAGGAATAAAACCCAACGAGAGGAGACAGACCTATTCCAGGACCTCCCTTCCGTGGCCCGTTTGCTGGCGTCGGTTGTGTAGTCTGCCACCTAAGGCGAGCGGATGTGAGCAGATTCATCCAAGAAAACACTCAAATGCTTGCCTAGACAGTGTGAGCTCAGAAACTGCTCTTTTACCTCAGCGGCTTAAGAATTTTGATTCATTTGGTAACAGTTTATCTTTGATGACGGACCAGTGAATGACTCAGTTTTGTGGCGTTTAACACCTCCATGCTGGGAACTTACTCAAACGCATTTTACTTATTCCAGAGACAGCTCTGGACTTCGGCCCAAGCTTCCTCCTTCCTTCTGGATCCCATAATAGGGCATTTCTTGTATGTTGCTCCCTCAGGAGAGACAAGGGGAGGTTGTCACGTTACCGGTATGTAAAGCTCCGGGCCTTTGAGGTTTTCTCTGTCTTTTCTCACCTGAAGCACAGATATTAACTGTCGGCTTTTAGTAGGGTTTTCAAGAATGGAAAACGGGCAGATGAAAATGAATGATCTGATTTGTATTCAAACTTGACTTTAGTAAAACCCCAAGTGAGAGCAATAGGCATTTTTAAACAGGGGTTCGCCAGCCACGGGGCAGGCACTGCTTAGCGTCTAATCATCAGTGGAGGTCCAGGACTTCACCGGGGCTTGTCTCACATCCAAAACATTATGGGTACACTCATTTTTGGCAGCAGTTAAATTGTTATTGTTCAGATCGGCTGTATTCATTTATTCACCTCGAGGCCACTGATCTTCACAAAGAATCTCTGACTGTCCCCATGCGTGGATTCTATGCATTTTACCAGGTCCCTCACACGTATGTCTTCTCCTGAGTTTGACTCGTGATCTCCCACTTCATCCGATTAAGACCTGAGCCAAGCACCAACAGAGCCCTGCACTACCTTGAGCCCTGGATTCTGGACACATTCAAATAACAGCGACAAAGCACTGGACAGAGGATGGAGTGTAGCTGTGGGATTGCTGTTTGCTCTCACTACCCTCCCAGACATCTATACGCAAACTGCCTCGTAGGCACTGCAGCCTAAATCATCTAAAACCCAATTCCAACTAATCAGTCCTTGATCAAAAGATAGCAGAACCCTTTATGTTTGTTCTGTAGGCTAAACCAGAGTCAGCTCGTTTCCTATTCAAATTTCTGGTGATAAACAAACCAAGGTGGGCTTGAACATAGAAGTCACCTATTCTAGTTACTCATTCATAAAGAGAAATTACTACCAATCCCCCTTCTGTGTGTGTGTGTGTGTGTGTGTGTGTGTGTGTGTGTGTGTTTCAAGGCACGGCTAGCTGTGAGGCCTCCAGAGAAGTCACAGTATTGCCTTTGCCCCTTCTTGAGCCTATGGAGCCATGGCTCCTCTCCATTCCTGTCTTTCTGTACTGACTGCCCCTTCTGTTTACTCTTAACTTCTGCTCCTCATCTTTGGCTTGCCCTCCATCACAGTCCTAAGTATCCAGCAAATGCCTTACAATCCTTCTATTTTGGTATCTACTGTAGTTCAAAACTACCATTGATTACCTAATGTTTTCCTGTTTTAATATGACATAATAAATGGAGAATATGCATGACTATACACAGCCATACTACAGGCATATGTGGCTTATGTGATACACAATATTTCAAGTTCTTAAAAAACAAAAGTGAAATAAAGAAAACAAACTTGTAATAAACAAGCAGAGAGAATCTTGAATTTAGCAGGAACCGGTTAAGACTGCTGGTCCTGTGGATCAAACAGCTTCTGATGCCTGAGCTGCCAGCTCTGGTGTTCACTGGGGTCAATCAGAGTTTCTTGTATCTTGAGGCTGAGCAGTCAGACTGTACTACAGCCTCTACCCTAGGAGATTCCAAAATTGTAAGGACCAACTTACCAAATGTCATAAAGAGTCACAAAGAGGTGGCCATCTTTATTTTATTTTTAACCTAAACAGATTCCTCAGTAGGTGTATTACAATATGATGACCTTGTCCACTCTGATGGTTATTTAAAACTGTGGCATTATGACCAGACTACTCCATGGGAAATCTTGCCCGTAATGAGTCTTATCCCTTAGGTCATTTGTTTAGCCTACTGTCCATAAAGGCTGAGCCAGTGTGGAAAATAGATGTCTGAATGAGCTATGCCAGATTGATCTAAGTTTCTGGAGAACATTGAACTCTCTTTGAATTGTGAAGTCGAGTAACACTGATGGCATTTCCTAAGTATAGACTCCGCCTTAGAAGACCCAAGAGTGTCAGAGTGGGAAAATTTCAATAAAATTGTCTCTCTGCTGCTATTTCATGAGCGACTGATTCTCACTTTACTTTAGGAAAATTGCTCCTCCAGACTGCCAAAAGCTGTTGGCAGATGGAGGTTCTCTTAACCAGATGGTTGGTCTGCAGTTAAAGCTTGACCATGGCTGAACCTGTGTACCGTGGCTTCTTGCGGAGGACAGGCAGATGACTACCAAGTGTGGAACACTTCCGGGGATGGAGCAAGAATGGGAAACCATTGCATGGACTTTCCTATAGGATTCCCGAAGACAATAAGGGTCTCTATGCTAAGGATTGTTAGCAAACTCTACAGAAAGAAAAGGAGTGATGAATGACTTGAATATCTGTTGGTTGTGAGATAGGGAAAGTCTCTGTGCAGGTGACAGGAGAGATAAGTGCTGGTGTTTGGAACCTGAGTTCACCACAGTATGGAGTAAACCTGTGTCTACACGCACATGCTGGTAGACCTAGCTAATAGTTTAAGGTACATAGGTACATTGGAAGAGCAAGAAGAATTAAGCATCTTTTCATTTATGTACATACATGGAGACGTGAGTTGCAAATGCATTTTTTGTTTTGTTTTGTTTGTTTGTTTGTTTTACCATTTCCTTATTTGGCCAAATATTCAGAATAGAGGCACACATATAAACAGTCCTCTGCAATTAGCAAAAGGATTGTATAACCATTAGGGACATATTTTGACACTTCAAGTTCACAAGTTTCATCTTTCTAGGGTTTTTTTTCCTCTTGATTTTGATATTTTTCTGTGGGAAGCCATGTTCCTAGGGCCATTATAAAGATTCTTGTTCAGTTGCATATTATAAATGTTCAGATGTATATTATAAGTCATAATATTTTTACATAAGCAGAGAGCATCTGAACAGATGGACATTTGGTACTTAATCAACTGGCAGTTGTTATGTATTTTTTATGAATATTTATGTATATGTTATTTTACACAACTCTTATTTGGCTGTTTTTTTCTGAATGGCCATTCTGAGGAGAGTAAACATCTTTGGGTGTTGCAAAGATTCTGGTCGAGAATTATGTTATAACTGGTTTAAAAACAAACCACTTAAAAAAATCATCAATCCTGCTTATAGACATGTTTGTATATAATATATAATAACTTATAAGCTTTGCTGAAGAACAATAGCACCATATTTTGCAATGGACACCTGAAGATGGTGAAAAATGAACATTAAAACTGTATACCCACAAAAACTGAATGAACAAAATATCAATTCACGGAAAAGCAGATTGGGCACAGTAGCATCCTAGCGTTATGCAGTTGGGCAAGGGAAAGTTTCAGAATGAATTGTGAGTTTCCTTGTGGACCAGTTAATTCATAACTGAGTCATCCACCTGCCATTGGTCAATCAATTATAACAGTGATCTTTCCAATCATTGAGTTTCTACTCTCCCACATATCCTTTTAAGTAGGGTTGGTGTGTGTGAGAGAGAAGTATTGAGGAAAGAAACCATCTAGCACTTCTTCTGAAACAGCTTAGAACTGAGATGGGAAACCGAAAGGGAATATTCTTTTAAATATAGAATATAGCACTCTGCTATATTCTGTATTAACACAATTTAATGCTATTTCTTATGGCTAAATATAATGCTTATTTTTTTTTGTAAACTCCAACATTGAAATACTGAGGTTTTTAGGCAAGAGAGATGGCTCTATGGTTAAAAACATATGTTGCACTTGCAAAGGACTTTCAGTCCTCAGCACCCATGATCATCTGGAACTCCAGTTATGAAGGGTCCACGGCCCTCTTCTGACTTCTCTGGCACCAGGAGCACATGTGGTGCACAGGATACATGCAGGCAAAATTATCATAAATATAAACTAAACAAATCATTTTTAGAATGAGTTTTTAAAAATAGTATTACTTAAGATGCTGGTTGTCCCTTAGAGCAAAAATAATTGATGATAAATGCAGTATTATAAACAAACAGGATGATGAGTTTGGCCAAAGTCAGTGACAACAGGGGAGGAGGGATAAATGGTGTCTACACTGAAAAGAATTGTTGTTGAGGGGAAGAAGAAATGGTGTCTACACTGTAAGAGTTGTTGTTGGGGGGGGGAGAAATGATATCTACACTAAGAAGAATTGTTGTTGGCTACAGAAACTCAAATCTTAGCTGTTGAGAATTCTGAATTCTTTATTCCACACCACGTCACAAAGACATGGAATTGAGACAGCACTCTGATAAAAAACAAGAACAAAAAAAAACAAAGTGCCATGTAAATCCTTAAGGTCTTGAATATGCTGTATGGGGTTAGAAGGCTGCTGAAGAAAACTGTGCCTTTCCTCTTCTAGTTGCCTCAAATAAACAAAGCAGTGATGAAAGGAAGCCTGTGTGACTTTTTGTGGAAGAAATGTAAAATTAGGTGCTGTTTTTTGAAACAAAAAAAAGATGTTTTACAAGATGTTATGGAGGCAATGAATCAAGATTATCAATAGAGAAGAATGAATGCATCTTCTCTAAAATTTAAAAAAATCCTAGTATCTCTTCAGGTAGGAGTCTAGTATCAACATTTCCAAGATTCTAAAAGCTAAGAAAAGTTTTGTCTATCTTGAATGATGGATGCCAAGATTTCTGCGGCGTGTTCATGTCTATTTGCTTAATACACGTTACATGGACAACCTTAAGACCCTTTCAGAGCCTCCTCCAGTGGATCTACTCCTATAGCCACAGGGCACCCTAAGGAATTCCAGGTGCAGGTAAGCTCTCTGTCTATCAACACCTTACCTAGGACAGTCCAGATCCAGGGATACATAAACAGCAGTAACAGTAATAACATCATCATAATGCATTTTCGTGTATAAAATGTGTCGAGTGTTCATGATGTGCTAGGCAGGATGCCAGCTGATTTACACATATAATTACATAAACTTCACTTTAAATTTAAATGTTGGTGTTTTCATGGGAGCCATTTTACATATGGAGAGAATGTAGATTAGATAGAACTAAGATATGGTTCCCCCTAGGAACAAGGAATGTAGCCAGTTGAACCAGGAAGTGGGTGGTTCCTAAGATCAGGGGCAAGGCCATCTGTGCCCATAGCCCACACACAGCAGCATGCCTGACAGCTTCCAGGGCATTTAAATGGGTCGTATAATAAAAACGTGACTGAAGAACAGATCACAGCCTATCAGGAATATCTGCTCCAGGCTTTCTTGTCTTGTGTGTTACTTTCTACTTCATGAAGATAGTTACGAATTTGCCCTGATTATGGAAAAAGCATCCCCAGGGAAGAGCTAAGAAAGCCAATGTCAAGCGGATTTCCTATTCTTTGTATCCCTTGCTTTCTAACTATCATTTCTAACAACGGGTTGGCATATAGTTCAGGTGCATCACCAGCCAATGGTCATGCGTTTATTCATCTTCATCGGAGAATACCTTTCTGAGAGTGTGTTCACCAATAGCACAGAAATAGGACAGTTCTTTATAGACATAGTGGATTGAAAGTATTGGAGACAAGACTCTAGTCTGGGTCTTTTTATATGTACCATCTGTTGACTGCTTGGAATTCATAGTTCCTCTTTTAGTAGAAATAAATAGCTAACTTAAATGCATTGTTCATATTATGAATGAAGTAGTAGCCCTGAGAAGATCCCAAACCCAAGTTAAATGTTGGGCACCACCTTTCATGTTCCCTTAAAGATATGAATCTGGGCATTTTTCAAACAGGACAAGTGCTTTTAATGAACCGTTTCATGATGACTTCTGCAGAATTGCAAATTTGTAACTTATTTTAGAAGAGATCTGTTGATGTTGTCACTATAACCTTGAATTTATTAAACTGTGTGTGATTTCATAGATAAGTGATAGCTGAGTTGCAGAAATGAGCAGGAACTGAGTTTTTTCCACTCATTGCTTGTAAGGAGTTATTGAATATAATTTACACTCTCCTCTCTCTCTCTCTCTCTCTCTCTCTCTCTCTCTCTCTCTCTCTCTCTCTGTCTCTCTCTCTCTCTGTGTGTGTGTGTGTGTGTGTGTGTGTTTAGGTAGTTCTCAAAGTGCAGAAATTTGACATCTCATGTATCTGAATTTTGGCAGGTAGAAAATAATTGATAAATTAGAAATCAGAAAAACCCTGCTACTGGTATTTAAAATATGATTTTTAATTTATTCATCTACTTTATATCTATATAAATATATAATTAGTAATTTACATATATAGTATACATTTGTTTTTATAAGCGTTTTTAAGATAGTGAGGAGAATGTTGGATCCTACCAGGTTAGATAAAAAAGTAAATGACACAGGAAAATTGTGAGCCAGAACCTGTGTGGAAAGCTGGGATTCGCTTGAAGGATACAGGATATAAAAGAGAAATGACGGATCAGATAAGAGTCAGTGCTCACTCGCAGGCTCGGCATTGCGCTCTGCAGTGATTCAGGGGCAGGTGAGTCTTCTTCCCCTGCTCAAGGTGGGCTCTGTGCTCTTTTTCCTTATTTATGTCTTCAGAACCAGCAATCCTCCAGCAAAAGAGAAACCATTTTCCTTGCTGTTAATTCATTTAGAAAGTCCTCCTCGGAATAGCTCACCCACCTCAATATAATGGCTTTAGAAACGTAAAGGCTGAAACCGCCATCTAGGTATTAATCTGGGAATGATTATTTCAAGTGACAAGAAATGGTTTCAATTGCATGCAGAAGCTAATGAGACACATGAACCCATTCTGCTAATAGCCCCAGAGGAAACTGTTTACCTGGGCACCCTGAGGAGCCAGAAAAGGATAGATTTACAACTCAGAGATTGAAGTGCTGTGTGAATAAATGGGAATGGGGGGGGGAGTAGAGAACATAGCACGGAGCCTTTCACAGTGAATATTCAAACTTAAGAATCAAATTATGATTCTTAGACCTGGATGGAGGTGGATGGTCCTTGGACTTCCCACAGGTCAGGGAACCCTGATTGCTCTTCGATCTGATGAGGGAGGGGGACTTAATGAGGGAGGGGGAGGGAAATGGGAGGCGGTGGCAGGGAGAAGGCAGAAATCCTTAATAAATAAATAATTTTTTTTTTAAAAAAGAATCAAATTATGGGTCATTTGTTCAGCTTTTGTTCATGACCTTAGAGGCAGGTCAACCCGAATTTACATAACAGGACACTCATGGCTCTCTCTGGGACAGATTTCCTTTTATTTTCCCCCTCTGCTGCCCTGAAGGTGTTAGACAGATGCCGTTTCCAAACACACACACACACACACACACACACACACACCCGTCCACTGCCTACTTTGATAGTGGGAAGCAGAAAGTGAGAAATCTCTCTGGGCTCTTGTTCATTTAAACTAGCAGGTCCACTAAAGGCAAGAGAAGGGTTTTTTTGCTCTGTCAGCACCCCACCACATCTCTGTGGTTGAGAAGTGAAACATAAAGGAAATCACACTGATTCACAAGCAGTCAAAGCTTGAGGTAGACCAGAAGTCTTACCACTTTCACTTCCTATTAAAGCAGAAAATGATTATTTGCTAAAGCCGGAATCCAGAGCCCAGTTGGTTCACACCGAGGTGGTATGAGGTAGGTTCACATCAGTCTTCTTTTCCTTTAAGGCCTCCAGACCCTGGACACTCTAAAAACACCTCTGTGAAAGTCCATTCAAGGAGTGCTTTAGAAGAACTTTATTCTCAAGAAGAAAAGAAAAAACATTATCTTTCATCAAAATATCGACAGTAAAACTAGCAAAAACACAGACTATGAAGAGATGCCAATAAACCTAAAAGCCATGCAAATTGCAGGGTTTGGTTTAGACTTCAGAGGGATGCAGGGGTTTGTGCCCGGGACCTGGGCAGCAGTGTAGGAAACTGAGTAAGTGTGAGACTTGAAACTCACTTCTTGTTTCAACTGCTCACTAGTCCTGATGATGGGCGCTCCATATTCCTACTCAATGTTTTCTTTTTTACCATGGGGGGGCGAAGAAGAGTTGTCGGGAGGATTCAATGTAAAACTGTAATTTATCTCTCTCAGCAAATGTCTCAGCTCTGAGTTGCATCACAGCTCAGATGAGCCTGAAACAGATGTTGCTGGGTTGGAAGAAACCCAAAGATGCTCATTTGGATCAATTCCAGTGATGCTACAAGGCCTGCCGGAAGCCCAGCCTGTCCTTCCAACACTGTACCTAACATTTCCGAACTTGAGATCCTTCAGAAGAGGAATGGGAAAGGGTGCAATACTGAGGTCAGTACTGAGGTCATTTCCATTTAACAACAGAGCATACTGAATTTGACTAGATTGGCTGTGAGGTACGTGGCCTTCTATACTGCAGCAGGCTCCTGCTTTATGTACCAAGCATCTCGTGTTCCAATTCATCCAGCCCTTCTACTCAGCAGTCAGAGGGCTCACATGGGTCACCCTAGTGTGACAGTGCCTATCTAGCATCATGATTAGGTAAGGGAAACATGGTAGTGACACACAGGTCCAAAGTCAAACCCAGCTGAGTCTGCTGATGTCAATTGCTTGGCTTAACGTCTCTAAGACGTTCATCTGTGAGCTGAAAATAGCAATGACACATGTTGGATGGGGTTGTGTTAAGGACTAAAGAGAGTAATAAATTGCAGGTGTTTGGAATTTTGCCTGGCACATAGTGATTAGTCAAGCGATTTTGATGGTTATTAACATTATACTGATCAAGGACTCTGACTGGAATTGCTGGGAAGTGAGAAGACATACAGAAATGATGGGATGGACTTTTTTGTTTTCTAAAATTGACTTTGGTGGTGTCAGTTAAGAGAATGAAACAACAAACAAAAAAAACAAAAAATCCCAAACCCCACAGGTTAGTTATATATGACCTAACAATGCAGCTGTATCATATAATAAGAACAGTAAAATTCTTCAATTGTCAAATTTTTTAAGATTGCCCAAGATGAGAAACAAAAATGAAAAAATTCCCAGATATTTCTATGTTCTTAAATATTGCTTTGGTTAAATTGGAACTCAATGGTATAAGACAATGAATGTGACTTATAAAAAATGTGACTTAAAGAAAAAGTGAAGAATTTAGAAAAAAGTAAAGAAGTAAGCCAAGGGCTGGAGAGACAGCTCAGTGGTTGGTTAGAACATTGTTTCTTCTTTAGAGGACCCAGGTTCACATTCCTAACACCTGCATGGCAACTCACAACTGTCTGGAACTCCAGTTCCAGGAGATCCAAAACTCTCTTCTGGCCTCAACAGGCACAAATGTAGTGCACAGATATACATGCAGGCAAAATACCCATACACATAAAAAATAAAAATGTGGTAACTTCAAAAAGAAGTAAACTAGCACCCAAAGCAGCTTAACTACATTATGGTAATCTATAGATTGTTTATCATAGGGGGTGTGGCATTATATTTCGGTGCCTGATAAATTGTGTTATTTGGGGATATCAGTGGAAGTCAAAGTAGAATTAATTACCAGGTTAAAAAAGGTCAATAGAACTTACCTGGAAAACACATAGAAATGATTATACCAAACTAATCACCATGCTAAACTCATGGTGTTTTCATGATGATTCTGGACTAATGGGCTCATTGCTCAAAAATCACAAAGCTGTCTGTGATCTTAGAAGAAACTGTGTAGTTGACAGCACAAGATAACCAACAATGGCAGGCTTGGCAGTCACCAATATCAAAATAGCGGAGAGGTCCTACTCTTGGTTCCTCTGTAAGAGTCAAGAAGCCTCATCAAGCAACGTCCTCAGCAACACCCAGAGTCAAGGCAGCCTCCACAGCAAATGCCATAGGTTGGTGAAGAGCCTGTGGGACATCCCTGAATAGACAACGCACCATGATGTTCACTGCAGACTTTCCTAGTCTATGGGTCCTAAGAAATCCCTGTTAGAATATGTGTTCTTCAAAGTCTGGAAAAACCACACCAGGAAGATTTTAGACAATCTTCATCACAAGATAGAAGCTGGTAAACAAGTAATCTGAAAAATACTTCTCTGAGTCTCTGCTTTTCCTCTTTTAATACACATGGAAAGAACATATTGCTGTGTTTAACAAAGTTGGTTAACAGATGTTCCAAGCAGTAACCATGGAATAGCTTGACAGCTAATGATAACAAAACGTTACACCATGTTATTCTCCTCTATCAAAAGGAATGGTCCAAAAGAGTGCCATACAATCTTCCTGGCTCTCATTTCCTCCCAAGGTAGCCATCCAGCAATGGTGAGTCACCACCCATCCCCGTCAGTTCTTGGCATTGGCAGTGGCAGGCAGATGCAGTATATTTTTCCCCAGATGAAGAGGCCTGGGAAGACTAAATTTTACCAGAGCTATTTATCCAAATCCTGACATCACTGCACAGGACTGGCAAGTATCTGCCCAACTATCACCATTCACTTTCATGAGCATCTAACCTGGGGGTTCTCAACCTGTGGGTCATGACCCCTTTGGGGGAGGTTAAAGGACCTCCCCCCAAAGTAGCCTAAGATGATCAGAAAACACAGGTATTTACATTATGCTTCATAACAGTCACAAAGATACAGTTGTGAAGTAGCAACAGATATAATTTTATGGTTGGGAGTCGCCATAACACAAGGAATTGTATTAAAGGGTCACAGCATTAGGAAGGTTAAGGACCACTGATCTAATCTTCAGTGAAAATGCTGAGAAAGATATGCATGGAGAATACTCACTAGGTACATGTGCTCTTATTAATATAAGGTGCTGCCTCTCTTCTATATGGATGGTATGCCAGCAATAAACCAAGGAAAACTTGGGTATTGTATTTCACAGTAAAATAACATACAAACTCTAGCTTCTTATGTCACATATTGTACCTTCTGATATAGAGACATTCCACAGATTGCACAGACTCAGCCTTCATTTTAGGAAGGAACTCGGGTTCTAGGATATAACCCATGAATTATATAAAGAAGAATCAATGCATGGATGGAAATCATAATAGATCTGGGCTATGGTGGAATTCCTGAAAGCATAGGGCATGGAGGGGCAGAAATTAAGAAGCCAGGCAAAGGAATCATTGGTCAATGCTGACCTCTCTGGCTCCCTGACCTAGTTCTCAATATATTAGATAGTTGATCATAAAATGAAATAAAATATAAAGATAGAAAAACATGAGATAAAATTATGAAATAGAAAAATGTGCCCCCAGAGCTTCTGGTACAATCTGCAAAAATCAGCACTTTGCTTCCGCATGCCAATGAACTGCACAGGAAATATAGGCTAAAAAACAGAATTTTATAGCCTTGTAACATGATAGGAAGACTAATTATGCATTTTGGTTTTCCTGCCTGATGTGTGGAAAATTCGCAAATATGCAGGATTATTGATCATTTTCAAATTTCGAATGTGAACTTTCTCTGAAATCACTTTCATAGACCATTTCCCCAGAGCTTATCCCTTTGGACATTAGACCCAACATACAATGAATGTTCACCTGTGGGGCTTTACATATTTCCCAGAACCTAACTCATTTCCAGGCAACATAATACAACTTTCCATAGGGTGTTAACAAAGTAATTGATACTGGTAAACCTGAAGCCTTTCCCAACAAATTTTACCCTAGAATTAAGCTGGGAACATATTAAAATAGCTTAAGATAAGCATGTTTGTATTCTGGGCTAATTCTGCCTCCCCCCAGTTCCAGAGGCAGCAGATACAATGGTATACCATTGGAATCAGCATAGCCAGCAAAGACATTGTCGATACATGCTTACTAAAACCATGAATTACTGGTATTTGGGGGATTATAGCTCATTAATTAAGCAAAGAGGTAAAATTCAGAGTCTTATAGTTGCTAAAGTAAGAGAACGAAAATGGAATACCCTTTATAGAGGAATGCCTTAATGCTAAAAACAGAAACATTTGCATTCTTGCCCGTCAATTTTAAAAATTGGTTTGGCAGGATATGGATGACGTGAAAGGTTGGTTGGCATAAGTGGTGCAATGCCATGTGGGCAATGAAGGCTCTATATCATAAGAACTTATGAAGACAGGCAGCTAAACGCTGCTGCCCCCACTGACAGCATCTCCACATAAGGAGATAGAACATTAGGTAGGTAGATCAGCAGGTAAGTCACATCCAATATACTCATCTTAAACTAATCACTGGGACTGGCATAAATAGCTTCCCTTCTCCTCATGGTACAGTACATGCATTGTTCTCTAGATGAAATAAAAATGGGATGGTTATTGAAAACACATGAGTCTTTCACAATGTGGTTAGTGCCACATGTGGTTTCAATAACCAACCAGTATTTGTTTAACATATAGTGACTTTATTATTAAATGTGGTATGATTATTCAATTTGAATGTCAAATACTGAAACCAACCTGGTTAAAGCTAATACCTACTTACTGTTAGATGTTCAGCAAATTCTCTTTAATGTGGAGTTATTATTTAATTATTTTAATCTTGGAAGTTTTCTTATAATTTACCTATTACTCTCCACAATTTCTGTGTGCTCACAACACCGCCCTTGTTTCGGTCTTTGCCTTCTTACTTATCTATACCTGAGTAACAAGAGGGTAAGCAAATTAGATGTATCAATACTTTTCTAATTCTTGTCTTAGTTTTTTTTTCCAGCATAGTTCTACCTTTATTCTGGGAGGATTACATGGTTCTTGGATATCAGTGACATATTATTTCCAAAACTTAAAAAAAGCAAAAAACAAAAAAAGCCCACTTTATGTGCTTGTTTTTAAGATTCTGTAGGACCAATAAAGATAACTATTTCCCCCCTTATCTAAATGCTCTAAAACTGAAGCACCCCAAGGAAAGGATCCATAGCACAATAGTTCTTTGCCAGCTGCAAGCCAGGACATGAATTCACCTCTGCAGCTCTGATGGTGAAGGTCTTCTAGATCTTCATGACATCTGTAGAGAGAACAGAACTAAACCCAGCTGTATGGCAGAGAAAGTGTGACCGCTAAACTCTGAAAACTCAAGAGGAAGCTTGAGAGACCAAACGCCTGTTGTGTTCAACTCAAGATTCTACAGAACTAGACAGTGTCTCAGGTCCATGAGAGAACCTTTCACAGTAGATCCTTCAGGTTGTATTTCCTTTATCCTTAAAGAAGCAGAGCCCATTTCCTGAATTTCCTTCATGACCCTTGGAGAAAGTGTTAGGCCCTCTGGGAAGGGTATGATCAAGTACCTCCATGCCTACTTTGCTTCTAATTCTGTCACCTGATTTCATAAGCATCAACCTGTCATCTACTTAAACTACCCATCTTACTTCACAGGTCATTCAAAGGAACAAAACTTGGGATGTGTGGAGAAATAAGTTGTGGAATAATGTGAATAGTCGAGAAAGGGAAGGATATTCATCATTCAGAATAACACCTCATTCTTTTCTTGCTACTGTTTATTTTTGAGATTGTATTTAATTACAATATTTTTCCCTCTAAATCCTCTTATGCACCCAACCCTGCTGTTCTTTAAATCCATAGTTTCTTTTTCTTCAACTGTTATCAGTTAATTTTTATAAAGGACACACAGTGTCCTAAATAGTGTTCCTTGTTGCTTTCCTGAGCATCACCACATTTAAGCCCTTAGGGACCTTGAGGATGAAGCCTGACAGATGGCTTAGATAATCCCTCACAGACTCTTTACCAGAAAATGGGCGAGACAGGACATAAATCAGGACATAAATACAAGTAGCCTGGCTCCAGTGTCAAACCTACACTCCATGAATGGGCTGTGGAGTTTGATGAATGAGTTCAAGTAGTTGACAGGTTGATTTTTGTGAGGGTCAGACCCTGATCACCTTTTATTCTGTGAGCTCCAGGTGAAGCTTTGTTCCAACAGGAAGATTTTTCTGATACAGCAGTATGAGAATTGAATAGATGCCTGAGGGCCAGTGGGAAATATCAATTCTGGGGCTAGGAATGTTGAAAGGACTGACAGTTACTTTTCAAACCAAGCCACATGTCTACAGCATGGGCAATGTTCTAGGAACAACCAGCAGGGATGGTGGAAAAGCCCTACCACTTATTCTGGCAAATTTAGGAGAAAATTCTCAGAAGACAGTAAGAACATATACTGTTTATTGCATAATTTACATCTCTTTCTGCCTCATTTTTGTGGGGAGAATGTCTATACTTTTTTTTTTTTTTTTTGCCAACTGCCAACCTATGTTATGACTGTTAAAGACTTCATTCAAATGCAAAACACCGGGCTCACAGGTCTCACCAATTAGGAGGCATATTGTCTTTACACTGGTTGCCAATGTAATTTTGTTTCTAATATGCTTTGAAAGCAGGGGGCAGTTAAATAAAGCCCAGACCTACTGACTGCTTGTCAAGGAAGTAGCGCATGCTGAGAGCAAAGGCTCCTTTCCATGTGCTATGTTTATACACATCTTCTCCTGGGCTTCAGCTCAGAGACTGGTTTCTAACTGTGGCAAATAAAAAAGAATTTCCCTGGCTGGCTGGAATCTAATCACCGGGTGTGGGACAGTGATTCTCTATTCATGGTGATCTGTATTATTATCCCCAGCATCTTCTCCAACATGAGAAGGAATTACTCAAGGTGTGTCTATTCGACCACCGATAAGAAACATTATATTTGTTGTTGTACTACAGAGGAAAGAAGAATGTTTTTCCTACCATCAAGATTAACTCATAGCAAGTTATTCACACTGCATGTGACTGCTCTCATTTTTTCCCTACCTCATCTCAACTATCTCCTCTGATAGCTAAGGCCAGAAGTTCTTGACATTCAACTAGAATGTTCACTCTCTTTTAAGAACCAAATTCACATACACTTTCCTTCTGATGAGAACTTAAATTGCAGACTATAAGCATAATTAACTGGCTCAAGGAAAAGCACAGCTCTAAGACAGAGCATTGCTCACCAGCCTCCTGTACTCATTATTTGTACCACCAACTAAAGGAAGATAACCTCGCAGAAAGACAGGAGAGGAAAAGAAAAAATCTCTGACATAGATTTCTTTCTAGATATCTCATTTGGTTCTACTATTTTGGTCACACAAATTTTGATTCCTTTGAAAATTTGGGGGATACAAAAGCTAAGAACAGAAATCTGAGAATGCTTGTTTTTTAATGAATAATTAAAATATGGGTAGATTATATTTGAGAGAAGATATTTAGATGGGATGAGGATAATTGTTTTCACTTTACTCTAGAGTGATTTGCAAGAAAGAGGAAGAGAGAGTATTTGAGAGGGATAAAGGGATAACAGGAAGGATAATGATGGAAAGGGGAGGGCAATATAGGAGCAAATATGAATAAAGTGTAATAATGTTTCCATTATGAAATTGTCATAATTAATTTCATTATTTTATATGTTACCTGAAAGTAAAAAATAATAATTTAAAAACTTAAATCATTTGCTATTATCCTGGAGGATGCAATTAATCCAACCAGTAGAATCTACAGATAAGTTGAAGATACAGTTTGGTCAGGTATAAAAATTTTAAAAGAGCATTATAACAATTTGTGATCCAAAGAATCTCTTGACTACTTAAGAAGAAAGAATGTTTTATGTTACCCTGCAGAAACAGTTTTCAAAGGGTATAATTTCACATTAAGTATTTTAAAGATAAAATGTTCATGATAGGTAAAGATTTGCCTAAATAATGATGAGAGCTCTTCCCCTTGCCAGTCTTTGAACATATTTCTGTAGGAATATTCAATGAGAATTTAATATTATAATCCTGAGAGGCTATGTATGAGTCATGAGCAACCAGCAGCTAAGAATACTAGCACCGAATATCAATTGAAAGAGAATCCCATAACTGTTTTCTGTAACCTGAGGTGAACAGTATTCTTTGGAGGTCCTAGAGCTTCCAAATCATAGTAAATGAATCATTGCAATGTACTAATAGCGTGTTACATGCCAAACATTGTGTTAAAAGGGGGACACACAATTTGGGAGTTTTAATTTAAATGGTCCTTCAATCTTTATACTCACTACCTACTTATACTAGCAAAGAAGACACTTGGTTTCATGTTAATCCCCATTACTTACTGATTGGACTTAAAATCACTGTGGAAATAAGCTTTCTGGGTGTTTCCAGATAGGTTAAACTCAGAAGAGAACACCTACCCTTAATATGAATAGTGCCTTCTGATGTGGAATGTCCTTCTGCATATGTGTTGCTTTTTATTGGTTGGTGAATAAAGCTGTTTGGGTCAATGGCTTAGCAGAGCAAAGCCAGGAGGGAAATCTAAAGAGAGAGAGAGAGAGAGAGAGAGAGAGAGAGAGAGAGAGAGAAGGTGAAGCCAGGAAGACACCATGTAGCAGACCTTTACCTGAAAAGCCACAGCCTTATGGCGATACACAGATGAACAGAAATGGAGAAATGGGTTAATTTAAGATATAAGTTAAACAGGATAATGCCTAGGCTATTGGCCAAGCAGTGTTGTAATAGTTTCTATGTGATTATTCAGGTCAGAGTGGCCAGGAATGAACGAGCAGTCTCTGCTTACAGCCTTCATCAGGAATGGGAGTCCGAGGCTGAAAACTAGAAAGACGCTCAGCACCAGTGTTCTCCTCTCTCACTGATGTGGACAGCATGTATCTACCAGCACACACCCACTGTTGATCTATGTTCCCTGCAATGATGGACTATGTTCCTTCTTCACCTGAGCCAAAATGAACCCTTCTCTCCTTAAGCTGCTCATGTCAGGCATTTTGCCTCAGCAACGAGAAAAGTAGGCCTTCGTTTTGTCTTATTTACCATGTCCATTGCCTTACAGAAGCTTTTCAGTTTCAGAAAGTCTCGTTTGTTCTCAGTGTCAGTGCTGCTGGTGTCATACTTAGAAAGTGGTCTCCTGTGCCAAGACATTCAAGGCTACTTCTCACTTTCTCTTCTATTAGATTCAAAGTAAGTGGATTTATGCTTGAGTTTGTGCATAGCAATGGATATGGATCTATTTGCAATCTTCTACATGGTGACATCCAGTTATGCCAGCGCCATTTGTTAAAGATGCTTTCCTTTTTCCACTGTATCATTTCACCCAATGGGAAGAGAGGGTGTGGATGGGTTGGTGGGGCGGTAAGGGGGGACAGGAGGAAGAGTGAGGAGGGAGAACTGTGATTGGAATATAAAATGAAATTTAAAAAACAAATTAATTAATACAGTTGTGTCAGTGGAGAGGAGAGATTTGATGTTCTAGAATGAAATGATAAGATTTGCTAATGAACTGTCTGAAGGTTGAACTGACAGTCCCTGAGTGTACCAAGGAGGTGCTGGTGAATAAAGGGAGGTCCTTACTGAGAAAACTGAAATGGGGAAAGACTGGAGCCTGAGCTACGTGAGGAAGAGAAATCATGCAACTTCAGATGTGTTTGCTTTAAGATGCAGAGGTAGACTTTAAGATGGTGAGGCTGCGAGAGGGACTCATTGAGAAACCCAAAAAGTAAGAATTTCAGAGAGAATATTTAAAACCAAACTTAGAGATGGAACCATCTAGGAAAATACTGAAAGAGTTGAGTCCCAGGACACCCTGTGTTTTTGCAGAGCAATGAAAAGCAGACAGCTAAGAAACCTAAAGAAGGGTGAGGAGATAAGAGAGAGGGAGGGAGCTGCTTCCTTAGAAGCCAGAGCTGGAGGTGCTTTCAAAGGGATCTAAAGGACCACTGTCCATGTCTCAACAGTTCGTCATGTTGTTTCTAAAGCAAAGAAAATTTGGATGACTGTGTACCATGAGGATCGGTGTGACTCACTAGGAGCAGAAGCCAGACAGGGCTGAAATGAACAGGACTTAATTTTCTTTCAGTATGCGAACTTGTCTAATGCCCCTGGGCTTGGGTTGGATCAAATTCCTAGCCACAGCATCTAAAGCCAAAGTGCAAGTCTTGCTCCTTCATCGTGGAGCATGAAGGAAGCTACAGAGTGGAACCCAAGAGAAAGCACAAAGCTGAGGGTGTTTTTAAGTGAGCTGACCACTGCTTGCTGCTGAATACACTTGACTGCTTGAATGTAAAGAATTCTAGCAGAGAATTCATTATCCTGTCTAAGAAGAGAACATCCAGGAACCAGGGGGAAAAAGAAATTGTCTCTTTCCCCACTGTCAAAGTCAAAGCAACTTCAAAGACAACATCTCTGGCATCTTCTGTAAGCGACTGAGCTATTTGGTCAGTGTGCACAGAAACAGTGTCTCTCTGCCATGCACAGTCACATGTGGGGGTGTCTCAACATGCAGTAGAGCAGGGCAACCATGAGAACCTCTCTGGTTTTGCATCTCTGAAAACAGCATGGCGATCACTCTTGCCAGACCCAGGAGTTTATATAGACAAAGACAAGGAAGCAGGAGCCCATGAGCTATGCCCACTAAGCTCTGAATCCATGGCAACATCTGTGGACTGAATGTGGTCTCTCATCTGTCAACTCTACCCTTTGCTAACAGTCATTGTGAGGAATTGCTCTTTCACTAAGGCACATGTGTTCAGGCAAACAGAACCAGACAAGGGCTATGGATCATTCATGCCTGCCTTGAGCCCCTGGACCAGAGGTACTGTCTTGGGAATTATTCTCTTGTCTCTAGAACCTCAGAGAACATGGAGACCTCTCTCCTCATCCCTGCCTTGGAAATTGTACTCCTTGATACTCTTTTGAGGAAGTGCTTTATCACACCCCTAAATAAGGGATTTTCTGCTACAGGGGTCAGGATGGGGAGAATGGCAGTTAAAAACACAGAGAAATTTCTCTGAACAGGGCTCTTTAAAAGCTGATCACCCATGGTTTGCCACGGCCCACCTTCCAATTATATAAGAATCAACAGGAAATTCAACTTAGCATGTCTGGATCTGGATGAGCCATGACCTGACTCTTCCTGAATGAATCAGCTCAACAATTTCTTCTTGTCATAAATCATATTGAAATTTTGTTTTGTTGTTGGCTCCTTTGGAGATCAGGTTCTCATATAGGCTGGTGGGAAGTGTACTAGCTAGCTGAAGATGGCCGTGAATTCTGATCCCCCTCCTGTCTTTATCTCCCAAACACTTCAAAGATCTCTTTATGATATCTAATGCATATGCATAAATTTCATATAGCACCTGCCTGGCAATGGAAAAGTAGAGACAAATAGAAAATGGGCCTGAACATTTAAGTAATTTCCCCAGAATCACAGAGCATTTTCATATATGTATATATTATACTTCATATATGTATCTATTATACTTCATACATGTATATATTATACTTTGATCATATTTACCCCCTCTATTGCTATTTTTAATCCCATCTGTTTTTCACTTTTTCTTTCCCCTTATACCCTTCTTGATTTCATGCTCCGTTTCTCCCCTAGATTCCACATCATAGAAACAGCATATGATATGTTTCTCATTATTTTGAATAAAGTAAAATGATACTGCTTTTCACGCAATGATCTGAAGTTCCATTCATTTTTGTGAAAACAACATAATCCCATTCTTCTTTATAGCTGAGTAAAAATTTCACAGCTCAGTTTTCATAACATACAGGACTTGCAAGAAAGAGAGCATAAAGTCTTACAAGAAATAAAGCATAAGACTGGAAACAAGAAAGATATCTAATAGAAGATACACCCTTCTTAGTTGGCAGTGAACCAGACGACAACAATAGAAACAGGCAATACTTATTTATTTATTGCTTACTATCAATAAGATCTACTAACTGATTTAATCCTCATCTTAGTCATCAGATGAAGGATGAAAGCCCAAAGGCTTAGGTAACCTGCTCAGCATCACACAGCTCTTGCATGGCAAGTACAGCGTGACTCCAGACACTCTGAAGAGGAAACACGTGTGGTCAGAGTGAACCAGGGGTTTATTAGGTTCCAGATCGTCCTTGTATAGTCAGTCAGCAAGTGACGACACTACCTAAGGAAGTGAGCTGAGTTTAATGAACTCCAAAGAAGTTGGGATGAGAAATACTGAGGTCATTGCAGAAACTAAAACGCAAGAAGTCATAATAAGCAGAACTCTGTCTCTGACCCTGGACAAGCCTCAGGTTAAATCCAAGAAGAAATCCACGGACACAGACTAGCTTCGTGGTACTATCAGGAGATGGAAAGAAGCTAAAGATTGGAGCACGGTTCCACAAATTCAACCTGAAGAGTACATCTGTGGTCAGTGACTCTGTGAGCTTCAGGCATGAACCATCTGGTGACTTGTTTAGGCCCTTGAAATACATACTCTTTTTAACAGATGGATATTTATTTCAGAATCATCAGTCAAGTGGCTGACTACTGTGGCCACAACTTTCTCAAGAACTCTTGTCATGCAGAGACAAACCACAGGAATGACTGGTCAACACCCTCAGAGCTCATACTCTGAGGTCTACCAGTAGCTGGGTGACCCTAAGCATGCCCGTCTGGCTACTTCTGCAAATCCCCTGATTCTAATACAACCTCAAAGCATCCAATCCAAGAACAGGGCCTACATCCATCCATCCGTCCGTCCGTCCATCCATCCATCCATCCATCCATCCATCCATCCATCCACATTTTGAGGACATTCTGCTTCCCCACATGACCCTCTTCTATTATAAATGCTTGGCTTTGGTCATTTTCTCTCCTTTTTCTTCTCCTCCCACTCACTTGACTTCCTTTTCTTTCTTGGGAACACTCTACTGAAAGAGAGACAACATCTTCTCCAGCCAGCAGAGTGGAACTGGCCATTGGGATAAAAGGTTTTTTAATCTACCAAATTTTCAGCTGATATTTTAACATCTTAGTTAATTCAAATGGTCAGTCACCAGTGCCCCCAGGGCAACCTGCCATATTGTAATACAATCAGCCTCGAAACATCTCAGTTCCTGGAAGGGCCTTTTCTTTATTCTCCTTTCATGCCAACAGCTCTTCATTTCCAAAGACAAGGCATGAAATCTAACTCCCAAATCCCACAAAATGGGAGAAAATTTGGTACCACCCACTCACACATTCCCAGGGAAGGTTTCACAGACATGGTTTCTTGACAATTGCTCTGGGACTGGACTTTCGAATCAATTATAACTGTGATTAGTGCCAACAACATTTGTTCTTTCCATATCATGTTCTTAGTAATTAGAAAGTATTTCTCTGGATCACAGAATGCTTCAAGCTTGCCGAAAGTGGGCTCCATTGATGACTTCTCAGTGCTGTGAATGATTCTACTGGGGCTCCCATCATAAAAATAACCACTTCACTGACTAGAGTCAGTGTTCTCCTTACTTAGCCTGCCATTTGCCCAGTATTCACTTAAATAAGTTTGCCTTTGAAAACTGGGATCTTTCATACTGTTTATAGTTGAATCCAGCTTACCCAGAACAAAGCTTTTATAGCCATTTTCCCAGCAAACATTGGACAGAGTGGTACAGGATGAACTCATTGCTACTCAGCAGATGCTGTGATGGACTATTAAGGCAGAGCAAGTTCCCCTAGACAGGCAGTGGTTATTCAGGACCAGAAAGTGAGCCTGTCTATTCCAGACATTAAGGCTGAACCTGTGATGTCTATCAATGTACACATGTAGCCAGGATGGGAATCCCATAGGATTAATGCATAAATTACACAGACCATTGGTGTAGGAGGTTCTTCTGTCTATGCGTTGCATTCATTGGTTGAATAAAGAAACTGCCTTAGCCTTTTGATAGGGCAGCATTTAGATAGGAAGAGTAGACAGAACTGGATGCTGGGAAGAAGGGCAGAGAGAAAGCCACCATTAAGCTGTCAGGTCAAACATGCTGAATCTTTTCCAGTAAGCCAGAACCTTGCGGTGACTTACAGATTATTAGAAATGGGTTGAATCAAGATGTGAGAGTTAGCTAATAAGAGGCTAGAGCTTATGGGTCAAGCAGTAATTTAATTAATACAATTTCTGTGTGATTATTTCAGGAGTAAGATAGCTGGGCGGGATGGAACAAAGGGGCCCCATGCTCCTACAACAGACCATCATGTGTCTCCTTCCGGTACACATTCCCAGCCTTAATCCCTGTACACATTCCCAAATTAATCATGAAATTCTATGCTAAGTATACTCTATACCTTTGCGTTAGGTACTTTCATAATTTACTGGAGAGTGTTCAGGACTGACATATTCTTAAGGTTATTAAGAATAGTAATGTTGGCCGGGAGGTGGTAGCCTTTAACCCCAGCACTTGGGAGGCAGAGGCAGGGAGATCTTTGTGAGTTTGAGGCCAGCCTGATCTACAAGAGCTAGTTCCAGAACAGGCTCCAAAACTACAGAGAAACCCTGTCTTGAAAAACAAACAAACAAACAAAGAATAGTAATGCTAACCTAAAAGGATGTTCAAAGGTCTGTGACTAGAACTCCAGGAAGACACAACAGGGCCAGGACTGCGATTCTGAAATGTGAGGACGCCCTGTGTAGTCAGTTTCTTAATGAACCAAAACCACGAGAAAGTTCAAGAGTTACTTGAAAAAGGGGTTGGCAAGATAGCTAGATGTTGTTTTTTTTTTTTTTATGGGCCTGTGGATAAATCTAAGGCCTGATACCTGATACATTAGTATTTCACAATGGAACTACATCCATAGCCCTAACAATTAGTCCTGAAAGCAACATGTACACACGCACACAAACACACACACACACACACACACACCAGTACTGTGAGAATTTTATACAATGTGTTTTGATCATATTCATCCCCAATAGCTTTTCCCAGATCTATCCCTCTTCAGTACCCACCCAATATTCTGTCCTTTCCTTAACCATCAAGATCAATTTGTGTTGTTCAAATATTCTTGGATGTGTGGTCTTCCACTGGAGTGTGGCCAATGTACCAGGAACTAAATTTTGAATGAAAACTGTCTCTTTTTCTCCTAGAAGCTAACAATTGCAGATAGCTCCAAGACTCGGGATGGGATTTCATACCCAGCTCTCATCTGCTTGCTGGCATTTGGTCTGGCTTGAGCTTGAATGAGTTGTGTATATACTGGTATAGCCACTCTATTGTTCTTTAATGGCAAAGAAGGGGCATCTCATTATCCTTGTCCACTAAGAAATGCTTTTTCCTGAAGTGATTTCTGTTAGGCTCTGACAAAACTCTTTCTAGGCTATAAATCTAAAGTTCTTTTGGGAAAATAGCAAATAAAGGGTAGAGGTTAAGTTATTCTAAGAATGCATGCAAATAATAGTCAAGAATTTCTGAAACTGTGAATTAGATTTCCTTAACATATAATAATTTAATCAAGTATTTATCTAATTTGCAATGAACTAAGCAATATATACCAAACATTATGAAAGCAGTTACTTAAGTTCCCTGGTATTCATAAAAGCAGCTTTACATGTGCGAGGGCTATTCTTGGTTGTCAACTTGACTGTATCCGGAGTGAACTATCATCCAGAAATGGAGGGCACACTTGTGACCCGGATCTTGAGGCAAGAAGACAACGAACCTTTAATCCAGACCTTGAGGCTGGATGGCTCACGTTTAATCTGGGCTGCCCCTGTTGCTGGAAGCCTGCATAAGGACAAGGGAAGAAGGAAGGTTTTGTTCTTCATCTGTTTGTCCTTGCCCTGCCAACGTACCCATTCCAGCTGAGACTCCCAGCTTCGAGGGAGTGAGCAGCTACTACATTTTTGGACTTCTCAATGGCTAGCCATTGTTGAACTGTAGCCTGTAAATCATCCCAATAAATTCATATATTTAAAAAGACAGAGAGCTCAGTCCAGTGCTCCAGTGTGGGTCTCTGTCTCTATCTCCATCCATCACCAGGTGAAGGTTCTATGGTGATATGCAAGATATTCATCAGTATTGCTATAGGATAGGCTCATTACAGGTTCCCTATCCTCAGCTGCCCAAGGAACTAA
>NW_004949096.1:26257567-26269871 GCF_000317375.1 Microtus ochrogaster
AAAAAAAAGACAGAGAGACAAGTGGAGACAGACAAATAGACAGAGAGACACAGAGACAGATTCATTTCAAGCTCTGTGACTCTAGAGAATCCTGACTAACACATGTTTTAACTCATTTGATGTTCATGCCACAGAAACGATTACCTCTGATCAGGAAAGGAAGGAACTAGAGTACAGAGAAAATAATGTATTAATGATCACAGAAAACACTTTTTTGTTTATTTAATTGCAGTGTTAGACGTGCTTGTGCCGGTGTGGAAAGTAGAGGGCAGCTTGACGCAGCTGGTTCTCCTCTTCAGGGTTCCCGGAATCAAACTCAGGCTGTCAGGCTTAGCAGCAAGCACCTCTAACTGCTCAGCCTTCTTGGTACTGCACAGAGAAGAACCTGAACCATCTAAGTCTGACTCTAGCGCTGAGGCTTTAAGTAGCTACAAAAGTAATATCATTTAAAAAAAAGATGAAGGAAAGAATTTATTTAAAAATATAATTAACCAAAGTAGGAGAAAATTTAGATTTTCAATCAAGATTTATTTTTTATTTCCTAAAGTCGAATACGTTTTCTTTCCTTAGTTCACTGGAAGCCATCAAAGAGTTCTCTCCAGTGGAATTTTCTAAACTGTAGTGACAATACAGATTAACAGTGGATCTAAACTCACTTCAGCAGAGCAGGCAGCAGCCAGAAAAGGGATTAGCCTGCTGAAGCACTGTGAGGAGGGCCACCACCACCTTACCCAGCCCTGGCTCTTAGATGAAGCCTAAGTCTCTTTTTTAGATTTTCTGTTCCTTCAGCCCTATACCTCAACCTGTGAACTCAGATTTTTTTCTTTTTTATTAATTTTATTGAGCTATATACTTTTCTCTGCTTCTTTCCCTTCCTCTCCCCTCCACTTCATCCCTCTCCCATGGTCCCCATGCTCCCAATTTACTCAGGAGATCTTATCCTTTTCTACTTCCCATGTAGTTAGATCCACAGATGTCTCTCTTAGGGTCCTCCTTGTTGTCTAGGTTCTCTGGGATTGTGAATTGTAGGCTAGTTTTCTTTGCGCTATGTCTAAAAACCACTTATGAGGGAGTACATATGATGTTTGTCTTTCTGGGTCTGGATTACCTCACTCAATATAATGCTTTCTAGATCCATCCACTTGCCTGCAAATTTCAAGATGTCGTTATTTTTTTCTGCTGTGTAGTACTCCATTGTGTAAATGTGAAATCAGAATTTGAAAGCTGGTTGCTCTGATTCTGCAGATTTTGCCTTTCCCATGCCCTTAGGTTTCCTCAAGAACCCTAACCTAACCTGCATGCCCTTAGGGCCTTGTTATCAGAACAGGTTCTTAAGTCCATCTCTTTGGATGTGGTGCTTTAGGGAAGATGTTCTTGATGATAAGCCAAATCTCACACTGTCTTTAACTGAGAACTAAGATTCTTTGTTATTAGTTTGTCTGTTTGTTTTTAACTTGGGTAAGGTGTGCAGTTTCTTTAGGAGTCGGGTGTTATCTTCTACTTCTGGTGGGCAACCAAGAGGATTGACAAGTCTGGATTGTTGA
Source organism: Microtus ochrogaster (assembly GCF_000317375.1). NCBI lineage: Eukaryota > Metazoa > Chordata > Mammalia > Rodentia > Cricetidae > Microtus > Microtus ochrogaster. Next base: position 26,259,112 of record NW_004949096.1, read on the forward strand.
GGAACTTCTGGAGTCTTCCTGACCCATACCCAAGCAGGCATCCCACATCTAGGACTGGGAATTTGTTGAGTAGCCAATGGCTTTCTAGGGGCAGCTAGCCATCCCCACAGGGGCCCTTGGATTGCTCTTGGCATTTTTGCTTTCTTTACTGGGTAATAGATTTCCATATGGCTTACTCAAACATTCTTCATTTTCCTTCATCCTTCCCTGTTCCCACCCACCTGCCCAATCATCAACCCTCCTGCCTGCTTACCCCCTCCACCCCCACCCTCCTGCCTGCTTAACCCCTTCGTTCCCACTCTTCTGCCTGCTTACCCCCTCCACCCCCAGTATTCCCGTCTCTTCTTTTATTTTGTCCTCGCTCTACTGTTCCTTTCCTTTAAGGGAAGCTTCTCCCAGTGCTCCCTCCCTAGCTGCCTGTTTTCCACATGTACTCCATGTTAAATAAACAAAGCTAAAAGCTTGATTTAGGATCTGCATATGAGACAGAATATACAGCATTTGTCTTTCTGGGCCTTGGCTGAATTACTTAATACAATTCTTTACAGTTTCATCCATTTACTTAAAAATCTAATTTTTCTTTACAGATGAATAAGATTTTATTATACATATGGACCACATTTTCACTATCCATTCATCAGATAAAGACCATTCAGGCTGCTTCTGGTCCTTAGCTATTATGAATGGGGCAGCAATGGACCGACGTGAGGGCAGGGTCTCTCACAGGGGCACAGCAGGGTCACAGGGCAGTTTCAGTTCCTTTTCCTTCTTAGAAGCATCCAGACTGTTTTCCAGAGGACACACTAGTTTACACTCCTGGCAGTGGATAAAGTTGTCCTCTCCCCCTCCATGACAGCATTTATTGTCATTTGTATTCTTGGTATCGCCATTTGGACGGGGGTGACACGGAAACTTAAAGCAGATTTTTAACCTGCATTTCCCTGATGGCTAAAAAAGGTCAAACCTTTTTGAGTGTTTTCTAGTCATCTGAATTTCTTCTTTTGAAAACTGTTTAGGTTCACTGCTCATTTTGTCATTAGGTTGTTTTCTTGGTGTTTAGTTTTTTGGTTCTTTGTATATTCTCGACACTAATCCTCTGTTGATCGTTTACTGGAGTAGTTTTCTAGTATTCCCCGGGCTGCCTATTTACTTGATTGACAGTTTCCTTTGCTTTACAAGAAAATGTCATGAGATTCAATTTGCATATTCTATTCTTGAGGGCTTTTAATTTAATCTTTCGTTTGGGTGATCCAGTTCCTCTATCTTGTCGTCAAGCTGATATTCTGTCTTCTTCATGATCCATCTTGTCAATATTTCTGCTGAACTTCTATCAGACTTTGTGAGTTTTTCAGTTCCTGCTTTATTTCAATTCAGGATTTTTTTTTTTTTTTTGGTTTTTCGAGACAGGGTTTCTCTGTGGCTTTGGAGCCTGTCCTGGAACTAGCTCTTGTAGACCAGACTGGTCTCGAACTTTAATTCAGGAATTTTTAAAAAATTCTATCGGATTATTGAATCTAATTCTCATACCATGTATGTATAGATGTATGTATGCATGCATGTACACCTTCCTCTGCAATGTAGCTAACCCAGTCCTTAGTTCTGAGAGGTCATTTTGAGCTAAGTGAGCATGTTTGGATTTCTAGTGAGGAGAATTCAACATGATGCAGCATCAGATTAGAAAATCTATTGCCCGGCATCACAGGCTCTATAGTAAACACAGAGAGCCCACCAGAGCCACTCAACGTCACACAAGCAGATACTCTGTCCTGATGAAACTATGGACTTGGGAAGGGGCCAATCTCATTCCAGTCTGGAGAAGAAGCAAATATGCTCTATCGGTCATCATTATATGATATGGAATTGGTGGTCATCTCCCTGTGTTGACAGTAAACTGACCAACAGTGAAAGGACATAGTGACCGGAGCAATGAAAACCAAAGTTGCCCTAACACAGAAGCTACTGGAGCAAACAGGAAAACTAGCCAAGTGGAAAGAAATCAAAACGAATGTTAAATAGGGCAAGTTCCAGTAGTAGCCATAAAGCTAGCCTTTGCCCCAGAGAAAAAAGATTCTGCCAAGTGTCCTGGAAGAGCAGTTCTACACGAGCTGAAGGAGGGAGGAAGCAGGGGCAGATGGGATGAGGAGTAACCTAGAGACTGCCAAGGGATACTTTTGGGTCAATCATTCACAAATGCTGTTGGTTGATGGCTCCAACTGAGTCCCTTCTCAGGAACTGACTTATAACAAAGGGAACTATCTCAGTCAGGGAGCTGTAATGGTTCACTGATTGCTTGTCGAGGGGACTTAAAGACCTTGAGCCGCTCTTTGCCTCCAGTTCAGAGATTCCTTCAACTCAGAGTATTGCTCCCACAAGTGGTGGCTAAGAATCCCCCCTCCTTTAGTCTTTCCTGTATGGTCACTGCAATCAATGCTTACAGCCATCCTTCCTCATTCCTTTTCTGTAAACTCTTTATTCCTCTCAGTGGCAAATCTTACTCTCACTGTAGGGCAGGTAACATCCTCCTCACCTCTCTAAGTAAGAGGTCCTTACAAGGCTTCCACCCCATGGTCAATCTTTGCCCTTCTCCTTTGTCTCTTCACTTCTTGACCTCCCTGCTGACCTGCCCTTGTGAAGCAATCACCTAGCTCAGACCCTCAGACTTGCTCTTTCCTCTGCACAGAGAGCTCTTCCCCCAGTATGCCCACACTCTTCAATTTCTCTTCGTTCAGCTATTTGAGCTACTGCCACTTTCTCAGAGGTTCTGTTGTGTCCCCTTTTACAAAGATGTTTTTTGTTCTTCCTTGTTCAATTTTCTCCATTACCTTTAACCACACTTTAGTGGTCTGTTATTGATTATTAGAACAAGGGCTATGGAAGTAATTCGGATAGAGTGTATGCCTTATATGTATGGTGCCCTGGGTTGAATCTCTGGCATATGTACGCAAAAAGATCATATTAGTAGGCATTCAACAGGTAGTGGTTGAATAAATATGTGAAATAATGGGTAAATAAAGAATACATCATGACTACAGAGAGCTAAGTATTTAGTTTTTTTTCAAGCAGATGAGTAAGACAAATTGAAAACACTTTGGTAATGACCTCCTTCCAAACTTGGACTGAAACACACGATTGAGTGACCTGTGGTAGCTGAATTTCTTGATGACTTCCATAGGGTGACAAACACCCAAAATGATCAGGCAAAGGACAGGAAAGAAATGTTGTGAAGGAAGGGATTTAATGTAGATGTGGTACCTAAAGAATTTTTGGAAGAGCTGGGGAGCAGGGGCTACTTTGCCCTAAAGTAACCTCACTGTGACTACAGTTCTGAGACCAACAAAGCCCAGCTGACTTTACTCCCTCTGTTGCTGCTGTCATAACCCCTACAGCTGTGTTGCCAGGCTTTGGAGGCAAAGACTGGTCCTAAAAGATGCTCTTCATCTCTTTACTTGGCATATGATATTCCAATGTAGCCGTGGAAGTCCTCCCTTGGGTGTCTTAGTTTCACTAGTAGAATGCCAGTATTAGTCTGAGTTCTCAACTAGGTAGGTAAACTCATGAATGAGGAGATGAATTTGCCAACACGATGCAAATGCAAACAGCCAAAAAACAAAAAGATTTTCCACCAGCACTCCCCATCACTCAGTCATCACCAGAAAGTGTACATTTACGGTGGGCCTTTTCACTTCAATTAACCTAGTCAAGAAAATCCCCCATAAGCGTGCCCAGAGGCTTGCCTCTTAGCTCGTTCTAGAGCCAGTTAACTTGAACACCGAGATTAACCATGACAGTGTTTGTTTCGCTTGTTCAAGCAAATCACACCCGGGCCTACTTGGGCAATCATAATTTTTAAATTTTCATAGGCAAGCAGGTAAAATAATGGATAAAAATGCATGTTGAATATAATAAACATTATCCATCCAATGAGTAAACAATGAAGAATTTAAAATGGGGCTATTCCTTTGCTCTGCCAGAATCTAGTTCCATGTGGATGTGGCTTTGGAGGGAGTTCTATTAAATAATAGGAGTTCTATTAAAACTTAGTAACATTCATTACTAACTGCCCAAGGCACTTAACATTTGCCATCTCTTCTGATTTATCTCAATACCTTCATAGCCAGTACCAAAGTCATTCCTGTTTCCTAAAGGAGGAAATAAGTGCCTAGAAGATGTCAGGGGAGTGTAGAGCTCAGAGAGACACTAAAAAGGAAGGGTTTGTGTGGATTCAAGGCTGTCGTGAGGTGGTGTCGCTTATTCCCTGGTACACTACCCCCTCGACCAACACAGCAGACACTACTCCATCTGGGCATTCTCATCTCCTTTTCTCATTCTCACTTTCAATTGCACCACCAAAGTATGGCTTCTTTTTACAATCTTGGCATATCTACGCATCACTCTACACAAGACCCAGGGCTAACACTCATGCATATCACATCTCATCGTGCTAAAGAGGTTACTTCATGTCCCAAAATAACTGCAGAGGAAGGCCTGAGCAAGCCTCTGAGAAATGGCGTGGCTCTTTCAGATGATGGGAGTGAGGTGGTGGGGAAATACCAATATCCCTAGTAGGAAAACTTAAAAGACATTTCAAAAGTCTCTTAGTCATGCATCAAGGAGTCTTGAGAAAGACCAGTCACTCTGGCTATTTTTGTTGCTGAGAAAATGTAAACACTTCTGTATTTGTTTTGTGGTTTCCTAGGTTATCTTTCCCAGAGGGCACTCAGGATTATGTGTGAGGGAGGAAGAAAGGGGAGCACAGATGAGACAGAGGGACAAGGACAGTCTCTTTCTGCTGAGAACTCCAGGTCACATGAGAAATCAACATGGAGATGGTGGAATTGCTGTAGCGAAGGCCACCTACTGTGAGTTCTTTCATGCAGCTCTACTCCAGACTTTAAACCCCACCAAGGAGTCAGTCTGACTCTGTAGAAGACATGAACAATGCCCAGGGTGGGTAATTCATCTCCTCTCACAGTGACAGTGGGTAACAAAGTTAGACTCCTCCCTCTAAAACCTAGATTAATGTTGATTAATGGTGTAGTCCTATCCTATCTAGAGTTGAGGTTTCTTTTGTTGAACATTGTATTTCCTGTTATTAAATTAGTCTTCAATTTAAAAGTAGTCTTGGATAAATTATCCTTATAGTCTTGACCCTTACTGAGACTAGAATTGGATATCAACACTGAGGTTGGATCAGAATTAGAGTTCTAATTTCCTGGAGGAAGAACACTTCTACCAGGAGACAGATGCAGCCCAAGTTTAAATGTTAAGGAATGACTGGCAGTCAACTGAGCAGCGGGTAAGTAAAGTAATGAGCTTTGTATTGTGACAAATGAACTTCTAGAGGGGAGGTACCCTCTACTGAGCATCTCTGACCACTCCCCTACCCATGTTGGAAGTGTTTGGACAAGCACAGCAGATGGTCATGGTCCCGGAGTCTTAACAATCCATTGATGCAGGCCAACAATGCAGCATGGTAGATAACTAATGTAGTTAGGAAGAGTGACTCCATACAAGAAAGGACCATAGGAAAGAACAAGTGACCCAGGACTGTCCTCAGCCTAGAAATGATGCTTTAGTATAGAATTTAAGTGGAGCCTTTGAAAAACAAGTGACTATCATCAAAATTCTTCTTTATCCCTGAAGTTTTGTCACAGAGGTTAAGAGGTGCTGTTGCATGAGAATTTCTAGAGATGGTTATAGATGTCCTTCGTTGTCTGTTTCAAGTTCTAGAAACAGTCTCTGCACTTTCAGGTCATCTCTAGCCCTTCCCCCTAAGTTAAGTCCTCACTTAACCCACATAGTAGATCCAGAGGCCTTTTTAAAAGAACTTGAAGAATATTTTTGGTTGTGAGCCTAGCCTTTAACGACTGAGCCATCTCTCCAGCCCATGAACTTGAAGAATAATCTCTTCTTGACTGTTAAGTCACAACCAAGTGACAATGTGAAGCCAGACTTTCCCACAGATTTTTCCCATGTGTATCTCAAAAGAAGAAAAAAGTTTACACTTTTTTAAAACAAATAAATGAATGAACGAATAAATGATGACCCGTTTTCTCATCCCTAGCTAAGCATTCCATGTTTCCAAACAAGCAACAAACTCATGGTGTAAAATGAAGATGAGGAACATTTGATGAAGCAACGCTGGGGAGAAAAGCCAACACAGGGCAGAGGGCCATGAGTACAGAGGGAGGGCAGAAGGAGAAGGGGGAAGCTAAGTGAAAGGTCACTGAGTATAGCTGTGGTTTGGGTTTTGCAGGTAATGGGTTCATTCAGTGTTTTAAGTGGATCATGGTATGTTCTTGCTTTCTCTGCACCCAGTCTTTCATGTTTATACCCATCATGCTCTTCACCCACGATGCTCCGTTACCTCCAGGTTCTTCCCAAGACCCTAACTATGACCTTCCCCAACCTTCATTCTTCCTTCTTTCTCTCTCCTTTCCTTATGAAAAATTCCTTTTTCATAATCTCCCTCTCACTTCCCTGTTAATAACTGAAATCCTTATCAGCTGCTTTCATCTTTCACTCTCTTTCCTCAGACTATGCCAGGAATCCTCTAGGAATGTGTGATGACTTCATGATGTGTAAACTGGGGGCTTGACCAGGCTGAACCACATTCAAGGAGCTTTCTGATTAGCACAGCTTGTCACTCTCTTTAGGGAACTGAGGAAAAGGGGAATCACACACACACACACACACACACACACACACACACACACACCTTCTCTCAGTTGCTCAATGAACAACAGGCTGCATTACTCAGCAAAGGGATTTTTTTCACACATATTTGAAGGCCCAAATCAGTTGGCTGGTTTCACCCAGACAGAGAGTGCCTGGTAGTGTTTTGTCTTGTCGATGGGAAGCCATTTATAGGGAACCAGAGATGCCAAGCAGATAGCTGAACTTCCTGTTGAGTATGAAACTTCTCTGCCTCTGTGGGCTTCACAACTCACCTGGAACCTCTGGACTTCTGCCTGCACATCATGTGATCTTTCCAGATGCCTATTTTGTGGATCCGTGCTTACATAGCCAGCCTCCATAACTGTAAGAGCTTATTTCAAGTAAGCCCACATATATGTACTATTCTCGTACATATATCTAACATGTATATGTGGGATTCCATAAATGCTCATGTGCATCCAATTCATAGGTCACTAGGTAGAGGAAGAAGGTGATAGGTAACCTGATAGATATTCAAACAATTGCTGCTCTCTTGTTTCGACTCTAATACAGAATGCTCCACAAACATATTCAACTTAACTAACCAGAATAAAACTCGCTGACTTCTTCTTTATTCTGTACCTAAGCCAACTCCTTTTCTTTTCCATCAGACTCTTGATAACTCATGTTTGAAATCTGGGAAACAGAGAGGCGTTTCTTCCCTTTCTTCTTGAATGTTCCTTCATACAGTTTTCTTTTGGAGTCTCTTGTCTTGCATTCAGATTCAGGTTCTCCTCACTTCACACTGAGAAATTTTCTTCTTCCTGAGATATGTTTTTCCTGTCTTCATTTACACACTCCTTCAACAATGTTGACCTAAAAACCTCTCTTCAAAATTGTCATATCACTTTCCAAGTTAAAAACAGGCTCGTTTGTAATGACATTTAAGGTTCTCCAAAGCACTGCCTTAGAACCAGCAAAATGATAACATACCATAAACACATATGTAAATGTGTGTGACCTTTATAAATCATCTCTGTTCACTCACTGGGATGATCCCAAGAGATGAATATGATTAATATTCCCATTGGGCGGATGGTAGAACTGAGGCAGAGAAAGTTTAATTAGCTTCATCGCTCATAAAGCTAGTGAGTCAAAATCTAGGATTTGAATCCAGGCCTTCTGTGCCCCCGCTGCCACCACTCCTGATTCGATTGGATTCTCATAGCTCTCGAATGCACATTCTGCATTTTCTGACTTGCTTACATTATTTCACATTTGAAAAAACAAATGCTTTCAACTCGTTGAGTCTTGGGTCCAATTCAAGTTCTAGCTCTCCAAAAAAGCGTTTACTGTACCACACATATTTTTCTGTTTTCCCAATTCCTAGTCCATGTCCTATTATTTAACTGATGAATTTACTAGCATAGCTCTCCGCTCAGACTGTAGAGGACCATGTTCGCATTTCTTTTATAATTATGAAATTTCCTAGAAATATGTAGAAGTGTTGGTGTAAATTTGAAGGCACAAACAAACACACGGTTATCTCTGACAGGTCTGGGCCAGAGTGGTCAGGTACATGCTGAATAACTTGCTTTTCACACATTCAAATACAGTGTAGAGAATAAAAACTTACAATAAAAAACAACGGCAAAATCCTTTCATTCGAGGAAAATAAGAGCAATTCTTGGTCCTCTTCCAGACAAATTCAGGACAGAATCATTCTAACACATTGACGTTACTCTAGAGCTTGGCATAGTGACCAGAGCTGTAAACACTAGCAATTAAATATGGGTCTTTACTACCTTGTATATTTTTTCCATTGTATTGTTCACTAAAATACCACTGGCTTCTTAAACCTCTTCATTGAAATACCATTTGCCCTAACAACTAATTTTTAGTGTCCATCACAATCTTCCCTAAATGTTTGTCAAGTAAATTAAAGAGGAGAGAAAATGAGCTACTTAATTATACTTCAATGGAAGCTAAACTGTGATCAGCTTATAAGGTCAAGATGTTGGGGTTTTTCCCCCCTTATTATGCTTACAGTGTCTTAAGAACAGATAATTCTCCTCAGTGGGAAATATTCCTTTGATTGAGATACCTAGAGATTCCTGTGAGGAGATGGGTTTGTGCCTTGGCTATGGCGGTAGACAAGCAAGTCCACATAGGTGACAGAATTGCACAGGGCTATAAACACACACCAAGGAGTACAAGCAAGCCAAGGAAATCAGAACAATTGCACATAAGTCACGAAGTTGTATCCACATCACTCTTTTAGTAGTTTTGTGCAAGTAAATCTAGCTGGATGTCACTCCTGTAGGAAACTATAAGAAGCTATTACTAGGGAAATCTTTCTATATTTCTTACTACTGCTTGTATGTGCCTACAGTTTCTCTAAAAAATTAAAAGTAGAATAAAAACTAATTTCTTTACCAATGCCTCCACAGTGTCTTGAGGTTAGTACAATTGCTGGTGAGAGGATTAATCCATCCAGTATTAATGCTGGAGAATCTCCTTTAGATATACAACTTGAAAATTGCCCCAAGCTCAGGACAACAGGGGGTGGGCGGAATAAAAGAAAAGGTCCTTGGTTTGAGCTTGTATGAAGCTACTGTCTACTCTGCATCTGCCTTGATTGCATGAGACACCGTGAGGAAAGCTGGATGAGACACTCAGGTCTGTTTTCACAATCATTCTTTTGGTAGTGTTTTATGGACACTGCTGGAGTCCCTTTACCTTTTGTCAATTAACCCGAAACAGTTCCGGTTCAGATATTACATTCCAGAAGAGTGCTTGATGAGGTATGGTATTGGCTCCTTTCCCTGGGTGGTATCAATAATTACAAATAACAATACCCTGATCATAGCAGTTACTGTACCAAAGGGTTTCCATATTCTTCCAAACTGGGAGGTTTGTGCAGACAGATCCCAATCAAAGCATTTGCTATTCAAATTCAAGTGACTCCACTTACTGTCTGTTGTCTCCATCAGTACAGAAATGTTGACTTGGCATCCTGCCTTGGGAACAGCCAGCGTAGGATAAACTCCAGGATGGGGCCAGACTGACATGACCACCACTCTGGTCTCTCAACAGTGATAAAGCAAATGCTTTGGGAATGCCAGTTCTACTGTGAGTCACCAAGTGCAGACAGGGTGATAGTGGAATTCACATCAGAAAAAATGTGTCCTCTGAGACACAGGAAAGGGTCACCCCAGAACACTGGTTCTTTTCCACAGAGGGGGAAAGCAAGCAAGACATCCATTCCTTTTTTCTGGTCTACTGAGTCTCTATACTCCACATACAGAGACCCTTTCCCCTGACTCTGAGTTGGCTTGAAGTGGCACCGGACCCTGTACACAGCATTTGCTGGGACTCCTGAAAGATATTCCTTCTTTTCCTGTGGAGGCCCATATATGGCTATGGCATCCAGCCTTAAAGAACTGTGGTTAAGGGCTTCCTGGAATGGTCAGAGGTCTGGTTACTCGTGAATGAAGCCTTCATCATCTCCTGGGGGCACTGCTCTTTTCTATATATAGGTTGTTTAACTTGGGCTGCACTTATGCCCTTGGGAAGGAGAACAACATACAGAGCATTGAGTTCTCCTGAACTGACCTCTAACATAGGAAACTTGAAAAGGAGAAACTTATTATGATTAGACTACACACACACACACACACACACACACACACACACACATGCACTTTTGTCTTTTGTGCTCTCCTCTTGCTTGCTTCGTTTCTAACCTTTCCATTCAGTTTTTCCACATTGATTAAACAGCACATTCTACCAACCCCTATATTTCTCCCCCTTCTATATCACTCACACATGTAGTATGATATATGTAAATGGTAATGCTTTAGATGTATCAGTCAACTACAATGTTATTTAAATGGATTTTGTATTTTTTCTTTTTCTATGTTTCTACTATGTGTCTTCATTTCCCATATCCTTGGCTTATGTTTTTATTCCCCCAGGCTTCTTTTAAAAATGTCCTCAATACTTTTAATCATATTTCCTTTCATGTATCTTCTCATCCAATGCCTCATCTCTCCCCCATGTGAGTGTGTGTGTGTGCGTGTGTGCGTGTGTGCGTGTGTGTG
>NW_004949096.1:26270146-26296023 GCF_000317375.1 Microtus ochrogaster
GTGTGTGCGTGTGTGTGTGTGTGTGCACTTACACTTTTAAGTCCTTTAGGGGCTGAATTTCTGATCCTACAGTGTGTGCGTGTGTGTGTGTGTGTGCACTTACACTTTTAAGTCCTTTAGGGGCTGAATTTCTGATCCTACAGTTCAAAAGATGAAAAATGACAGAGCCATATATCACTGGACTTCCTGGATTCTGATATGTAAGTAACACTGGAGAGAACTGTGTGTCTTCTTGGGGGAACCAGTGTGCTCAATATGTGGGGAGAATGGACTGTGTAATTGACATCTTTGTATCTGCCTAAATAGACCTCTTCTACAGTAGGGGGCTGCTCATTCATTTCCTGGCTGCCCAGACGAGAAATGATCACACAAAAACTTTATTAATTACAACACTCCTTAGCTTATTAGCTCAGGCTTCTTATTAACTAACTCTTACATCTTAAACTAACCCATTTCTACTTTTTTTTTCTTTTACCACAAGGCTTGTGATTTACTGATAAGGTTCCAGGGCATCTGTCTCCTTCACCAGCTGAATGGTTTCCTCCTGACTCTGTCTTCTTTCTCCAAGCATTCATTTTAGTTTTCCCACCTATCTCTACTCTGTCCTGCCATGGGCCAAAGCAGCTTCTTTATTAACCAATGATAATAAAACACATTCATAGCATACAGAGGGGAATCCCACATCACTCTTCCTTAAGATCCCACAGGAAGAAAGGCATGATTAAATTTAAACTAATGGGATTGACAAAAATGAACACCATGACCTTGGAGACTGCAGAGGGAGACATCCAAGTTAGAAAAAGCCAAGGCCCAAGTCTCTATGGTCTAAGAAAGAGTCCCCTACCCATGGAAAGTTTCCTCGTAGTAGAGCCAGGTGCTTTCTTCCGGAGCCATCCGCCATGTTTTTTGAGGCAGTCTCTCACTGGCCTGGAACTTGATGAGTATACAAGGTTGAGGGCCCAGTGAGCCCTAAGGATCTGCCTGTCTCTCCCTTCACAGAGCTGGGCTTACAAGTTCATTCCATTCTAAGAATTGAACTCAGGCCTTCATGTTTGCAAAGCAAGACCTTTATGGATAGGGATATCTTTCCAGCATTCTCCACAGTACCTTTTTAACACACGTACACATTTTGTAAAAATATAATGTAAGTTTGGTTAATCTCTATTTCCCCAAAACTTTATCTCCCCTCTATCTCTCTATCTCTACCTCTGTGCATGTGTGTGTTCACATGTGTATAAAGTTACATGCTCATGCACCTGTGCAGAGGCCAGAAGTCCATGCTGGATTTAATACTGGGATTATAGGTATATATCATCTTGCTTTTTCTGTGGGTGACAGGAATCTGAACATGGGTCCTCATATGTGCAGGATAAGCATTTTACCCACTGATCATATCTCCAGGCCTTCATCCTTTTTCTTTTTTACATTAAAGCTTTCAAAATCCCCATCTAATACATTGTTTACCTGTGCAAAAATACTAAGAATTAATTTAATGAAGATATATAAATAAGCTTCTAAAATTCTTCTGAGTTGTTTAAACATATAACAAATTCTTGTTATCTATAGTTACTCTACTTTACAATAGAACTTCCTTCCCCTATTTAATAAAAACAATCATAAGAAGATATTTTACCTCTGTCTTATTAACTCTTTGTAACCTCATGTGTATTTAACCTTCTAATACATTTTAATCAAAAATAGATACACGTCAAGTACCTGATGGACACACAGGAGGAAGACTGCAGGATTTCATGGCACCAGTATAGACTTCTGCTCTTTCTGGGGCCACTGGGACATTTTTGCAGGTTATGGTTGCCTAAGGTTTAGACATTTTTTTCCAGTGAAATCCCTTACTCTGCAGAGACTGATCATTAGTCACAAACTATTTATGAACCAAAAAGAAATAAAAGTTTTCTAAGGACTTTAAGTTTCTTCTAAAAAAATTCCTCATGCTCTTGGGCACAAGAATGTAACAGCAAAGGTCAGTGAAAGAGTTAGCCCAACTCCTCTGTCTTCACCATCACAGCTCAGGCTGCCTACTGCTTCTTGTTCAGCTGGAGATGAACTGCTCATCATCAGCCTACTAGGGGTACGCTTTCCACTCTACTTTCTTCAAGGAAGTTGTAATGCTAGTAAAGTGTAATTGGCTATTTTAGAAACCCCACCTAACTGCCATCAGGTAGACAGTTCCTCTGTGTCTCAGTTTCCTTCGCTCTAAGTGGAAACGTGGAACTGATAATGCTGTTGAGAAGCAGCATCAGGCAGACACAATGATGGGCCATATGCAGTGCCTGGTAGACATCATAGACATATCCACATTGTGGTGGCTTGAATGACAATGGTTCCCATAGGCTCATATATTCAAATGTGGGATTCAAAGTTGGTGGAACAGTTTGGGATGAAGTAAGAGGTGTGGCCTTGTTGGAGGAGGCATGTCACTGGGGTGGGTGTTGAGATATCAAAATCCTATGCCATTTCCAGTTAGCTCCCTCAGCCTCAGGCTTATGGGTCAAAAGTAAGCTCTCATCTATGGCTCCAACACCATGACTGCTTGCCACTGTGATGGTCATGGACTCGAAACCTCTGAAACCCTGAGCCCGAATTAAATGCTTTCTTATAAGTTGCCCTGGTCATGGTGCTTTGTCATAGCAATAGAAAAGTAGCTGAGACACAAGAAAAAGTGAAAAAAGATGGGAGAGGTGAGTGGTTTGTGTTTTCCATTTGTAGGCCATTTTCTGGGGAAAATGGGAAAAGTATTATTTCTTATAGCCAAACTTTGTTTTAAAATATGTTTGCTTTGAAAAATCTTTGTAAATTTTTTTTTATGAGTAGGTAAAGAATCTTGGCCACGTTTCAGGCAGAATTATTTGTATACCTGGATGTGTCTTTAATTTTATTAGGAATGTGAACTTTTCTTAGGATGCCACAGGCAGTAATGTCATGGGCATGATTTAGGAAATGGCTTTTTTATTAACTCTTGTATCCTTTTTGTCTTTAGCAATTTTCAGTATATTCTCCTGGAACTCTTTTTTTTAAACTAAAATATAATTATAGAATCTCCCCCTTCCCTTTCTTCTTTCCATCCCTCATAGACACACCCTCTCAACTTTACAGCCTCCCTTTTCTTTCATTTCTATTGCTGTGCACACACCTGCACTCACACAAACACACGAATATACAAATACAATCTGTTCACTCCATTTTCCCTTATGCATGTATATATGACTTCAGGGCTGACCACCTGGTATTGGATAACCAATTAGAGGAGTCTTCCAGGGAAAGTCTATTTCTCTCCCTCTCAGCTTTTCTTAGTTGTCTGCAGTTCTTTGTCTAGGGGTAGGCCCTCAGGAGAGTTTTCCCATATTAGAATGTCTGTTGGTAGTGTAGTTGTTGAGGTCTTACTTTGGTAGCCGTATGAATGAGACTTCATGAGTATAGCATCTCTGAAATTTCTAGCACCCATGTTCTCACAGCTGATTTCCTGCTCCTCTGCCTCTCACAATCTCTTAGGCCCCACTTATACAATGTTCCTAAGCTTGAGATGTAGGAGCTGGGTTGTATATGTGTCCTTTGGAACTGAGCACAGCACAACCAGCTGTTCTCTGCATTTTGACCAGTTGTTTTCTGTAATGGTTTCTGTCTTTTGCAGACAGAAGTCTCTTTAATGAAGGATGCGAGCCACACTGATCTGTAGGTACCACCGCCCGGCTTTTTTTTTTTTTTTTTTGAATCTACCTTAAGTTTATCTTTAAAAAATAGCCTACTAGGCCGGGCGGTGGTGGCGCACGCCTTTAATCCTAGCACTCGGGAGGCAGAGACAGGCGGATCTCTATGAGTTCGAGACCAGCCAGGTCTAAAAGAGCTAGTTCCAGGACAGGCTCCAAGGCCACAGAGAAACCCTGTCTCGAAAAAACCAAAAAAAAAAAAATAGCCTATTATTGTCCCAATAACATAAATTTCCATGCATTAAAGAAAGATAGCTTATAGAAAATAATGATTTAGTGTGTCAACATGTTGCATGAGGACTTTTTTTTGTGGCAGCCACACTAGTTAACCACAGAAGCTGGACGGTGGTGGTGTATACCTCTAATCCCAACACTAGCGAGGACTATAAGGTGGGAAGAGACAGGAACTCTCTCTCTTTCAGTCTGAAGATTTCAAAGAGGAAAGGGCTCTCTAGAGTCGTGGCTGCTGGGATTAAAGGTGTGTGCCACCACTGCCTGACCCATATGGCTGTCTAGTCTGGCTGCTTTGCACTGACCTTCAGGCAAGCTTTGTTTATTAAAACACAAATAATATACCACTATTAAGAATAATTTATAAAATAAAAATCTAAACTAAGATGTGCAAAATACTCTTTTGATATCAAAAAATGCAGGAAATTTGCTCATGTTCAATATATGTTGCACAGTTTCATTTACCATGTACATATATGTGCACATATAGACACAGTTCCTTAGCTTAGAAGCAATCCTCATGAGCGAGTGTTTCTAAGGTTCTGACCCTAAGAATTTCCTGCCATATCTACACAGGCACCCTCCAGGGTGACAAGTCTGCACTTTGTTCACTGAGTGAGGGGACCATAACACAACAACTCCTCCCATTTCCCTGCAGAGTCATCCCACCAGACTCCTTTCTGTGCCCAAGAGGAATCCAGTCACTGTGGGCAAAGCATCTCAGATCCTGAAACTCACATTACCAAAAGCTGAGTTTTCAATATCCTTAAGAGATGGGAACACAGCAACAATTCTTGATTGGAATATAATAAATATTATACATATTTAAGTCAGACTTATCCTTAGTCTGGTGATGCAAGAGCCTAGAGAAGATGAAACCACAGTCAATTTGTGTCCAGGGTTATCTAATATTCATGGCATGAACTTAATATCTGGTTCATAGGGTGAGCTCTTTCTGTTGAGCCTTCTTGTCAGGAGATACCTGAGGAGTTCCCATCACTGGACTCTCATCAGCCTTCTTTCTAAGAAGACTAGAGGCAGCCTCAAACTTGGACCTCCTTGACAACAAAGGAGTTCATCTTCTTTCCATAGACCAGGTATAATGGGCACATAGACTGGTCATTGCAGTATGTTATGCTGAGTGAGACACATTTTAATATATTTAGATATCCCAATCCAATAACCTCCTAGAGAATATATGATGTCTGGTTTGAAGCTTAAAGCATGAATAGATTATATTCTTGTTCTGATTTCAGGGACACCCAAACTTCCCTGTAGATAAAAAACTATAGAATTGTAAGAAGTTAAAATAGAGTTCCAGAGATACAGGACCCCAGTTTTGGGAAATGAAAGGCATAGAACAGCCTAGGACATTCTCACAAGCTATTCTAGGGTACCAAACTGTATCAGCTGCAGTGTTGACAGGGCTGCCCTATGCCCTCAGTTAAACAATTGTACTAACTTGGAGCACAGGGGACCAGTGAATGCTGTGTTGAGAATGATGCTTGCAAGATGCTTAAAGCTTGGTGGTGGTGGTGGGGGCTCAGAGTGAGGGGCATAGAAGGGCCACAGCAAATAGTTATTATTCTGTGTCATCTTTAAATAAATCTCATCATCTATTTTCTATAGAGCACACAGTTTTGTTTCTAGTCCTAATATTCCTCCAAGATTTGATTTAATTGTTGATTCAATAGTTTGCAATGAACTTGTAGCCTTGGGTGTCTTGTTTGAGAAACTCAATAATCTATAGCTTTCTAAATTAAAAGAACTATGTGGCCTCAATGAGACAATTGCTTCTGCTTTTCTGGAGCTTATATTATTCAAAATTTATTTTGAAATTTGGACAACTGAAAAAATACCCAGGCACATTAAGATGTAGGTAATTTAATTTTTACCAAATAACTATCAACTACTTTCTCATTTTCTCATGGGCAGTTCTTAGGCAAATCTGATGGAGGAAGGTCATCATCAAATATGTCACCATCTGGATGGGCTCAACTGAGATTTGTTTCCATCTACATAACTGAGAAGATGGGTGGACTGAGGTGTGGTGTGTAGGCTCCGGCAGAAGACTGGGCATCATCTCTGAAGTTCTGTAGAGACTCCTCAGAAGCAAAGATCGAAACACTCAGAGCTGGCCATGAAGGGTCTCTTACCCTGTGTATGTCCCCAAACTGCTCTTTATTCAGTTTCCAGTAGAATCCTGGCTATCATTTTTGTCATCTTAAAAATCACACAGATGATGCATGCTTATGGGCACACATAATTACACTCACCCCCAGAACTGGTAGAACGAGCAGAGCCTTGTCTTTCTTTTTTTTTTTAATTTATCAGATTTTTAAAAAATAATATCAATCCAAGTTCCTACTTCCTTCCTCCTCCCATTCCTGCAACACACCCTCCCACCCCACCCCCATCCAATCCTCAGAAAGCCTTGTCTTTCTAAAAGGCACTGTGTTAAAAGCAAATCTGTAAGTGCTTTGGAAACCATATGAGAATTCTTTGAATAATAGGATTCAGGAAAAAATTGGAATATGGCCAAAGTAATCAAAATAAGAATCTCAGGAGATATTTGCATGTTCATGTTCATTGCACAATAGCCAAAATATGCAAATAATTGGCATGCCTGCAATGACTTGGCATAAAATGTTGCTCTACAGGCTCAGGTTTGAATGTTTGGTCCCCAGTGGGTAGTCCTATTCGGAGAAATTCTAGAAACTTTAGGAGGTGGAATACAGCTGGTAGAAGTAGATGGACCTTGGCGTATCTTGTCTCTGGCCCCTTCCAGTTATTTTTCCCTTCTTCCTGTTTTCAATGAGGTACACAGATCCTCTACCACATATTCTTGCTTCCATGATGGCCAAGCTTAGAATGAAAATCGAAAGAAGGATAGCTTAGAATCATATACAGTGCCAAGAATTCTCCACATGATGTTTCATGGTTTTGCTTCTGATGAATTGTGTGATTTCAGAGACCATGGCAAGTGCTACTGTTCATGCTTTACATAAGTTGTTTTCCTCAGATAATGTAATGCCCATTCATACAAGAACAATGGTCTCATTGCACTCATTTATTAATAAACATTAGATTAGTATTCAGTCCTTACAAAGAAATGAAAGTCTGCCATTGGTGAGAACATGAGGGGCATTATATTTAGTGTGATAAACACGTGTTTAGTGTGCAGGAACACAAGTACTACACAATCTCACTATTTGAGAAATATAAAAATAATTGATTAAAAGTAAAATGGATACCATCATTTTCCATGTTGGGCGCCATGTTAGAAGCAAAGGAAGATGTTGGTCCATGGTTACAAATTTTCCAGTCATGAGATGAGTAAGTTCTGAGGATCTGATGCTCATCTTGGTAAACCGACCTGATGATTTCATGCTGCAGCTTTCACATTGGCTAAGGAGAGAGATCTCAACTTTTCTCACAGCAGAAGGAGCAATTGTGCAAAGTTATAAAGTATTAATTTGGTTTGGGTAATCATTTTGTAATGTATACAAATATAAAATGATCACTTAGTGTACTTTAAATGTATATGGCATACTCTTGCCAGATATACATCAATAAAGTTGAACAAGAATAAGAGGGATGGCGAGGAGATAGAGAACAATAAGGAGAAGGAGCATAGATGAGAGAAGAAACGGCAGAGAAGACAAGAGAAGAACAGCCCCAGAAGCAGCTCAGAGGGGAATCACTGTGCAAGCCAGCTTGACCTCTGGGCACATTTCCCCTGCCTGCATGAATGTACCAGAAGGGCAAGGGAGGGATTCCACAAGAACAGAGGCTTTACTTTAGGTTTTGCAAGACTGCTACTTTGGGTATTGTGATGCCACAGGAAATACAGCCTGAAGTGAACAGTCCTTCTGTTACTTCCTGTCAGCTGTCACCCAGCTTGGAAAGGATATTAGAAATGGTTTAAACTGACCAAGAGTTAGGAAATGTATAAATATATGGAAAGCATTTTCTCCCACTTTCCTTCTGTGCCACAGTCCCTTGTGCTACGTGAACTGACATCCTCATGGTCCCGGGGTACCAGCTTGTGGATCTGTCCTAGCTTGATTCTTGCTGCTGTGATAAAATCCTGGGACCAAAAGCAACTTAGGGGAAGAAAGAGTTTATATGGCCAATGAATGTAGATAATGGCCCATAAGCGAGAGAAGTCAAGGCAGGAACTCAGGGCACGAACCTGAAGGTAGATCCACTTGCTATTCCACAGAGCATTACCTCTGACAGAGGAACTCATTTCACAACCAAGGGGAGGCAGAAGCCGTGAGGAAATGCTAACTGGCTCTTAGTGAGCATTCTTCTTCAGCCCAGGGTCTGTTACCACCTATGGTGAACTGGGCCTTTTTATAACAATTAACCACCAAGACAATCTCCCACAGACATTCAGAAGGCCAGTCTGATCTAGACACACTCTCAGTTGAGACCCCTTTCTCAAGCTGTCAAGGTGACAGATAATGCTAACTAGGGAAGTCATGGATTTGTTTCTTTGTTTTGTTTTGTTTTTTGAGGCATTATTTTGATAGATATGACTTTAAGTCTCTTTGTTTCCTTCATGACTATAATGTGAGGTTTTTGTCATCTCACAGCTGGCGTGCCCTCCCTCCCTCCCTCCCTCCCCCTTCCTCCCTCCCTCCTTCCTCCCTCTCCCTCCCTCTCTAATCCAGTTACACATGTGAACTTCAGATTCTCCCACCCCTTCTTTCTATCTCTTTGTCCCTAACCTCATCATTAGAGAAGATGCTCTCCTATAATTCCAGGGAAAGAGTTGTTAATGTTTGCAGAGATAAAGTTAATATTCTAAAGAATATCAAAAGCTATAATACTGACATCCTCTTTAAACCAACTAGCAAAGTTATCAAAATTAACCAATTTAATGGTGAAATAAAGGACCTCAAGTGACCAAAGGATAAAGAGGAATAGTGGGACAAAGTGAAATGACATTGTGAGCCAGGCACCCCCAAGACTGAAATGTTCTTTTTTTGAATTTTTATCCAGGTCCAAGCCCACATTGGACAAAAATCTCAAGGTCCAAATCAGGAGCAGAAGGAGGGGGAGCACGAGCAAGGAACTCAGGACCGCGAGGGGTACACCCACACACTGAGACAATGGGGATGTTCTATCGGGAACTCACCAAGGCCTGGGTCTGAAAAAGCATGGGATAAAACCGGACTAGCTGAACATAGCAGACAATGAGGAATACTGAAAACTCAAGAACAATAGCAATGGGTTTTTGATCCTACTGCATGTACTGGCTTTGGGGGAGCCTAAGCAGTTTGGATGCTCACCTTACTAAACCTGGAGGTGGGCGGTCCTTGGACTTCCCACAGGTCAGGGAACCCTGATTGCTCTTCGAGCTGATGAGGGAGGGGGAATTGATCGGGGGAGGGGGAGGGAAAAGGGAGGTGGTGGTGGGGAGGAGGCAGAAATCCTTAATAAATAAATAAAATAAAATAAAAAACTCCAGTATACTGGAATTTCTTTTCTCATTATTTTCAGTTGCTTTCCTTTATGGCACATGCTAGGATTATTATTTCAAAATCTCTGGACAGAAAGGCTAATAAATATTTTGTTTAAATCATCAAATGTATTAACATTAGAGTAGATGGAGCAAGGTATACATGTCTTGAACAACCACACTTCTAGACTCTGAGAACTTAGAACTGACTGATGCTGCTCCCTCTTCTAGAGTCTTCACTAGTCTGTATCCCAAGTGTAATAATTGCAGAAGAGCCTTCAAATGACTTGGGTCTTCCTGTATCAATTAGCCATTAAGATAACCCCCAACAGACATTCTGGCAGGCCAGCCTAATCTGAGGCAATTGTGACCATAGTTGACCCTAGTTATTATAGGTATGATAATGGAGTAAGTCTTGGCCACCAGGGCCACTGGGATTTGGGGTTTTGCTAGTTTAGAGTAAATGTGGACTCTTTCAGACAGCTGATGAAATCTGAAGGGTTTGGTTTTTTGGTATGGTTACAAACGGAGAGAAACAATTTAAAGTGGAAGGGTTGGATCTCATCAGTGACAATAGATATTTTTCTCAAGCTTTTGTTAGAAACATTGCATTAGATAAAATGAATGCTATTTGTAATGCTAACATTATAATGTACACAAAGATATAAAGTGCTTTCAAAATTATAAATCACTTTGCAAATATTAGTTAAAAAATTTGTTATCTACAGTTGCATCCAAAGTGACATATTTTCTTATTTTTAAGCTATAATATATACTTGACTTCCATAAAGAGACATTTAATCACATATTGATGACTTACACTATTAGAGACAGCTTTCCTGAGTTATGTATTAAAATATACAAAGAGGACCAAACTGCTCTAAGGAACACATTGGAAGTGCACATATGTTCAACAGCTCACACTCAGCTTGGAATGTGATGTTTTCTAATGTCTATGCTTACACAGCTGAGACATATAATTTAAATGCTTTTCGGTTATTATCTTGTTCTTTATATTACAGGAGTGATAGCATGCCATTAATACAGAATGGAGAGAACAGAATAGGATCACTGCCTCATTTGGAGCAAGACAAGGCCATCATGGCCAAAGCTCGCTGCCCATCCCTTCACTCCTTTGGGCACTAGGATAGGCAAAAGCACACAAATGCTCTAATTACTGTAATCCATGCCAAACCTGTTACATAGGTTTAATAATTCTTTTATCATCTTGGAATGTACTATTATTAAGACTTCCCGGTCTGCATGCCTGCAAAATTGACAAATCAAGAGTCCATTTTTTCAAGTGGAAAATCTCAATCGTAAAGATTCTATTTTTAATGCCCTTAAAAAGGACTCACAAGCAGACCATATAAAGCTGTCAGTGAACCACTTAGTCGTGAAGGCTCACCCTCTATTCCATCCTTTATCCTGGTCATGGCTTCCTTCCCTCTTCTGTGATCCTTGCTAAGGAATTTTATTTTGCACTGTTCCATGGCATGATGTGCAGTGAGGTTAACACCCCAGATAACCATCCACATGGATACAATGAATACACATTTAAAAATAACTCTAGCCCAGAAGTCCTGTCTATAATGAGGATATAGAAGAAGTTTGCATACATACTTCATCCTTTACCTGGATTGGGCTCAGGATTCCTCGGAAAAATTTGTTTAGCTCTACTATCCTTCATTGCTCAGAGAATTTGAAAGCCTCTTTGGAGTCCAGGAAAGTATTTTGCCATTGTTTATGAAAAGCAACAATTCTTGTTTCAATAGATGAGCCTTCATTCTTAGAGAAAGATGTAGCAACGATTTAGTATTTGAACTCATAATTCTTTTAAAGCCTTATAAAAGTAGCCTTCCTCTAGGAAAACGATCTGTATCTCGGCTTATCTAAGATGAGGAATTTGGACAATGAAAATCTCTGCGATAAGAAAAGGAAGATTCCACAGGAATCGGGGTTGGGCAACTGTTGTGTGGTTGTCAGGGATGCTGGATCACCCAAGCTGTGCAAATTCAGATTGCCTTCCCATCAGCGTAGCTGGGAAAGGCTGCGGAGATGGTCCTGCCCCCACAGTAAAACACTGTCCCGTGGCCAGACTGTCCAGGTCAGGAGTCAAGAACTTAGCTGTACGACCTTTAACTGTGTCCTAAGCAGATGAAGTAGACAATGCTGGTGCTAAAGATCGCTGGCATGAGATTCAGTTGCTTTTCAAAGACATAAATCGGACATGACTCCCTCATCTGGATAGCATATTCTGTACTCTGTCATTCTATGAGGTTTAGCTTTTCAACATCATTTCATGGCGAATTCTCCTTAAGCTCTTTCGTGGAGACAGTAACTATGGGAGGATGCTCTGTCCACTCTTTCAAGGAATGAGTGTTTTTAGAACTGAACTACTGGACCCTTATCAGCACTAGGGAGGATTTATGAGTTGTTGTTATTGCCTCTTCTCTCTCACACACATGTGATCACATGAGAAGTGAAGTAAGTTCTTCTCAGGGTGGGACAAGAGGCTCCTAAGGCCGTGTTTCCTTATGACTTGGTCTTCTGTTTATTTTTTGCAGTTCCAGAGTCAGCTCACAGGACTCTGGGGACCTTGAGATCGAAGCACAAGGTTTTGATGTCCTAGGAATCAAGTCAAATACAAGTGAGTAATCTCAGCTCTGAACAACTCAGAGGGTACAGGTCGGGCCTGGAAGTTATTACATGGAAAAAAAACAGACCCAAAAATGAAGAAGAAAGTATTGGAAACTTGTAAAATGTCAAAAAATAAAAACAATACACATACATGCACACCAAGTCATTCCTTCCGTCCACGTTGCCTTTCCCCCACATAGTCTCTTTTTTGTGTTCTGACTCTGAGGGTCTTTCTCTTCCCATGGCCTGATTTGTTTGCTGCAGCAACCACAGGGACACTTGAGTCTTTACCTGTAATCCATCAGGATTACAAACCCTACTGATGCTTTGCTCTATATTTACTAAAGTCCAAGTCAGTGAATTAGACCCACTGATTCTATTTAAAACATCAATGAAGTGATGGGCACTGTCAGCTGATAGCTATGAAACGCAGCCATCTGTCAGCTCTCTGTATGTACAAATAACCATCCAGAGAGGGGCTTTTTCAGTGGGAACAGACAAGAGATGTTGGTTAAGCTGTGTGAAGAAAGTCAGTAAAGGCTGAATAAGAATAAAGAGATGTTTCCCTATTAGCACATTCAGGGGAAAGGGGAAATTCCCCCAAATAAGAAAAAACAATTGGGACAAAGCCAGTCAAATTCAGAGCCAACCCTGTAAAGACTGGCTGATCTGAGCTGATGTTGGAGCTGAGACTAAAAGAGAGTGCCAAGCTCTCCTCAGAGGGCAGTTAGTGCCTAAGCCCCAGCACTGGTTATTAAGTCAAAGCTGTAGCCTTCTTAGGTGGGCTTTACTCCCGAAGACTCACTGATGGCCAGTGAAGCAATAACTTCTAAATCCAACTGGCCAAAGCCAGTCATGCTATCAGACTTCTGGGCATTTTATGATGGGGAAAGACTAGATGCTAGATTAGTAGTCATTCTTTCATACTTTTATATGTGACATCGAAGCAGAATTCACAAGACTATAAAGAATGCTTGTAGGCATTTATGGAGTACAGAGCAATTTATATGAAGTGTAGTGATCAAATCGGGCTAGTTTGCTTTTCTGGCTCCGCATACATGAATAATTTATATACACTAGGGAATTGCAGTCTCTTCTTTATCTGCTGAATCAGAACACAGAATGTTGTGGACCACAGTTGCTCTGCCAGGCTATAGACCACCAGAGCTAATCCCTCTGATTTGTTGTTGTTTTCCTTATCAAACTCTCTCTGTTCTTTCTCTCCAACAGTCTTCCTGGTCTCTAGTGACCACTCTTGCTTGCTCTTCTTCTAAAAGACAGTGTTTCTTTGTTTTGCTTCTTTGTTTCCTCACATTGGTTAAATCATGTATGTTTCACTTGGGGTTACTCGCTGTGATGAAATACCATGCATGACCAAAAACAATTTGGGGAGAAAAAGATTCATTTTGCTTACACTACTATATCACTATTCACCATTGAAAGAAGTCAGGGCAGGAACTCAGGCAGGGCAGGAACCTGGAGCCAGGAACGGAATCAAAGCCCATGAAGAGTGATGCTTCCTGGCTTGTTCTCATGACTTGCTCACCTGCTTTCTTATAGAACCCAGGACCACCAGCCATAGATGCCACCACCCACAATGGACTGTGTGTTCCCACATAAATCACCTAAAAAAACACTAATTAATAAAATGCCCTAAAGGCTTGCCTATAGCCCAATCGTAAGGAAGCATTTTTTTTTTTTCCGAGATAAGGTTTCTCTGCAGCTTTGGAGCCTGTCCTGGAACTAGCTCTTGTAGACCAGACTGGCCTTGAACTCACAGAGAGACACATGCCTCTGCCTCCTGAGTGCTGGGTTTAAAGGCATGCACTGTGAGGTTCCCCTCTCTCAGATGACTTTGACATGCATCAAGTTGACATAACCAGCACAGTGTGGTATTTCTCCTTCTGTGCCTAGCTTTTACAACTTAACGAAATCTCTTCCAATGCTGTCCACTTAGGTACACTGCAACTGGTTTTTTGTTTGTTGTTTGTTTAAATGACCACACCACACTAGATTAGATAATCTGCAGGTTCAATACAATACATATCATAATGTCAATGTCATTCTCCACAAACATAAAAGTACCATAAAATTCATATGAAATAACAAAATATTCAAAATAACTAAAGCAGTCCTGAGTGAAAGATACCAAGTTGGAGGCATTCTGGCAATTAAACCGTAATGTGAAATATTCCTCTTTGGAATCTTAGTGTAGCTTAAATTAGATGATTCTGCTCTAAGATAGCCAAAGACAATTACCACAGCAGAAAGACATCTCGTGAGTGAAATTATCATATTCTTTTTTCAATGTTTATAAAAGTAATAAGTTTTAAAATATGCCAAGTAAAATCATAGGTGAACACCAAATATAAGTAATCAAAATTCAAATTAAAGTACATTTCTCTGAATCACTCTATTGTAGTGGATAAAGTTGTGACTCGTGTCTTAGATAGGTTTCTGTGGCTATGATAAACACCATGGCTAAAAGCAACTTAGAGAGGGAAGAGTTTATCTCATCCTACAGCTCATAATCCATCATTCAGGGACGACAAGGCAGAAACCTGGAAGTAAAAACTGAAGCAAAGACCATAGAGGAGTGCTGCTTACTGGCTTGCTCCCCAGGGCTTGCTCAGCCTGCTTTCTTATAGAACCCAGGACCACCAGCCCATGGTTGACAGCTCCTGGAATGATCTGGGCCCTACCACAGCAATCATCAATAAAGAAAATGTGTCAAAGCCTTGCCCATAGGCCAATAGCTTCAACTGAAGCTCCATCTTTCCCAATAAATCTAACATGTATCAAGTCAACAAAAAAAATTATCATCACAACCCACTTGCTGGTATTATATCATAATGAGAAAAGACCCAGTCCATACACATAATCAGTGAAGTACTAGCTGGTAGCAGCTAGCAGGAGGTGAAATATGTGTGTGTGTATGTGTGTGTGCTGATCTTACATTGAAAGCTTGAAATTAGTGAGAACACAGGATATATCATGATCTCCCAGGTAGGTTTAAAATACTCTAAATCAAAACTGCACTTAATATGCCTAGCTGTTAAGTACTGTAGGTAGTCTAACCTACCTTCAAGGGGTTCAGGACACTTACATTACCTTCAGTTGTGTAAACCATCACACACAAAGCCTATTTTACAATAAACTCTCAACTACATCTTGTACTTTAGTGAATTCTGTACTGGAAACAAAAACCAGAGGTTACATAGGCACCGTTTCATACCATTATACTTCAGGATTTTGTATATTTATTTATACCAAGGAAATTTTACTACTTCACAAATCAGGTTGTTCCAACTTTCCACCCTCTGACTCCAACCACTTGTTAAACTTTATCTTAACTTGGACATGGGATTTTTCTTTCAGGAATATTAAGTAGAATTTTTAGATATGAATCACATTTATCCATCATAAGCTATTTTATCACTGTGTAGGTTCAATAAGAAACTGTGTGCTGTCAACAATATTCCAGTTCAGAATAGGCATGGAGATAAGCTACATTCTCTAGTGATGCCTGGGCATATTCGTTTACTGGCAAGTGGCTGCCCCTTTAGATAGCTCAGCCAGGAAGATGAGGCTATGCTTAAACTCAATTTTTCATGGATCTGAGAACTCTAAGATCTCAGGCTCGTTGAAAGCTGACATTGATCAGAACTACCCTTTAAATACCTGGCACCTCAGGCAGGCTACCGCAGGCAAAATGCTTATTCCGTCCATGGGAAGCTGCCCCATGCTTACAGAGCAATCAAGAGAGTTCCTGAACGGTCTCCTTTGTGGAACCCAGTTCCTCAGTGTTGCTAACCCCTCCAAAATTGTTAGTGGAAGTTTTTTCTCTACTGAGAGGGTAAGTGGACATCATTACAAATGATAGCTCTCAAGAAGCAAAAGAGAAGAGTTCAGAGCTCTTTGGCAGTGACAGAAGAAATGTATTCCTCTAATCGCCTGTGTTGTATTATAAGTTGGCATGAGAGAGACATGTTTCTGTTCCCTCAAAATAATAACAAAGAATCTTCTTTGACATAAAGAGCAAGATAATCTAGATATTTGGTGTTATTCAGATAGCCTCATTTTCCACAAACAACAAACCCTCTCCATAAACATATACACCGCAAATTCACATGTGAAATTGAAACATAAAAATGATTTGAATGTGAATGATAACATCTGTTCTTATATGTGTGAAAGCTTAATTTCCAAAGGGGAAATAAAAAGAAAAGCATGCAAACAAAATGTCTAAGTTTCTGGAGCACAGCCATGAAATATTATTGAGATTAGATATGGGTGAAGCCGTGGTCATGCTGGTGATGAGAAACTGCCTGTCTAACCAGATGTGATCATAACATCTCCATGGCGACAAGCAGGCAGACACCCAGTGCTATTTTCCTGTCCACAGTTACAGAATGAGAATCTCAATGGCATACTGATTTTAACTTTGTGTGTATATGTGCTTAGGTGTGGACATTCTGTATATAAGTTCATCTTACAGGCCAGAACTCAGCTATCAAAGATTCTGTAAGAAAAGAAAATTACAGACCGTAATGATGCAGTAGGCCTCAACAAAATACTAACATACTCAATTTAATACTACAGGGGAAAAAAACCAGCTGTAAGATTAAGTGGTGTTTATCCCTGGTGGGAATAACAAAAGGCCAGGTAGGTAAAAGGATCCAAACTCACCGAATAAGGAGGAAAACTCACAGGAGCAACTTCACACACATAGAACTATTACATGAACTCTGACATCCTTTTGTTGTAATAGGAGCGGTGGGGCTGCATCCCCAGCACCCCAGCCGCCTTCTAGCTTATGCCCCGAAATAACAACACACAAATTGTATTCATTTAAACACTGCTTGGCCCTTTAGCTCTAGCCCTTACTGGCTAATCCTGATATCCCGATCAACCCATCTCTAATAATCTTTGAGCACCAGTCTTAGTGAGCACCGGTCTTACCGGGAAGATTCTAGCCTACATCCATCCTGGGTCGGAGCTTCATCTTGTGTGTCTCAGAGAGCAGAGCTATCCCCGCGTCCACCCAGGAGCCGGGAGCATGGCTGTCGAGTCTGAGAGCACTTCCTCTTCCTCCCAGCATTCTGCTCTGTTTACTCCTCCCACCTATGTTTTAACCTATGAGGGCCAGCCAAGCAGTTTCTTTATTTTTTTTAACCAATGACCTTCCTCCATCATCCTTTCATGATGAGAATCTCCTCCTGTGACTTGTTTCATGCAGAGCAATGAGTGGAGAAGAACAACAGACTCGATCACAACCAGGAAACAGAGAGAGTGAAGGAGGACCATGATCAAAGCATACGTTACTGCTAACACATCCGTGGGGACTTGAGTTCTACAATAGGTTTGTGTCTTCCATTCACTCCCAATAAGAGTCTTCTAATGTAATCCACTGGCTATTAATCTATTTATTGATTTAGAACCCCCAGGTACCAATTCATGGATCAGATGAGAGTCCTCAAGAATAAATTTCTTAGCAGTGATTGGATCCACTAACACATGAGCTAGTGGTTGGAGGTGGAATAGATCATATCCAAACCACAACAAGTGGCTACTTAACACTTGTATTCAGTTTAGTAATGAAAGCCCTAAGCTGAGCAAGTAAGCAAGAAAAAAAGAAAGAAAGCCATCAAAACAGGAGAGAGTGAAGTTGCCTTATTAGCAGATGACCTGAGTATAATCACTCATAGAAATTTCTAATCTTCAACAAAACTTGGTATAACTATAAACATGCTTGATAAAGATTCAGAATCATGTAAATACCCATGAAAGAAATTGGTGATGATACAAATAAGTGGAAGGGTTAGCCCATGTCCATGAATTTGAAAAGCAAGGCTGTTCAAAGGTCCATGCCACTCAGGATGATCTCCAGATGTTCTGCAATCCGGACGGTAGTTTGAGAGCTGCTTACTCAAGGGTTCAGATCACCATGTACTTACAATTGCAGCTTTAAAGCCCACCCAAGAGATTTTCTAGTCATGGAATCCTAAGGAAGTACTTGTTTTTTCACTTTCTTTTCTTTCCCATGGGAAAGGCAGTACAATGGGAAGGCAGGTTGACCTACTATATATACCCAGAGGGACACTGGCACACTTTTAGTAGTTACCTTTATGTTGATGTCACCTGAGGTACCATGACTGTAGGAGGAAGCTTTCAAAGATGTCTTCTAAACAAGCCAAGATTTTTCTTTCTCCTGCAGGTTAACAGACTGTAAAAGAAAAAAAGAAGTTGTCTTGCAAATTTATTCATGCTATCCAATGACCTATTGACCTCTCTGGTTTTGCATTCATTGAGTTTTTGGTGTCTGAGTATTTCATACGTGTTGCTACCCCATTGACTAATTTAAATGAATAAATAAATATGTGTGTGTAATATATGCTATATGTATTGTGCATGTTAATATATTCATCACACTTATTTCCAGAGACAGGTCCAGGCAAAGTATTTGGTCAGTTTGCTATATACAGACATCATTAACTGAATTCTAACTTTTTAAGTCTGCACTTTCCATATTTCCTACCAAAGAGAATCGAGGAGGGCCCTGCTTTAGCCTCTTGCGCCCCATTCCCACCGTGGAAGCCGAGGCGCCTGTTTCCTCCAGGTGTGCCCCACTGTAGAATTGTACTTTGCCAGTTTTTTTCCCCTGACATTCACAGAGAGATGTATTCTCCATATCCTTCCACCTCTCTGTCTCTTATTACAACTTCTAGGCCCCCTTTCTTTTTGTTTTGTAGTTCTGAGACTTGTTCTCATCAAAAATAGGGTAATCACACCTGGGTTTTGTTTCCCTATCGCATTTATGGGATTTTAGGAGCAGAGGATTCTAGCCATTGCTGTCCTGATAGTTTAAGGCCCCTGGATTTATCATACTGTGCCATGGGAAGGCATAACTAATTCTTCTCATGAAAATTCCCTCCTAATCAGTATAAATTAAGGAAAAGGTGTCATTTAAAACTCTCAATCATTCCACTCTTGCTGCATTACTTCAGATCAATCACACAAGGACAGACATATTTATAGGGCTATTTTTACTTTCACTACTATCGTGACATCAATTATGGAAGTATGACTACACAAATAGGAAAAAACAACGTTGTAATTTTATTTTTTTAAAGATCTTGAAAGCAGGTGGTAACAATATTAGTAATCATCTTCTGGCAGTGAGAGGACAACAGAGAAAGAATTACAAATTTCAGACCCTCAGGGATCCTCAGAAGACTACAGCAAACCAAAGTGTAGATTCATGGCATTTACTTCTTGAATGTTTATTCCGGTTGCATGGCCATTCTTGACACGTGACTGACACATTGTGGGTCATTCCGTCATTTCCACTGCTGCAGATCCTGCCTCCTTTGCCCATGTTGCCAGCTATTAATTATTTGCAGTAGCTTGATTTTCCGCTAATCATTTCAAAATCGCCTTGGCAAAAATTGGAAGCAAGTAATGAGAAACAGAGACAGACATTCCTCAAACTACACAGCAATGCATTTGGAAGTTAGTTTGGGTTATGGAGGATAAAAGCCTCAAGGAAAAAATAGCCCTTCTATTGTGGAAAATATCCTTGAAATGTTGGTGACACCGAGTTCTTCGTCAAGAAAATTAATCATGGTCCTAATGGAGCGAAGACACAAGGGAATTTTCGATGAAATGTTTTCTTTCTTCTTCCCTGATGCAATATTCGAAATGGGAGCACAGGGCATGTTTTTAAGCAAAGCGCTTATCAGCACATGTGATTCTCTTCACTAAATCACCTGGAATCAAATAAATAAAAGGCCAGAGACACAAAGTTAAAGGACATGAATTGAATGCCTATTTTCCATTGAACTGGGATTCTTGTGTGTGAAGGATTAAATAATGTCTTTGAAATGTGTTTAAACCTTCATTCGAAGAACTCTAATGAGAATGAAAGGCAGCTTAGGAGCAATTAAAATATGATCATACTTTATGATCTAATTACTTCATCACCAGCCACTTAAAATGCCCAAACTCATTGAGGAATCAAAACAAGGAATTAAGAGTTCTTTTGTTCCATACTCAAGGTTCCTTTCAAACAACCAATCTTATTTCCAGAAAAAAAGCCTGGTAAGAATTTTGGTTAAAGTTGCAGGGACTCCAGGTTGAAATCTGGAACAAAGCCACTTTTTTTCTCTGCCCAGAGTCTACCTCTTTCTCACAGTACCTGTCTATTTCCTTGAGCCCTCTTTAACGTGGAAGCATGGGGAAATTATTCTGGTTTCCACCAATGGAAAATGCACCCTCTGGCTACATGATGGGTATCAGTCAAGCAGAGGCTAAAGGGTGAACTCAGCAATGATTTCAACTCATGATAAAATGGCCTGATGGTTCGCCTTATGAATCTGCACTGAAATCGAGTGTATGAACATTGTACATTCTAGCTTCCCTATAGTCTTTGGGGCTGGTAGATTTGTTAGTCTTTAAGGGACTGAGTTCCAGAATTAGATATTCTGGTTCAGGGATTTGCTGTAAGGATAAAAATCATTCAGCAAGATTGAAACTACAAAGAAAGCTTCAGGGCACATTTGTAAGAAGTTGAGCAAAATCCCCACTAGTCATTTAACTGGTGCCTAATATAATAAAACTCATGAGGGTGCTGCTCCAGAATGTCGTGTAAAAATAGCATAAATAGGTTTCTATTCCCTCCTAGGAATGTTTCCATGGCTGTCTCTGATGTTCATCAATGCATGGCAGAAAGTTTCGTTGTAGGAAATGAGGTAACATCCAATGTGACCGTGCTTAGCCACCAAGTCGCATAATTCTTCAAATGTGATCATAATCACCAAGTCCCAAAATTTAAATTTTAAAAAAATTCTCTTAGTCTTTCAGGTCAGTTTTCTTTTCTTTATGCCAGGAATACATCTCTCTTAGGAAACAGGAGGAAAATAGGAGTTGCTCACCCTAAGGCTGACATCCTGCACATAACTGTTTCTCCCTTACTTTTCTTTCTTGTACCATGTCCCTCTGTTTTCCTCTTTCTTATTAACTGCACTAATTCATTCACAGATATTTAGTAAATACTAAAAGACATCCCAGGTGCTTGGGATTCACCAGCGGTTAAAACAAACACCTTTAGCTTTCAGAAGGCTGTGCATTGAGCTGTGTGGTATCTGGTAGTGCTGATTCACTTCAGAGAGTTCTATGCTGTTGGTTGCTTTTTACTCTTTTGACTCTTTGCTCTTTGAGGGGCCCACCACCCAGAGCCCAGATAAACACACAGAGGCTTATTCTTTCCTATAAATGCCTGGCCTTAGCTTGGCTTGTTTCTAGCCAGCTTTTCTTAATTTAAATTAACCCATCTACCTTGTACTTTTGAGTTTTTGTCTTATTCTATTTCTTTATACCTTTTCTTTCCTTCTTACTTGGTGGCTTACTTCCGCACAGCTGGGTAGCTAGCCTCTTCTTTTCTGGCTCTTCATTCTCTTATTCTTTGATCCTCTCCTATTTATTGTCTCTTCCTGACAGTTCCACCTCTTCTTTCTCCTGCCTTGCTATTGGCTATTCAGCTCTTTATTAGATCAATCAGGTGTTTTAGCCCGGCAATGTAATACAAGTTCACAGAGTTAAACAAATGCAACATAAAAGAATGCAACTCATCTTTGTATCATTAAGCAAATGCTCCATAGCAGAAACAAATGCAACACATTTTAAAATAGCATTCTACAACACTCCTAGAAACACTGATTCTGTTTACCTGGTTACACGCTGCATTGAATTCCCATAGAACCTGTATTTTCTTCTCTGCTTAGAGGTGAATGGTATACACGACAGAAGAGGACAGCTAGTCATCTGCACTCTTGAACATAGGGAACTTAGTTCCAAGGGAAAACAGCATAAACAAACCCAAGCCTAGTCTAGCCTACCTGTGCTTTCTGTTTCTAGATCCAAGGTAAAGTCAAGGGATATTACAATGACCTCGACTGACATTAAGATGAAAAAGTAGGATGCCAAGATAAATGGATCCATGGATACAATGTTATTCTATGGCCCAGAGTGTTCCTAAATAAGCTCAATGGGTCTCAGTTTCCTCAATATTTAAGTGACTTTACTATTCTGTATTTAGTGAATTGTATCATTTCATTCATTCAGGTGTTTGTTGAGCACTTACTCTGTACTGAGCACTATTCTAAAAGTTGAAGACAGTGCACTGAAAAAAAAGAAAACAGCTGTAGTCTTGTGGAGCTTTCTTGAAAAAAATATAATGCTCTTCTACAAGAAGATCCCTTATAGCAAAGACTGAAACAAAGGTGACTTCCAAGTTTTGTCAAAGTAGCGTGAATTAGTGTGACCTTGCTGTATGCCTCCAGGGGGCTCTCTTTTGATTGCTGTGGAGACTAGTTTCAATTAGTACTGCCCTATATAATCCATGAAGAAAATCCTCCAGTGTCTCTCATGGCAGATGTTATATGGGTGCTCGTAGGGAAAAGAAAGGACCAATGAGTTAGCGGTGGTTCCTGTAGCTCAGTGATGCTCAGTGATGCTAATAATCTGAAAGAAGAACAAGACGGGGAGGAAGGCTTTATTGGGGGAGGGTATTAGGGTGGGATGAAAGTCATCCTAGAAGAGCAAGCAAGAGGTAGTCCTGCACCTGGGCTACTCCAAGCATCATCTCCCCCAGGCCCTTTGCTTGCTGTCTGACTTCTCCAGGGTCTTGAGGTTTGCCCCTACTTTCCAAGCAGCAGAAGCCATAGTCTGTAAGATTGCCTGTGAAAGAACATATTACATCTCTGCAACATCAGCCAAGCCATTGAAAAGAATTGACAATCCCTGTGTGATTTCTCACAGTGTCACCCTTTTGACCACTGGGTCTTATCAATGTGGAAAGAGTCTGAACAGTTCATTGTTCACACTGCCCACTCAGTCGCCACCAAAGTATGCGTGCACATTGTCACATGTGCCACAGAACGTGTATGAAAGTCAGAGAACAAAATTAGATTCTGACCTCGCCTTCTACCTTGAATGAGACGAAATCAGTTCATTGCTTTCTGCTGTGAGTGTCAGGCCAGCTTGCCCACAAGCTTCCGGAGATTGTCCAGCGTCCACCTCCAATACCTCCAATCTCCCCACAAGGACACTGTGATTGCAGACATTTGTGCTAAGCGTTTGACTTTTCTATAGATTTTCAGGATGCGAACTCGAGTGTTCACGCTGACACAGCAGGAAAGTTTTGTCCCCGGAGCCATCTCCTCAGCCCACAATCGGAATTGTTCTAGAATCCTCTCTAGTTTCAAAGTCCCTGCCCATGAATTGTCATTTCCTTTTACTAGTGAAAGCTCTCGCTGCGCGTCATGTTGAGGGCCCTTTTGCAAACAGGTGTAGAAAAAGGTGTTTCAACTTTTCTCTAGATTCTAAGAATTTTTGTAGGGATTTATATATACTCCGAGTAATCAATGATTTGTCACTATGTTATTATCAATTCTCTGAGATAAAAACTGCTTTTTTGGACTCTTTAAGAGTGAGCAGACAGTAGATAAATATGTTCCCTTCCCCTTTTAACTTTAGAATTCTATGTGTCTTGTTATTAGGAAAATATTAATGTATATGCACTGAATATATGGTCATAAATTTATTGTTCAAAGTCCAAAAGGCAATTTTTTACAACAGAGGGCTGTTTCTCCAATGCCTGGGGTCTAACTAGTCCTGCTTCCTAGTGGCAGAAGGTAGATTGTTTCACCCCTAATTCTAAATCTGAGCATGCCTGGCAGGACTATGAGCAGAATACTTATCTTTCTGTACCATGGTTTTCTTGTTTGGAGGACAGGGATAGTCAAAATTCCCTTCATGCAGTTCTTAGGAAGACTGAAGCAAACCAAGGCATGCAAAATATGTAGACGTGTGTCTCTCGCAAAACAAGTACCAACAAACTTTTGTTGTTACTGGCTTCATGTGCCCTCCCAGATACTGTTTGTATACTCAAGATACAGCCACACATTTCTTTCTAGTTTCCATATTTTAAAATAAAGTAGCACTCTGCCAGTGTGATGGCTGTGGAGACAAAGATCCCTGCAGACTGGTCAATCTCCATCCTCAGGGCCCACTTCTCCTGTATCACAATCTTAAACTTCAATAAAATTAAGTCTGAGTATATTTTCCCTTGGCCTTTCTCATGAAATCCTTTTCTTGAAAAGAAAATTAATGTTGATTTTCTGTCCCTTTTCTCTCATTTCCCATTACTGTAATAGAGACTGGAGGGTAACACCAGTCTGGGGTCAGAATGTGCTCAAGGGGCATCACTGAGACCGGGCCATGATGCTTGAGTGACAATATAGGTTCTTGTCATTTGAAACTGGAGTGAATTCTGGTCCCGACTGGGTGGTAGAGAGCTGGCAGCAAGGTGGATTCGCAATGGCTGTGAACGTGCTGATTTCACCTACTTTTAATGCGCATTGAGAATGGGTGCTTGCTAATGGGAAATGTCATCATTTCCTTGCCTAGTGACACTCTTGCTTTTGGTACCACCATTTGCAAAACAAGACAAAACAGCAGGACATACATAAGATTGAGTTGCCAGCCAAGACTGTAAGGGAAGAGTCCATCTTAATTCTGACTGCATCTTTATAGGGATGACAATTGATGCTAAAATGGGTCAAGGAAAGTGCCACAGGCAAAGGAAGGTTCTAGACACTGGCTGTGAATCAGATGTCCTCCATGCTGCTTCCTGTAAGTGGAAAGACCTCTGAGCAGGGTGGCAGAGGGAACACAGATTGCAACTGCCAGCAGAGAGCACCACAAGCATGAGAATGGCAGGACACACTGCCACCTTCAGGAGCAGGAATGGGTGATGATGATGGGGATGACGGGACTAGCAAGGTGCCTTGGTTCCCTCACGCCCAGTCTTCATCTTAGGAAAGATAATAGAGGGAAAGTTCAAAACTGCTTTTTGTCTCAGTGCTGAAGCCATGGGACATAGATTCCTCAGAGATGGTGAACAGGAGTAATTGGATATGCGGCTTTAGACCACATTTCAGAGGGAATGTCCTGACATTCCCGTGTCAGGGACCTAGAAGCAATAGATGACCATCCTCAGACTCTGACGCCCATCTTCTCAGTTCTCCAGGGAGCCTCTGTCATCCCCAACGCTGCTTCATTAAGGTTCTGCAGCTCTGCACGTCACCATCTGGAAGTCCCCTAGGAAGGACAGAGTCACCTTCAGGGACTGCTGCTTTGCTGGCTCTGGGCACAGAGCTCTCTTGGCGTAGAATGTGGACACTGTGTTGCTTCCCTGGCTGCTGCAACGGCACTAAACAAACGGGCTCTCCGAATCTTGGGGAATCGAAACTACACAGTTTCACTCTGCCCCATTGTGTTGTCAGTTGGCTCTTAGCATTCCCTTGTCCCCACAAAAACCTCAACATGAATGCTTTGCACAGATGGTATACAATGGGAGCTTTCATGACTGTGTTGGCACCTGTAACCCTGGGTGAACAGTGTCATGGGGCAGGACAAGACTTTCGGGGGGGGGAAGGTGGAGAGGGGAGGCTGAGAACCCCACCCCAGGCAGCAGGTGAGCAGAGGCAGATAGCCAGGGTAAAGGCAGGCTGTTAATTGAAGGACTGTCTTTGCTGCTGCCTGGGTGCTCTAAGTCTCAACTGCTATCTCATTGTTTGAAACACAGAAGGCAATTCATACCCAGCATTTAACCTTAATATACTCACTGACTCAAAGGGGAAAACAGACCACAAACAAATGTATGGCACTGAATTTATTATTATTATTATTATTATTATTATTATTATTAGAAGAAGAAGAAGAAGAAGAAGAAGAAGAAGAAGAAGAAG
>NW_004949096.1:26296123-26299960 GCF_000317375.1 Microtus ochrogaster
TCTCTACCTAGACAAAGAATCAGTACCAAAAGTAGCACTGATTACATGCCTTTTTTTTCTCTGTCTTTCATTTGTGGCACAAGAGCTAAAATAGCATATGCCACTTGTAAATATTAAAGAATAAGCTATATCTGAACTAACTAGAGTCATGCCTGGCTCACATTAGCCCTCAGCGGATGTTAGCTACTGTCATCACCATCAGAAAGATCATCCATCAGCATCACGATGGATTTCCCCTCAATAGGAAGGACATGGAGTTGAGTTCATAAAATGATATGTATCAAGGAGGCTAAGCAGTATGCACAGCAATGCACGTGCTGCAGGGACAGTCTGACTGGCTCTCTGGCCTTGCAACTGCTGCCACTATTAATGTAATCAGCATTAGTATCTCAGGGTGACAATGCCACTTGTTTTTAATATGGGTTCAATCAATTGCCAAATCTTGGATGAGGCCACTTGTTTCATTCCCGGTTGCTCAGCCCCAAAATAATCATATAGAAACCATATTATTTAAATCACTGCTTGGCTCATTAGCTCTGGTTTCTTATTTGCTAACTCTTACACCTTAATTTAACCCATCTCCATTAATCTGTGGCAGTGGCTTACCAGCAAAGCTCCAGCAGAGCTACATGGCTTTTCTCTGACTCTACCCTCCTCCCAGCATTAAGTTTAGTTTCCCCACCTATCTCTGCTATTCCCTGCTCTGCTATAGGCTCAAAGCAGTTTCTTTATTCATTAACCAATAAAAGCAACACATAGACAGAAGGACCTCCCACACCAGCCAAAGACAAATTTATCTGAGAATTCCATATGGGGTTGTGCCTGTGTTTTTCTGTTCTCTGTCACCTGTCAAAGTTCATACAAATGTGTATTGATCCATCACAGGGCAATACTACCCAAAAGCTTTAAACCTAACAAATCTTATATAAAATGGTAGTACTATAAAAGAAAGAGATTAGATACTTTCTCATTGCTGTAACCCTATAGTGGTATTTTGTTTGTATTTTACAAAATAAAGCTTGCCTGAATATCAGAATGCAGAGCTAAGTCACTAAAGGCCAGGGAGTGGTGGTAAACACCTTTAATCCCAGGAATGGGGAGACAGAATGGATCTCTGTTAGTTCAAGGCCCCCTGGGCTACTTGAGATTGAATCTGTCTAAAAGGGAAACAGAGCTCACACAAAGGTGATCCCAGCACTTGGGAACACATGCCTTTAATCCCAGCACTAGGGAGGTGGAGATAGAAGTGATGTGGCTGCACTGAGAGAGGAATACAAGGCAAGATGAGGCAGGAGCTCAGTGCAGTCTGAGGGTTGGTGGGTGGAGTCTGAGGAGGCAGTCTGAGGGCAGGGCCCTCCCTCCTCTGAGCATTGGTAGAGGTGAAAGGTCTCTCTAGTGGTTGGCTGTACTGCATCTCTGATCTTCAGCATTAACCTCTTTATCTGACTCTGGGTTTTTATTATTAAGACCAACTAGAATTCATGCTACAGTAACCCAATACCTAACCAAAAAACTATAAAAGAAAGAATTATTTGGGGCCTATGATTTGAGAGTTCAGTTTGTTGTAGGGAGGAAGGCGCAGTGATAGGAGGGTAAGGCTTCTTGCCTGCTTCTCCATGGACCAGGATGAAGAGAGAGATGACAGAAAGCAGAGCTGGCTCGAGGCCTCAAGGCTCCCCTACCATGATCCACTTTCTCCATAGAGACTCAATTTCCCAAATTTTCACAGAAAAGAGCCACCCTGAGAACGTGTTTAAGCATTTGAGCCTAGAGGGGACACTTCACCCTCAACTCAGTCAGAAGCATGATTCTAGGACTAGAGCAGCCACTACTTGTGCCAAAGGGAGTCAAGAGTGCTATCTCTGAAGCCTCATCTTTGTTCTGGAGCTGACTGGTTCAGTATACAGACCTTTCTAGATTGAGTTGCTTGACCTAGAATCCCAGGTTTCATCCTTGGTCCCTGCCTCTCTCTCCACTGCCTACACAGTCTCAATTCCACATCTTTCACCTTCCTAGTACAAGCAGTCAACATTATGCCAGATAACTATTAAACCATTTGCATGGCTGGTCTCTCTGTTGTAAACAGAGTCTGTGATTTGTAAATGGAGTCTGTGCGTTCATTTGCCTGTCGCCCAGACCCAAATAATCACACAGAAACTATATTAATTGCAACACTTCTTGGCCAATGGCTTAGGCATATTCTTAGCTAGCTATTATATCTTAAATTAACTCATTTATATCAACCTATGTATCACCATGAGGCTATGGTAAGGTTCTGGCATCTTTTTCCTTCAGCAGCTACATTGTGTCTCTTTGATTCTACCTACTCTCTCTATATATATCTCTGTTTGGATTTCCTGCCTGGCTATATTCTGCCCTGCCATAGGCCAAAGCAGCTTCTTTATTAACCAATGCTAATAAAACATTCACAGCATACAGAGGGGAATCTCATATCACCTGTATTGACTCTGGACTATCTCTAATCCATTTTACAGGAATCACTATAAGGTCTGAGAATCCATCATTTTTCCAGTTCTTAAAGTTCTATAAATCTCTTAGGTTAAAAACTAACATGCTCACATGTTTCTTTCTGTCTGTGGGTTTTGCACATTCCAAGTTCAAGAACACTGTGCCGCCCTGACTCACTGCACTCCAGCCCCATCCTCTAGATGTCCCTTCCTTCCCGTATTGAACACTCCCCCATTCTGATTATCCCTGTCATGATTTGATGCTACTTCCTCCTTATGGGAACCTGTCCCTATACTCCCACACTCGCAGCATTTGGGTTCCGATTCCTTATGTAAGACTGTGCCACTTCCACTTACAGGATACTCTAACATGTGAAATCAGAGACCCATTCTGACCTTTGCAGAACATTCTAGGCGCTTCTCTGTCACCGTGATGAAACACCCTTACCAAAAACAACCGTGGGGAGGAGAGGACATCTTTAGTGTTACTTTGAGGTCACAAATTCTTCATTTAAAGTAGTTGGGGTAGGAATTCAAGCAGGAACTTGAAGTCAGAAACCTCAGAGGAGAACTGCTTACTGGATTGCTTAAGGACTTATGCTTAGCTAACTTTCTTATGCAACCCAGGACTACCTGTCTAGGGAAGTGTGCCCCCCACCGTGGGCGGGTGCTCCTAAATCAATTAATAGTCAAGACAGTCCCTACAGATATGTCCAGCAGTGCTCCAATCGAGAGAGTGTTTAATAGAGGAACTCCATGCTGTGTGAAGTTGGCAGTTCAAGTTAGCTGTAACATTGAATATCCCCCATTTGTTGAGTTGAGTAAACATGGATAAGACAAATTGTCTTTTGTTCTTTGTGAGTGGATGGGAGAGCGTGTTGGGTAGGGACAAAAGGAGAGGAATAAAACTACTTCAGAAATAGAAACCTGGAACTCAAGGCTCAACACATGCTAGAGAATGTTGTGTTTGAGGAAATGACATGAGTCGTGTGTATAGGAGATGCATGGAAGGAGTCAGTAAAGCTTCAGAAGAGAGTGGGGAGGCTTGAGAGCCTGCGGTGAAGAAACTGCAGCTCACGTGCCCCATGCCCCAGTTAGGGTTACTACTGCTGTGGATAAAGCCATGACCTAAAACAACCTGGGGAGGAAAGGGTCTAATTCACTTTAGCTCCATATAACAATTATTCTCAGATGTACTGGCAATGAGCTCAGGAAGCTTTGAAGTTTTATGATTTAACTGATTCAACCTAAAAAGCAATGTTTAAAAACACATGTTATCACCACAAGGCTGAAATACTTTCTAAAAATAAAACTTCATTGAGAGAGAGAGAGAGAGAGAGAGAGAGAGAGAGAGAGAGAGAGAAGAAGA
>NW_004949096.1:26300235-26307101 GCF_000317375.1 Microtus ochrogaster
GGAGGGGAGGGAGGTGAGGGGAAGGGAGAAGAGAAGAGAGGAGAAGAGAGAAAAGGTAGGGACTAGAGAGTTGCTCTGCTCTGTGGGTCACAGGCAGCCTCTTTCTGAGCAGAGATCAGTCATAACCTAAACTGTGGGGTGAAGGGAAGAGGAAAACTTCATCCTGGAACATCCAATAACTTCACAGCCATTTCTGCTCCATAGGAAAGGCTTTTCATTTGTTACAGAATTAAAGGAAATTAAGATTTCAATATGTCCAAAATGTTTACATGTGTTTTTCAAGCACAGTTCTAATTATCAGAATTTTTAAATGCCCTGTCTATAATTATCCCCCAAAGACTGCTATTCACATTCTAGCGAGCAATATCACATTACCAGATAGGAAAGAAAGATTGCATAAAATCTAATTTGCAATAGAGTACCTTTAGTTTCAGCTCAATGCACATACTTTTTCAGTGATAATAGCTGTTGCAGAATTGAGTTTGCCCAGTTCTTAAAATAGCTCAAATGTTTTGGTTTCAGGGTTCCTTCATACACTAAAAGATTATTGAGGAATTTAAATAGCTTTTGCTTGTGTGAGTTATGTCTGTAGATAACATAAGAGTAACAAAAAGTTAAGTTTAAAACATGCCTATTGAGTACTTTAAAAGAAGAAAAGGCATATTATACACTAACCTCAGTAATATATTTTTATGGAAATAGCTGCAGTTTCTAAAACAGAAAATATGTAATTAGAAAACATCTGGATTCTCACGCCTGTTCCAGTATTTAAGCTACTGCGGTAGGTTGTTTAGCTGAAACACATGAAGAGAGATTTATGGTTAGAAACCAAGGAGTGTCTTAATAACTTTTCAGAGCCATGTCACTATTTCACACCTTGACAAGCACGGCCTCTTGGATATTAATTACAATACAGAAAATAAGACTGCACCAGAAAACCTTCCACACACTACTGATAAAATTCATGGCTATCTCTTGTCTTTTGCCTGCAGCTTTTACCATAAGGAAAGCTGCAACATCATACTTCCCTCGTCAGGAAAAGACCCATTCACTAAGCTCAGCAAGTCTTCTAATTTTTTAAAAAAATATATGAATACATGGAAAGGAAGTGTATGTACATGAATGAAGAGCCTGCAGAGGCCAGAAGAGGGCATCGGATCTGGGATCTGCTGGAGCTGGAGATGCAGAAATTGGGAAGAACCACCTTTGAGAGCTGGGAACTCCAGCCCTCCGCAAGAGCAGTCAGTATG
This sequence comes from Microtus ochrogaster, assembly GCF_000317375.1. Taxonomy (NCBI): domain Eukaryota; kingdom Metazoa; phylum Chordata; class Mammalia; order Rodentia; family Cricetidae; genus Microtus; species Microtus ochrogaster. The sequence continues at coordinate 26,301,486 of NW_004949096.1, forward strand.
TGCTGGGCCATCTCTCCAGCACACAGTTTCCAAATTTTGACAACTATATAAGGAAAGTCAAGTTCATTAAGATTACACTAACATGGTCAGAAAACAACTTAAAATACTGAGAAGGTGTTAAGTTCTGGGTGACAGATATTAAAATTAAAATTTTCAAATTTGCTTGAAATTTTAGATTCTACTATTGAGTTGTTTTCCTGGAAGTGACAGACATTGTTAATTATCAGAAAAAATGTCAAGCATTCAAATCTAAATAACTATAATTAGTCATTCTTTCAGTAGAAGTGAGTGGTGATTCATTTTTAAAACATCTAATGTGGTTTGGAACTCAGGTGAAACCATACATTTTTGAAATGTATTATTTTTAAATATAAAGAAGAGATGTTTTAAATTTGATTTATCATCTTGCTATACAGAACAGTAAGAAAGAAGGCTTACTCAAATATCAAAATTTAATAAAAATTATTGGTTCTTCCTGTTTTATCAGGATATCCTTGGGTGGTTTCAGGATGAGTTTTACTATGAGACAGTGGTGGTGAAGAAAATGGTATTTAATGGCATAATTTGGTGCCACTACCTCGATTAGGCTCAGCATTTACCTTGGCTATAGAATAGTTGGCAAAGAGATGAAAAGGCAAATCATATGTGTTGTGAAAAGAGCTTGCTTGGAACACAAGAACAACTCAGAAGGATGCTGGGTCCCCTCAGTGTCTGACCATCACAGGACTGCTGATTTATTTAAAACAGAATAACAGCATTCAACTCACATAGCCTAATCTAACTCATCATTCTATGGTTTACAAAGGGATACTTGTTTCCATTCATCAAGAGCAGGCTGCTGCCACTGGACGTAATGATCACAAGTCATTTTTTTTAAAGCACGTTGATTACTCCGTGTGGTCTGTTGCATCACTGAAAAGACAGAGGTCATGTATAGCACACATTTGATCATTGTCACCCGAATGACTCTCTTAGCAACAAAGGACAGTTGATGATAATGGAGAGACAATCTCGAACACAGGTTTTCAGAAGACTAATCCTGAGCAGATGTTTATGAAGGCGAGATGGGTCTTCATTCATTCATTTAAAAAGCAACTCTTCAGGCAAGATGCGTTTTTATCAGTGTGCTGACTTCACAGTATCTGCTGCTTCTAGTAGAATAGAGATGTCTGTAAGGCTTCACCTCTATCTGGCTGACAGGCAAAGAAGTCAGATCTAGGCTTTTCAAAGGAACTGCCCAGCCCATGCTGACAGCTATAGTGAAAAGTCTACTGATTCATCCCAAGTATTTTTGAACTTGCCAACAAGCAGAGGCAGGAGTAAAGCATGCCAAAGGCCATTTGAGGATGGCTCTGCCCACGGGGCAGGTGTACACCATGCAGGCTCTTGTTCCTCCAATTCATGTTGGAACAAGGCCTTGACTTCCAGTTTCCCACAGAGATGCGTTTCCCAGAGTTATGACCACTGTATGAGGATAGAAAGGGCTATCTGATTCACCTGTCATTATGGAGAAAGCATGGACGGAAACAAGGTTTGCTATATCACTGGCACAAAGTCATAATGCCATCCTTTGGTCCTGTATTCTATCAACCAACTACAGGGTCCTGACACAGGATGGGCAATTGCTACTCCTTAGTTAATTTCACAAAGGTTTTGCTTGTTTAGGGTTGGAGATGTGGAGATGTGAATTCACGTTAGGACCCTGCATCCTATACTCATTTCTCAGTGTAGCTGTAACCTTCTGAGCTACTTACTGTAATAGACAAGTTCCAAAAAGATGAATCATTCAGTCAAAGCATTTCTGTCTGTTCCAAAGTACCCTTATGTGGACAGACTGTAGATTATCAAGCCTACAGAAAAGCCCCTCCCATTGGTCAGGCATAGACTTCGTGATCAGACCTTGTCTATGTCTGTGCTGCACACTCTTCACCTTCCTGTGTGTGCCACAGGATTCACATACATGGAAATGGCTGCCAAGTCCTGGATCCCATGGGCCTGTTGTAGTCCCACATCCGCACAGGAACCAGGAAATGGATTTAATGGGCATCAACAGAGTCTCAATATGTTAGCAACTGTTGGCAGAGACTGTTCTTTTGTTTTCCTGCTGCCCAGACCCAAAATAGTTACAGAGACTTTATTAATTAAAACACTGCTTGGCCAATCACTAGGTGTATTGCTAGCTAGCTCTTGTATCTTAAATTAACCTACTTCTATCATTTTATATTTTACCATGAGGCTCATGGTTTACTGGTAAAGTTCCTGGGTGTCTGTCTCCTCAAGCAGCTACATGGCTTCTCTTTGACTCTGCCTACTGTCTCCCAGAATTCAGTTTAGTTTTCCCACCTAGCTCTATTCTACCCTGTCGTATGCCAAAGCCATTTTATTGATTAAGCAATAAAAGCAACACATATACAGGAGGACTTCCCATACCAAACAACCATCTCTTTCTCCATCAGAGCTGTCTCTATTCATTTCCAAAATGAAAAGATCTCTTGCATCTTCTCCCACCCCACACATTTCACCAGTCTCTATGTGCCATCACATGTCATAACAATTCGTTGCAATTACATCAATGATAAACATATTGATCAGTCTCTGTACTTATTGGATGTCTCATTTTTCTTATTTCAGTAGTTTAATCAAGTTGTGAGTCCTGTTGTCTGGAGAGGTCATGGTGACTGGAGAGGTCAGTGTAGCCAGTTTGCCTTCCAAGCTATAGAGTCTTGCCAAGCTGAGGTTGCTCAGCCTTCAGAGCCCATGTTCTTACTTTAGGCAAGTCTGGCCATCTCTCTTGTCTGGCTTCTCCTTAGCTGATCACTCCCTGGCCAAGCTTGCTGGGTGGGCCTTTTTTGGCTTCAAAGAAACACTAAATCCAGGTCCACTGAGACAACTTGTCTTAAGGAGAGGAATTATGACTTTGATTTCCATTTTTCAACCATGAAAGCTAACTGTTACAGATGGAAGGGACTCTTGAGATTTTGCGCTAAGAAACAAACAGACATGAAAGGTTTTGTGAGTCCTTGGAATACACATTCTCTCTAGCTAGAAGAATGAGAAAGAAATATAGCAAAAGAGGACTGGGAGGGAAGGAGCTTTCTGGACAAGGTGGTTACCACACCTTTTCTAGATGTAAGGGAAAACAATAATAAAATAATAAAGAATCTAATCTGCTTCTGCTGAACTTATTTCCACAACTCCAACACAAATATTATAGTGGAAAAAAAATAAGCCTTGCTGGACTGCCTCTATTCTCACTCAATTTGTTACAGTGTTTGTTAGCAATAAAAGTAAACTCATTTTTTTCACAGTTTATTTTTATTTTACATGTAAAAATGTAGCTAATAAACACTTGTATTTTTACCAAGTAGTTCTATATACCAACACATTGATCTTTACTTGAGCAGATAATTGGGAAACATTATTAATATATATGAATGAAGGTACACTAGACATCTCTTTATGGGGTAGCTCTAATATAAACTCTTCTGCCTAAGTCCAAACTCTCTGGGCCACAGGAAGCTTTTCTACACACAAAATTAACATTTATTTTGGATTTTTTTTTTTACCAAAGTTGCCACTTCTGCCTCCCATGACCCACTTCTTACTTTATTGAACATGAGTATGGTGTTTATTTGGCATTTCTAATAGATATAAACATTATATATCAGCCAGTATAAACATCCCGGAAGAACTGAGACATCTGTGCTATGGAAACAATGGCACCCACCGATCTGGAATTTTTCTGGAAGTCTCATGCTGTGTGAGAGGGAAGGATGCATTTCTTGCCAGGCAGCGGAAGATTTCACATGATTCTGACACTTATCAGGGCACCTCGCTAGAGCTACTACAGCCTAGGCAAGGCCGGGTCAGTGAGAGTGGACCCATACTTTGGCCGGCACTGCTGCTTAGTTATGCACATCTCTTGTTTTACATGTGAACTCAAACCTCATATCGAACCCTAAAAATGGGTAGGGATGGTTGTCATTGGACCTCTGTGTCCTCTTCGCAATGCGACCACACTGAATAAATCACCTTCCTCTGTTTTCACTATTGCCTCTAGATGACTGATTGCCCCAGTTAGTTTCATTGTTAATTTGACACAATCTAGAATCACCTGGGAAGAGAGTCTCCACGAACTAGTATCTGGATCAGGTTGGCCTCTGGGAATGTTTAGGGAAAGAGGCTGTTTTCTGTGAACAGATGTGGAAGGACCCTACTCACTGGGGATGGCACCATTTGGGGTCCTAAACTGAAGAGAAAGGAGAAAGGTACCTGAACATGCACCCATTAATCCACTGCTTCACACTCTAGACTATGGGTGCCATGTGAGCAGTTTGCTGATGCACTCACTGCTATGACATGCCCTCCATGATGGACTGTAACCTGTAACTGTGAACAGATAAACCCTACTTCTTGAAGCTGCTTTGGTTAGTATTTTGTTACAGCAATGGGAAAAGAAACAAAGATGCTTATCCTACCTTGCAAGGCTTGCCAAGACTAAGAGGCAACCCTAACAACTCCAGTAATACCAGGATTTGACTTCCTAGAAGAGATGGATGCCAATTTTCAGAACAACAACCCTGACCCAGAAAGTCTCCGGTAGAACACCACAGGCCCACCACTTTCTCTAGAATTCTTGGAGTTTTAGAATGTGGTCTGAAGGAACAGAGAGGATACAAGGTATATACTTCAAAGGGTCTTGAAGATGATCTAGAATAAATCCACCCACTTCACCCAAGGAACAAAAATCTTAGACTCTCCTTAGGACTTTAAAGCTGACTTGGAGAAATTACCAAAGGTATTCCAGGTCCCTGTGGTCTTGTAACCCTTCAGATAAGATGATTCCAAGGGAACCATATGTCTTTGGGGGAAAGAGAAGAGACAACTCAGTGGCACAGGACCCGGCAGTTGGGAGTGGTTGTATAAAATGCCAACGGACCTCCAAATACTATATATACCAAAATGGAGCACAGTGCTTGTCATTACTTAGGCCAGTAGATAACACAAATCAAAATAAGACAATGCCAGAATCATATCAGGCCAAAAGGATCAAGCAAGTAAATGAAATGAAATATATCCAAAACAGGTAAGCCAGGCAGTGCTCTAAGAAAATAAAACTACAGGGAAAATAGTTCGTAAGTGTTATATATGATTTATTTTATGTTGTTCCCTATTTACTGAAGCTTTTGGGATCTGCTATTCAGTCTGAAGATGACTATTTACCCCCATTTTTAGTTACTTAGAACAGAGCCCTGAAATGAGTAAACTCCATCTAGCTTGTTATAAATACAAAAGAGCTGCCTTACTTTTCCTCAATAAACCTGATTTTCATTAAGTAAAACAATTCTGAGAGTGCATTTTCTAACAAATTTTGTTGATTGACCTCAACATTCTGTTTATAATATATAACCATGCAGGGGGAAAATAGCATAAAGGCTGGGTGATTTCCTTAATTCACAAATTCTTTGTTATTTCCCATGGAGTGAATGCCTCACATCTGGAAAAGCTCATGCAGTTAAAGTACTATGGCTAAGGAAAGTCTGCCTTAAAGAATCTTAAATATATGCTCTCTCTCTCTCTCTCTCTCTCTCTCTCTCTCTCTCTCTCTCTCTCTCT
>NW_004949096.1:26307201-26339640 GCF_000317375.1 Microtus ochrogaster
TCTCTCTCTGTGTGTGTGTGTGTGTGTGTGTGTGTAAAGAGGGCAGGACTCAGTGTGACACTTCCTAGGTTTCAATAGAACACTTGAGCCTACTGAACCCTCTGCCACAAAGTAGAACTGTACCAAAACAATTCCAGAAAGTTCAGTGTCAGAAAAGCTTAAGCAAGAAGTTCTATGCTGCCATTCATCTCTGGTCCTTGTGGGTTTTCCAGCTACGAAGGCTTTCTTTGTTCAGAACCTCTGTCCTTCCTGGTAAGCCCTGCCCCAGCCCTGCCCTACTCCCCCCCCCCCATACACACACACACTCTGAGCACAACCTTGGCAGCCCCAATAGGTGCCGGCTGCTTCTCATATCCCTACAACTATGCAGTCTTCACTGGTAAATGAACGCATCCTGCTTCTTTGCAAGTAGGTCAGAATTAAGGGGTCACAATAACTAAGTGGAAGAATTGGAAGTAACAGGAAGCCATAGCATGAAGCCAGATCACTCCTGGCAAGACTGGGATTGCTCTGCATGGGAGAAACATTTCTGCTTTGCACCTGACTCCAGCCTTGCATGAGATCAGTAGAAACTCTGGCAGAGGGCAGAACTGCTGTCTACTCTGCCTCAGGCTTGGAATGTGTGGCAGGGCTTGCCATTTATCCCATCACGTTAATCCTGGTCTTATGTTATGGATATCACAGCACCGTGCTTGTTTCTAATTAATAAACACTACAATCTGTAAGTAGCTTGTGGGGGAGGGTGCATGTGGCTGTGCCTACAGGAGTCTGCTGAAACAAAGGGGCAGCCTCAGGTGTCATTCCACAGGTGACATCATCTTTATTTTGTTAAGACAAGCCTCTCATTGGTCTGTAGTTCAGCAAGAAGGCTAGACTGGCCAGCAAGCACTTCTACTGACTAGGCTACCTCCCAAGAACTGTAATTAGTTTTATTGTTTAGCTGCTCAATCTTTATGCTGAAATAGTCCAAAAAGATGAGAGCTATATATGTGTAGTCGTCCTTATATATGTATCGAATAGTACTGAGTGATTATAAATAAATAAATAAATATTATATATACAACCTCTATCATCTATCCATATGTATATTCTATAAATCCTTCTATCTTTCCATATAGCTAACTGTACCTGCACAATCATCTTTACAAATGTATCAGATAGTATTTAGTGATGAGATATACATAATAAAATCTATTTATCACCTCTCCATCTTTAAATATCTATCATCTTATTCATCTATGTATCTATTAATCTATCTAACTATACTTGAATAGTCATCACTATACATGTATCATATAGTACTTACTGACAACACATTTATCTATCTGTCACCTATCTATCAATCTATCTATAACCTAGCTAGTTAGCTCTATCATCTATCAATTTATCTATCTACCTACCTGTCATCTATCCATGCATCTAGCTATCCATCTTGATATCTATCTAGAATGGAAGAGTAAATGTAGAAACAAATACTGTCCTCAGTACTTATCTCTCCTCAGCCTCATTGTTTTGGAAGTCTTCATCCCCTGCCCAACCAACCATCTATAGCAGGAACCCCCAAATCACATGCCTGCATTGCCCTAACCAGTTGAGAATTTTGCACACAGTCTTTTGCTCAGTTGCCCTCTGTTTGTACCCACCCAGAAGCAGTTACAGTTTGCTTGTGGACTTAATTTTGAGCCTCTATGGACTTCAGTTTCCATTTATAAATCCAGACCACAAACATTATGTTAATTGAGACATTATAACAAAAGAATTTTCCTTCGAGGATGAGTTTTTTATGTTTCTCAGGCATCATAAGATAACTGGTCAATCTTGCTCTCCCAATCCTTTCTTTTCTTTTTGTACAAAATGACGGAAAAAGAAGTCTGCTGTGGAAGAGAAATAAAGGATTCAGAAGACATTAGATTACTTTTTTAGGTTGGAGGTGAGCTGTAAGCCACTTTGTGGGCTCCTTTCTAAGTAAATGGCATAGAGAAGAAAAGTTAGAGTTAACATAAAACTCACAGTTCAGAAAAGCAAGCTGGAGCCTTGGTGTGGTAAAGAAAGTTCCCAATATGTCATTATTAGAAAGATACACAGTGATGGACTGGAGAGATAGCTGAGCAGTTAAGAGCACATGCTGCCTTTGCAAACACCACAGCTATTAATCATAATTCCAAACTGGTGTGACATTGTTTGCGACTTATGCCTTCAGCTTCTGGTTCAGTGAGAGACTCTGTGTCTAGGCAATGATCAGAGAGAGCAACAGGCTCCACTTGTCTCCACTGCCCTCACTTCAGCGATGGACTGCAGGCTTGTGCAGTCAGCACTGGCTTTTGCAGGTTGGTGCTGGGGACTGAGCCATTTTCCTGTCCCTTAATAACATAATGCTTATTGTTTTGTTTTGTTTCTATGGTAGTAGAAGGTTTCAACCCAGATCTGCCAACTCCGTGTTCACTTTACTAAGTATCTACAGGTCACAAAATCAAGGAAGTGTCCATGTGGTGGTAGCTTCAGAGAAGCTCCTGAGATCCTACACTCGGGTCTCATGGCAGTGCCTCCTGTCCCAAACCATCCCCTAGCCTAGTGTGCTGTTTTCCTCAGTGCAACGTAGGTACATAATCATCCAGGAAGACGCTGTGCCATGCAGTGGCCATTGACATGTTACCATGTTAGGAAGACATCAGCAAGTAAGTTTTAGGGGGTTCTGTGAAGTTTTAACTCCTTGCGTGAGCTTGTTAAGGTCAACAAAAGAGGCACTATCTTATGGGGCTGCAAAAACCCCATCAAAGGTCATGAAGAGACACTTGGGGCTTAAGAGAGTCTCTGATATTACAGAGGACTGGGGTTTGTTTCTCAGAACCTGCAGTGTTGTTCATGACCATCAATAACTCCAACCCCAAGGGATCCAACACCATTTTCTGGCCTCTGGGAACACCAGGCATACATATGGTACATGCACACATACATACATGCAAGCAAAACACAAGTGCACATAAAATTAATAATTATAAACAAATACAAAAGTCATGAAGAAACTGGTGGAGCCACAATGATGCTGTGAAAGGCAAGGTATTATGGCAATCAAGACAGAGCTATTCGGCTCTTACCAAAGATCACTGTCATAAAAGTATGTTCCAGATTAAAAAGGGAAGGGAGGGAGATTCCTGATGTGGGATTTCCCTCATTGTGCTTTGATTGCCATTAAATAAAAAAACTACTTTGGACCTATAGCAGGGCAGAACTTAGGTAGGAGAGGAAAACTAAACTGAATGCTGGGAGAAAGAAGGGCATAGTAATGAATCTGCTTCCAGAGACAGACGTGCTGAAGCTTTGCTGGTAGGCCACGACCTGTGGTGATATACAGATTAATATAAAATGGGTTAAATAAATATAAGAGTTAGCCAATAAGAAACTAAAACTAATGGGCCAAGCAGTGATTTAAATAATACAGTTTCTATGTGATTATTTTGGGGCTAAGCAGCCGGGAACTAACTAGGAGCCTCCTTGAAATAGATTCCCAAGACACTAGCTGGCTGCTTGAGTGATCTTGCCAGTTATTCCTGGGGGTAGTGAAAGTTCTCCCTTTCCCTGCATGCTGTGAGCCTATTAACAGACTCCAATTATTCTACAAAACTGTGAAAAAGGCTATAAACAAGTTGATTGCCCAGCTATTACTTATTTGAAGGTGAGAAAGGCACATACTGACAGAGATCCAAGAGGACTCTTGTGGAAAAAAATTGTAAAGTATGGACACTGACCCGGGTTTCTCCTTGTGTTTGCAGGCAACACCTTCCTAGGTCTAATTGTATTCCCAGCATTGTGTCTTAATCTGCTTTCTGTTGCTGGGATCTATACCACCAAAACCAAAAGCAACCTGGGGTAGAGAAGGCTTTGGTTCATCTTACAGCTTACAGTCTGTCACGAAGAGAAATGTGGGCAGGAACTCAATGCAGAAACAGAGACAGAGGCCATGAAGGAATGCTGCTTCCTTCCTTGTTCTACATGGCTCTCTCAGGTTGCTTTCACCTGCCCTGGGGTGGAGTAAACTGGGCCCTTTCACATCAATCACCAGCAAGAAAATGCCTCACAGACTTACCTACAGGTCCATCTGACAGAGGCAACTCCTCGGGGAAGTCCCTGCTTTTCAAAAGATAGCTTGTGTCAAGACTATACAACAAAACAAAACTACTCACCAAAGCAGGTTGCCAGGCTGAGTAACCAGACCTGCAAATCGTAGACAGGAGGAGCATGCAGATTCTAACTCAGGTGAATGGTGCCTGCCTGGGACTGTCACAGCCTGTCATCCTGAGCGGTCTGGCTTCCAGACTCCCCAGACTGCTTGACACATGGGCTTCACCTAACTGTGCACCTGCCTGGCTTCTGCAATTGTCATGTTTTGACTGCCACTGGGGGCCAGGGTTAAGAAGAGTTCTTGCTTCTACAATGCCCTGTTCCCACAGTCCCTGCCATTTGCATGGGCAGCCTCTTGATTTCCATGTCTTGTCCTAAGAACACATTCTCAGAAGTTAAACAAGCAAAAGAACATGGTTTGCTCATGCAACCACTTAACTCATTTAGCAATAAATTCTTATTAGACGCTTAGCCTGAATGGAAAGGCATTCAGAAAAAAAATGTGTACACAAGATGATGTATTTGACTTATACACATATTTATAGGAATTTGATTTAAGTCTTCATGTTTGATTCTCACCATCTCCAACTCTCATCTATAATTAATCTGGTAATTCTTACCAGTTGGCCATCTGGAGAATGCTCTTGATCCGCACTAGTTTCACCTAACCTCTAAAGACTGAGTGTCCCATGTATTTATTATCTGAGGTTTATAGTTCTGTCTACAGAAGTGTTTATAAAGTATAGCACAATATGCAAAAGTGTGCTATTAACAACTGTGTGCCTAGTACCGGTTATTACGCAAATACTTCACGCCATTTATAAAAAGTAGAGATCTGCTAAGGGAGTCCTGTACCTATCTTTAATTCTCAACTTGATTCAGCAGCCTTGAATTATCTGAAAGGAACGCCTCCTATTAAGGAATTGCCACAATCAAATTACCTTGTGGGCACGTCTGTGAGGGACTGCCTTAATTACTAATTAGTGTAGGAGTACCCAGCTCACTGTGGGCAGCACCATTCCTCAGGCAGGTGGTATTAGGTTATATAAAAATGTTGGCTAAGCATGACCCTGAAAGTGAGCCAGAGAGCAAGCCAGAAAGTAGCATCCCTCTATGGTTTCTACCTCAACTCCTATTGGAATTTTTCCCCAACTTCCCCCATCGGTGGACCTGGAAGTGGAATGAAATCAACCCTTTCCTCTCCTGCATTGCTCTGGGTCAGCCTTTCATCACAGCAACAGAAAGTAACATAGACTACGAAGCTATCTCAACTTCGATGCTATTGGATGCTTTTTTTTGTCTGTTGGTTCTGTTTTGGTGGGGTTTTGTTTGCTTGCTTGTTTTGCGGGTCAATTCTAATTTTTAAAATATCAAAACAAGTGTGTGACTAGTGTTCCCATGGCTGACTTCTATAAGCTTCTTTCCTAGAGGGAATGCTGTCAAGATCAGTGTAAGTTGTCTGTACCTTTCCTCCACCCTGCAGAGTCCATCTCTGTGACAAGAACTAGTAACAGGACCATCTGGCTATGCTCAGCCAATACTGGGGATCCCTAAGCAGGTGTGGTGGCACACACCTGTAATGCAGGTACTCAGAAAGCCCAGAGTTAGCTGGAGGGCAATATGAACATAGTGCAACTCTTTCTTAAAAATTTTAGGAAATGAATCCCTCAATCTATATGTATTCAAAGTCATCTTTATGGCCAACAGTGGGAAAAAAACTGCTTAATGCCCCTTTAATATAGCTTAGGCTCCGAAATGCACAGTCCATAATAACGATTTCTGGAAGGTTTCAAAGCAATCCCATGAAGTGGGTACTACTTCACTTCACAGAGGAAGAAGTAAGATTTGTGGGAGGGGTTAATTTATCCTAGGCCGCCATAAGCAAAGGGCTAGAATTCCAAAGCTGGATGGTCTCTTGGTTAAAGAGATGGAGACAATCATGGTTTCTCTGCCTTTTCCATTGTGAAGAACAGTACTTTTCCATTGTGAAGAAGAGTACTTTTGAAGCCGACTCAACCAAACAAGCATGAACTTTGCAGACAAAACTGTCAGATAAGGATCCTTACCGCCGTTTTTTGAACCTTTCTCACTAAGTTTGACCACCTCCCTTCTCAAGACTCCTGAATCCCACACTGAAATCAAATCTCCTCGGCCCATTTCACATAACACTTGTCCAACTTCCCTCTGAGGACCTCAAAGGACCTTATGTCCAAGTCGTATTTTGGTCACTGAGACTTGATTATTAGGCATTTATATCCTCCATTGATTTATGCAAATAACACATCAATCTTCAACATCTAACTATAAAATAGGACTTTTATAAAATCCAACAAAAATTTAGTTGTACTTCCTGTACCAACTAAAGACAAGAGAATTTTGTTTCTGAGAAGATGAGTGCTGACCAACGGGAAGCCAAAATATTTTTAACATTATTTTATTCCCATCAAAATTACCTTTTACTAATTTCAAATACAGACATTGATTCACAAAAGGCCATGATGGGAAACATCCCTGTGGGTATCCTAACAAGAACTTCATCTCAAAGCACAGATCATAAAAGAATTTAGTCGGAGAATATGGAACCACGATTCTATTCTACAAAGTTGTTATTGTGCGGCCCCTGACATGCTTGAAATCATAGCCTTGCTAGGGTGACAGACGCAACACAGACATTTTGATTTCTAATCATATGATTTTCCTAGCAATATTCAAGTTTTTCCAAACATCTGTTTCTCTTTATCTCTTTATTTTTCTCAGATTCCTGCTGGGCTCACTGGATGACCTTGACATTACAGCCGAACCCTAAATCAAAACATTTTACATTCTACGTTTTTTTTTCCAAAGATGATGCAGAGTTCTTATTATCCAAGCCATAACAGATTCCATTTCCGGGACTTTTTATCTCTTCTTTTTTAACACATCATAAATAACTGGAATTTTTTGCTAACAAGAAAAGTTATATATTTTTTTAAAATTTTATTTGCATTTCTGGGGATTGAACTCATAGCCTTGTCCCATACTAGGCAAGCACTGTACCACTGAGCCCCATCCCAGCTCATCTAGAGTACATTTTTTGAGGAAGTATTATTAAGAAATTGCATAAGACTTCTGATTCTTTCTATAGCTCGGGTGATTCATCTCTCTTTCAATTACACAGATAGGCAAAATGGGACCACACTGAATTTCAAATGCAAACAAGCAGAATCTGATCTTCAGTGACCCAAAGGGAAATGTCAAGTCTGAATGCCGCTTGACATCTCTGAAAATCATGAGATCTAATTATACGAGTAGAAGGGAACAACACATAGGGGTCTCCCAAAGGTACACTACAGAAGGGGCACACACAGTTTCTAAGGGAAGGATCTCACACTATTGGTCTCTCAGACTATTGCCCCCAAAGAAGCTCAATGATTTATCTGAGGTTGCATGCATGAATTTCTGCCGAAGTAAACTTTCCTGTTTTTATGGGCACTGTCTGAGAACTTAGACTGACTCACCCACGTCTAAGCCCTAGAGGAACACTCTTACACAATTTTCCACAGGTATTCTGGCAGCTTGAAAGGCATTTGAATCAGGGCTCATCTCAGGTTCTTTCTGAGGAGAGAATACAAGTGTTTCAGCAGGACATAAGGTGTGTGCATGAGCGTGCGCGCACACATACACACACAGCAAAATGACAGCCTTTTGGTGACTAGAAACTCCACAACTGAACATCAGGTAGCATTTACTCAATAACTTTAAGGCCATTTTGTCTATAAGGAGTGTCTTCCTTACCTGACTTAACTCTATGAATAATTAGCCCAAAGGCCTTGGCCAAAACTTTAAGTCAGGTTCAATTTCTTCATAACTGGGAGAGAGTTATCCTGCTCTTCTTATCTCCTAGGGCTATTGTGTAAGCTAACTGAACCAGCACATGGGAAAAAACTGCTAAAATTGTTGTTGAAATATAAATTACACAGAGAAAATAGCTTAATCATAGATGTGATGTCAGACATCTGTCCACAAAATAAACGTATAAACCCAACTAGAATACAGTTGAAGAAATCAGACACCACCCCAGACCTCTTCTCATACTCTCTATGGATAAACACCATTCAGTGTTTTAACAACATAAACAGGTTCCACATTATATGGAAGTGTCAAGTGTTTTAAACTCTTCTGTGAATGTTTTTTTTTTAAATTTTACTCAGAATAATGTTTATGAATTTCCTCCACATTGCTGGGCACTTTGGGATTTTCATTCTCATTGTCCTACTAATTACACTGCAATTAATCACACTGGATGAACAGATAACGTTTTCTTTACTGTTCAACTGTTGAGAGACCTTTGGGTACTTTCCAATTTGATCTATTCGCAGTTACTCACGTCTGCTGAGTATATACTGGAAACCAAATTGCTGACTCTGCAGGTATCTGCACATTCAGCAAGATACTCCCCAATGCTCTTCCAAAATGATGGCTACAACTTGCTTACCTAGCAAGAACCTCTGATGAATACCCACATTTGATATATTTCACTATTACTTTGTTATTTTAGCTTAGTTCGGTAAAATTGCCCTTAATAAACTTCTTGTCATGAGTGTGGAAGAGCAAATCGTTCTCACCCCAGATATCACCACTGTCACGTGCAATAGCATTCGAGTTCCATGTAAGTGATGACTGTTGACATTTTCCTCTCTGGCTATAGTACACAAGGCTTCTGGAGCTATGAAAATTAAGTGAAGTTCATTTGGATATATCCATATTTATCCTAATACATAGAAAGAGAGAACTCCAATTTTGCCTACATCTATGTGCAAATAAAATGTGTATGTCTTAATCAAGGTAATTAATCCTGTAATCCCAACACTTAGAATGATGAGACAGGAGGATTATGAGTTTCAAACCACCTGGGGAGAGAGAGAGAGATAGAGAGAGATAGAGATAGAGAGAGAGAGAGAGAGAGAGAGAGAGAGAGAGAGAGAGAGATTCTCAAATGGCAGGGTGTCCTGGCAGTGGCTATTAAGGAATATAATTTAAATAAATAACCAATCCGATGTTTCAAAGTTAAGACTTTGGCCTAGAAAGCTTCTGTAATATGTGTTCTTTCAGCCCAGGTAGAGGGTAGCGAGCCCTCAGTCTAATCTCCCACCTTACAGGTGAGGATGCTGAAGCCATGAAAAGGAAAGGCCACACTGGGTTACTAGAGTTGTTGAGCGTGGGTACAAAAACTGGAACTCTAGAAACTTCCTGGAACTCCTTCACATCTCCCATTCCTCAGAACAAAGAGTGGAGGAAGGAGATGCTGTTGTAGATGGAATGACCACATAGGAGACCTCCAGCGGATGGAACGGAAGAGAGAAACTGAGAGAACAAAGACAGTAATGAGAGCAGCCACCAGCAGAGTCCTGAGAGGCCCTCGGGACAGCAGCCTCTTCAGTCAACTCCCATCCAGCTGCTGAGTGCGCATAGGTCCGTTATACAGGAAGGTCATGTGAGAATAGCATCTCCAGTCACACAGTACCTCTGAAAACCTCCCCTGAAGTCTCTTCCTTCCTTCCATGGGGTTACTGCTACTCCAGTCCTCGCTCAGCATATCCCTACACATCCTTCAGACCATCGCAACCTCTGACTCGAGTCTGTTTCAATAAGCACATTGTTCTTCTCTCATGCTCGGCACGTGGCTGGTTGTCAGTAGGTGGGAATAAGTAGCTATGCTATCCGGGGCTGTCCTCACAGGAGAATACAGATGAAAATCATTACCCTACTCAACTCATTTAGCTTCTTGTACTTTTGGTTGGGGTAGGGGAGAACAGGGAAAGGGTTGTTGACACTGTTTTGAAGTGATTTTAAAACTTTCCCTGATTATGAATTTTAACACACCTGGAATTGAGAGTCACCAGGGTGAGGTAACTGTTACCCACTCTGCCTGCAAATGAGAAAGTTTATTTATTAAAAGAAGTGAATCTTAGACCTCAGTGGTACACACCCTTAACCCCAGCGCTCTGGAGGTAGAGGCATGCAAATCTCTGCGAGTTCCAGGATAGCCTGGGCTATATAGTGAGTACCAGAATAGCCAGGGCTATAAAAAGAGACGCTGTCTCAAAATAAACAAGCAAAAATAAATAAATAAACATGAAGGAAGGAAAAGAAAAAGAAATAAAGAATTGTAATTTATAAAAATCAAAGGGCAATTTAAGCATTTTTATTTTTAAACTAATTTGAGAATTGTACAACAGCTGCAAAAAAACTATATTTAAAAACATAGTGGAAATGAGTGAGGTCACGCCTTTATCATTTCAAAGCCTAGAGATACTTTGCTTCTGGTTTCTGTTACCACTTCCTACCACGATGATCCCTCGCCAGTAAAAACGAATAAAGGGAGTGGTGGAGCTAAGACAAATAACTCACTTTGTGCTGCGGTCAGAAGACCAGAGAGAAGAGACAGCATTGGGCTGTGGCACAAAACAGAAAAGCAGGGAATTAGATGAGCTCAGGGCTGTGGTTTTACACAGGAGACAGGGACTGCTGGAATGTAAATGGTGAATTCCTGCCCTGTGGTACAAGCTGCATTTCTGCAATGACTAACCCCAAAAATGTAGCAAGGTATGATGTTATCAAATATATACTCTTCCTAAATGAAGCCAGGCAGAAACCCTCTGTAATCATTTATGTCCCCTTCCTCAGTTCTGTTCTAAATGCTTATTTTGAAAGTTTGACTTTAATCCCAACACATTTCATAATTCTAAGGAGCATTTGGAATATAATACAAATTTCAAGTTTGCTGTGTGCATCTTGTCTATGAGAAATCACTGCTGAGCACAGGAAGTGGTGCCTGGCTGAACTGCGCCGTGTAAGAACACATGAAATTCTCACATGCCTATACCTGAAACTATGCCAGCTGTCACGGTTCTCAGGGGGTCATAGGTGACACCAGCCCACATTCATTTTCATCACCTAAAAATCATCTCATTCCACTATTTCCATAATAATTTATTGACAACGTCCTCCCACTATCTATAGATTTCTTAACCACTTACTATGAGCAAAACTGTCCCACCATTTTCATGAGTTTTCCATCTCGCCATGTGTCACTGCCAGCTTTTGAGTGTTAACCCCTGATGATATTTTCCATGTGTTGCATTGTGGTAGGATTGGCTAGTTAGCATACCCATCATTGGGCAGACCAATGATATGGTTAACATATTAAGACCCAATATACTTCCAATTTTCTATATTTGGGTTAAGTTGCACCCAAAGTCTACTTTTGTAAAGCAAATTGAGTAGTTCTATGTAGCATATATAAAGATTCTTCCTATGGAAGGAGGAAACAATCTGAGATGGCCAACCCATGAATGGGAACAAAGTGTCCATCTTCCTGTGATCCTGTCTAGAGTTAAGTAGGATGGAACCATCTTTGCTAGCAATTTATAAGCTATCATTATACGCCTGCAAACTGTAGCTGTAGGCATGCTGGATTGAGGAATCGCCCTGTAGTTTTCAACAATTTCTAAACTAAGCAACACCAAACAGGCCCACTGTCTTGCAGAAGACACGGAGGCAGGAAGAACTTAGCCATGGCTGCAGCACTTCTACCTACAAACTCAAGGCGTTCCTGCTCTGCTTACACAGTCTTTTTCTTTTTTTTAAATTGTTTTTATTGAGATATATATTCTTCTCTGCTCCCTTCCTCCCTCTTACCCTTCTACCCTCTCCCATGATCCCCACGCTCCCAATTTACTCAGGAGCTCTTGTCTTTTTCTACTTCCCATGTAGATTAGATCCATGTATGTCTCTTTTCGAGTTCTCTGTGTTGTCTAGGTTCTCTGGGATTGTGAATTGTAGGCCACACAGTCATTTTCAATAGGATTTAGCTCACTCATACAAACTGAAACAAGCAAGCAAGTACACCTAATGTCCTCAATGCTTTCTGTTGCTGCAGTGAAACACTGACCAGCCTGTGGAGGGAATGGTCAATCTGACCTACAGGGAACAGTCCATTAAAAAGGGAAGCTAAAGCAGGAACTCAGGGTAGGAACCCAAAGACAGAAACTGAAGCAGAGACCATGGAGGAACACTGCTTACTGGCTGGCACCTCCTGGCTTGCTCAACCTGCTTGTTTATTTTACTCAGGAACCCCTGCCCATGGGTGGCACCACCCAGAGTGTGCTGAGCCCTGTCAAATCAATCAAGAAACACCTCCCTAATACAGAAATTCCCACAGTTTAGCCTGGCTGAGCCAACCCCTCAATTGAGGTTCCTCTTGCTGGATGTCTCTAGCTTATGTCAAGTTGACAATAACTCACCAGAACTCCTAGTCCTCCTTCCTTTCTTCATTTCTAAGAGGTATTCATAGTCATGGTTGATGACCAAATAGTTTTTCTATCTTTAGTAATTTCCTCTATTACCACATTTTAATTATCTATAATTAGATTTCAAGAGATAAATATTTCAAGACAGTTTAGCATTAATAACAAATGATTAGTATCTTTTAAACAAAATTTTAA
Organism: Microtus ochrogaster; assembly: GCF_000317375.1. Lineage (NCBI taxonomy): Eukaryota > Metazoa > Chordata > Mammalia > Rodentia > Cricetidae > Microtus > Microtus ochrogaster. The sequence continues at coordinate 26,319,807 of NW_004949096.1, forward strand.
ATAGAACTCCATATGTTAGAACATCTACATCATTTTACAAAGAATGTATTCTCAAATACAGAATGCTGACTTTTTTCATCTATGAGTAGAAAGAGTCTATTTAACTTCCTAAGAGGTGAAAAGAAAGATCAGAATAATCAGGGGAGGAAGTGAGTAGACACTGTCTTTGTAACTGGGGCATTCCTCATTGTGTGTCTTCAAGAAATCACAATCCTGACAGCTTGGTCCATCTGATGGAGATGCCTATGACTCTTTCCATGTGAAGGCAGAATAAAGGACAATAAGGTCACATGAAGAAGGGATGGTCTGTTCCATTATCACCATCTTTAATTTCTGAGTTTAATTTGTGCTCCCCAGATGATTAAAATGACCATCTCTATTAATAGAGATTTTATCTGAGGCCTTGGAGCACATTTTCCCCCTTGCTCAGACCTCGTCTTTAACACATCAAGAGTTCTACCTCATTCTTATCATTTGCTGCTGGGAATGGGGAGATTGTACCAGTGATCACCATTAGTGAGTCTTCAAACTCTTGTTAACCAAAGGATGAAGTTTAAATCTCTCCAGTTTCCAAGATTCCCTGCTCTGGTAAGGAACAGGCTGAAAATCTTAGCCAGCCGAGTGGACTTTATTAGCAAGCACATTCTGCCACACAGCTAAACAGTCAGCCAGAAGAAATAAAGAAGTCAGTGTGACTTGGTGCCTTACTTTGAGTATTTTCGGCACATTCTAGGGTTTGAGATGAGCATCAAGAAGGCTTCATAGGCCTTATCACATGCCTCGCTCACGTGTTTCAAAGGCACAGTCAAGCAGCACTCCAATCTATGGGAAATGTGCTACAATGTATAGGAGCAGAAGTGGAAACCCGGGTCTAAGCCCTGAGTGCTGAGAATATTAGTCCACTCTTCTTAAAGTACGTGCAGCCTGAGGACTCTAGGATGAAAATGAGCTTGAAGCCACAGATAGTTAATCTTGCCTTAAATTGCTGGATAAAATTCTGAGAAAAATATGTGCAAAACAAAATTGAGATCATTCCTGAATAACCAAGTTAAACTCTTTAAGGCGCTGAAAGCAAACCTACATGAATGCATTCTCTTTCTCCCCCACCCCCTCTCTCCTTTGCTCTCCATCTCCCCTTCTCCCTGTACCAGCATCAAAACTTACTATGAAATAAAAACACAATCATTTAATGATTAAAAACTCAATTCTAAACATTCATAGAGTGTAGAAATATACTGATGATGTTCAAATAAGGAATGCTCAGAAATGAAGCAAAGATCTATGCTTATCATCCCTGTACGTGTAGTTTTACAATCTGCCTGTCAGCGCTCATCAGTAAGGGAAAGATGGCTAAAATATCAGATAACCCAGCCAGGATTTCCAATCCCTGCCCAAGTTGAAAGAATGTTGTTTCCTAACTAAAGAACATTCAACCCCAGGAATCCAACTACAAATATGGAAAGAGTACATAGAAGCAGAAAGGTCAAAATGCTACCGTGCTATTTGTTAATTGGTATCTCCTGGATCTCTCCACTAAGAGGAGCCGGCTTCAGTTGCTTTGGATTTTCTCAGAACAGAAATAAATCCACCCCATGCTCAGACCCTGCATTTCATATACACTGACTTAAAGCCTCTAATAATTCAAAGTATTATAGGAGAAAGTTTCCTGTTCTCTTACTAAACAAGCTGACATACAGAATTTTAACTCTTTGCCATATGCTGTACGCTGGTGCCTTATTAACCATCATTGCCTGAGATGGGGGTGTAGCTTTGCTCCCCCAAAGTAGGACTCTGTCTTGGACATCAGCAGGGCCTCTGGCACACTTGGGAACAGGCTTTTCAGGAGCTCTGGGAACCCAAGAGTCAGTTTAGAAAAGAGCTGATGAAGAATCTTTTCTGGCTGGTACCCAGGCAGGTATCCTCTGCCCTTTAATATGGCTTCTCTTCTTAGACCATGTGACACTTAACTTCTTCTCTGAAAGGAAAATGGTGCTGCAAAAATGGTCATGGGAAGAAAATGGCAGAAGTCTCAGTTTAGAACTGATAAAATTTCCAAGTTCAAGTTCTATTGAGGAAAACTGCAGGGGACCTTATTGCATGGACCATAGCTGCTCTCTGCCTTTCCCTGAACCAATCCTGATCAAGAAAGTGCCACCACCAACCAATAGAGATAGACATGAGTCTTTGGCTGATAAATATTCTTTGTAAATTGGAACAAATGTTCCCACTAAGGGATGCTTTGTTAATGTCTAGAGACAGCTGTCACAGCTGGGGGAGTTTAGCTGTCATCTACTAAATAAAGGAGAGGAAGGCTACTAAATTCCGTACAGGGCACAGACATTCCTCCACAAGTAACCATGCAACACCAGTCCCAACAGGGCTGTAGGTCTGGGATCCTGGTGTAAACCTAACCCAGGGCTGAGACATAGAGACCTATCCACACGTTAAGTCAAGCTTTCCCTCAGTCCTCTACTGTGCTCTCTTAATTTGATTTTTGCTTTCTGCGCCTGCTTCCAGGCTGTGATTCTTTTCTAATGGGTTCAGAATTTTGCCATGAACATTGTCCATTTGATGCTGTGCTGGCCCCTAACTTGTACTGGACCTGAACATTCAGGTGTGAACCTATTCACAAAGGATTGGCACAGTCACAATTGCAATCTCATTGTCACCACTCTGGCTGTGAGAAGCTCCATAGCCAATATTTTCATATCAGATCATGCTGTAGGAAGACAATTGGTAATATGGACAGATTGGTTTATAATCTGGTTAGATATTGTTTTTTGAACAATTGACTGACCTTTTTATGAACCTTCCTGCATCTTATTCCTTCCTACATGTTGCCTAGCCTTAGCACTATTTCTTCCCACCTTATCCTCCAAATCTATTCCATATTATCCAGATAACTTGAGGCAGAGCTGAGACATCATACTGCCTTCTCTATAGAGAATTATTTCCAAAACAGCTTTTATCTCTCAATTTTGTTGGAGAGAAGACCAGACAGACAAAAACAAAAGAGCCAAGTGACACGATTCAGTCCACATACATACACACATTGAAAAAAAATGAGTGTGGGTAGGTGGAAGCCATGCCAGTCCAGGGTTGGGAACAGCATGTCTCAGGACCATGTCCACTTTAGTGTAAAGTTGCACTGTCGGTGTTAACAATGGAATTAAAATGCCCTCATTCCAAACAGTGCACTCACCATGGGAACACTGCTTAAAATACCACTTCTGTTAGACTCAGAACAATCTTCAAGGAAGAATCCCAGGAAATGAACACCCACATATCCTAAGCATGGGATCAGATCATCGAAACGGTCTTTCCTTGATGTAACCAAAGCAACATTCTCAAGAAACCTCTGCCACCAACAATCCTTCCAGCCAAAGTAAGTGATCACAGGTACAACTTGAAATACTGAGACTATTTTAAAGGTTCTGCAGATCTAATATGGTATCCTTGTATATAAAATAGAATTTTCAGTTTGAAAACAAATTTTGCAATGCACTTTACATGTTTTAAATAAATTAAAATTGTATTGCAGTTCTCTTGGGAACTATGGAGAGACAGCCCCCATTTGAGTATCAGTTGAGCACACGGGTCATGCAGCATTCTCAGCGATGGTGATGGGGTTCTCTTGAGCGTCCCAAACCCTTGCACAAAAACATCTTAGGTTTGTGTTGGCAACGAAGCAGTATTCTGGGCTTTTAGTTGCTCCTGAGTTCGGTCTATCCAGAAGCCATGTGAGTCAGTCAAGGATACATCTGAGTGCCATAAATTACTCTCAGTTTCACTAGGGGATACACATGGGCCCTGGTGCTGACCCAGAAAATCGGGAACAGACTTTATAGAGGTAACTGACAATGAAAATATCACCACCCTGGAAATGCACGCCCGGTAAAGCAAAATGCCTCACTTTTCCTTGCGAGGAAGACCCAGATGAAGCGTATGGGCTGTGAGCACGTGGCAGCTCCAGATATCTTAACCAGTGTCAGAATCTTTGTATTCGGTAGGTCCATTCTTTGCATTACTCATTCCAAGCTTCAAGTGAAGGAGTTCTGTATAAACTGGCTTTCACATTTTAGCTGTATCTTCACTATGTAACTAAATGAATGTCGGCTGGGATATATATAAAAACCTATATAACAATATTCAAAACACATCTTAGAAATGGGTTTTAGGAGTGGGTTTTATTCCATGTTTTTAAGTTACAGCTCATACATGTTCTAAAAATCTTGCAGTGTCAACTACAAGGGATTTTCCAGGTAATTGTGAGTTATATTCTTATTAGTCATGTTAATAATAAAGCAATGCCAAATTACTACTCCTTGCATTAATAGTTTATTCAGGCCAAAGGTTAAAATATCCAACCTCTGGATGATGTCATAGACTTGCCCCTGAAGTCTCCTGGGAACATTTTAGCTGCATCTAACAAATGCATTCAGTGGGTCCAGGGCCCACAGGGATGGGGCATTGTGTTAGTGGAAGTCACAAGCATGTTCCTGTCATAGGACTTGATTAACCAGAATGGTATATGTACCCACGTTTATGCTTCACATGGCCACCCAAGACAGGCTTTACTTTGGTCAAGGGGGTAAATTTAGCCGTGGCTACTGTTTCCTTCCGTGTGGAGGAACGGGCACTATTATGCAGCTCCTGGCCTCTGGCTATAAACCATTAATTTTCCTGTGACAGCACCCATAAGTCACCTCTCCTGAGGTCAGGTTTGTTGCCTGTGTATCTGCCTTATTCTCTTGTCTAATTTTTCAATTGAATTTGAGGAAGGAAAAGGGAAATGAAAGGGACTTGCTTTAGCCTAACCTAACATTTGCTACATTTGGGGAGAACTCTGAGAAAGGAGACAAACGCTTAGAGCGGTTGGTAAAGTAAACACTTCAAAGACTGAGGGCTTGGGACTTCTTAGTTTTTTGTACATGTGGTACAGATGTTTTGACCTCAGTGGGCTGTAAAGGCTTTTTATTGGTTCATAAGGTTGCTTTTTATAATTTTATAGTTTCTTTTTTAATTCTCTACTTTGGGGAAAGCCTTATACTTCAGGTTCTCTGATAGTTCAACCCTGATGGGTGGTTATGGCTTTCCCTATGGCTATTTATACATAAGTGTTATTTTTAAATATGTAGAGCCTTTATGTTTGCTTATTTTATGAACTGTGATGGCCCAAAGCAAAATTTCATGACCTGCAGCAAAGACAGGAGTCGCAGGAAAACTTAAGGACCATTTGGCTCAAACAATATGGTAGCTGAGGGACTCTGTAAAACCTTAGACCCGGCCAAGGCACACAGTAGAAAAACCTCACAGTCTCCAACTATGTGAGGCCCAGCATAAGTCAGTCCATTTCTTGTGATGGTTTGGCCTCCAGTGGGCTAAGCAATGCTTTAAAGCACACTGCAAGGAGTTCAGTGTATACTGGCTGGCCTCGGGGCCACACAGTGAGTAAATGGTCATGCGAAGACCAGAGAAGACTGGTTTTGCTCTGGAATCCAAACTCTCAACCATCTGTATGAGTCTTCAGCAACTGCTGTCACAAATGACCACAAGCCCAGCAAATTTATTCTCCTACAGTTACGAAGACCAAAGATCCAAAATGACACCTACTGTTCTCACATCGATGTGTGGGCACAGTTACGTGCTTTCCACCTCCTCTAAGGGGTAAATCCATTTACTTGCCTTGTCCAACTTCTAGCAGACCCCTAGGTTCCTTGGCTTTTGGCTCCCTGTGTGTCCCCCAAATAACAACATGACACTGTCAGATCTCTGTCTGACTCAGATCTTCTAGCTGTCCTCTCACAAGGCCCCTTATGATGAGCACGGGCTCACTGAAGGATTTAGAAGATGCCTCCACCTCAAAACATGCAGTGTTTTGATCTGCAAGGTCCCTTTTTGCCTTGTGCAATTAGGACTTGACTGTGTCAGCAGAAGACATTACCCTGCCTACCACGCCAGCACATGCCCAGCCTCTCCCTTAGGTGGACATTACATTGGGGCATGCACACAGTCTTAGACACACACTCAGTCCCATGGTATGGGAATGTATTTTTTTTTTAAATAATTGCTTTAGAGTCTGTGGTTTGGCTTCTTTTCTAATGTGGTAGGTGTGGCTCAGCAGTTGGAAATACCAGTCTTTATAATTTGTAACTACTTGCAGTCATAAGGAACTCCACACTGAACAATGTGTTTTCTGCGGCCCCTCATGGAGCACACTCATCCTTGGAAAAGCAATCTCTGGCTGCAAGGGCTGAAAGAGGCGAGGCCAAAGATCCACAAGCCAGCAACCTGCAGTTTTACAAGAGCAGGAGAATCTGATTTCAGACTTTAATCCCTTCAGGTCTTATCTTCTTTAGCTTTACAACTGCAAAGGGATTGGAACTGAGAGTCTAATTCCTCTGCAATGATTTTACATGAAAAAGGGCAATTGTAAAATTTGAGGCTTCTCCATAGAGCTGGCAATTTAATAGCAAAGTTTCACATGGTGTTTTTGGTTTAATTTTGCTGCAGATTCTCTGAAAGATTCTGTTGGACAATTGTAATAGGACAAAACCTGAGAAAGGACATGACAGAGAAAGCATTTTTGGCCTTGGAGTTCATATAATTAACACATTGTTTTGACCCATGTCAAGGCCGCAGGGCAGAAGTTTCCTTCCTGAAGACAAAGGCCTGCCCAAACCAGCCCTGCTGGGGGAGTTGATTGAATAGATCAGTGTCTGTGGCTTCAGATAGGAAGCAGGCTGCAGCAAGCAGTCATTGAGAGGGTTCCACGCCGCAGGGCTCTTGGATCATCTTCTCCCTACAGTCTATCTGCTGGGCCCCCAGTTGTGGGTGCCAGGAAATAAGCCCACTTTCTAATACTGGGCTTGTTAGTTTAAAAGGTCATGGTCTGTGCTCTATCAGATGTATTCTTTGTCTTTTGGTTGGGTCCAAACTTGAATAGAAACCAAAAGTGTTGGTTATGTGACTTTTATACCACTCCCAATAACTGGAAAGAATTAGCAGAGTAGGTATTTTCTATGCTGTTATCTCAATGATCCAACTGATCTCTTTGCCCAATTACTCATTGATGCCATCTGCCTGGCATACAGGTGTTTTGAGTATATAGTCTTGAGCTTCAAGGAGAAGACTTTTCCAGACAGTGGTGGCACACACCTTTAATTCTAGCACTCAGGAAGAAGAGACAGGCAGATCTCTGTGAGTCTGAGGCCAGTCTGGTCTACAAGAGCTAGCCAGGGCTGACCCCAATGATACAGAGAAACCCTGCCTCAAAAAAAATAAAGAAGGAAAATACTTCAATTATTGTTTTCTTAATATCAAGTTCTATGGCAATATGGAAAATTTCTGGGGCACTTTCAGAAAGTTGCTTTTCAAACCAACAGAATCCTTAAGATTGCGAAGGGAACTAATCAGATTGAAATGAAGTTTCATAAAGGTTGGAAAGCAAGCCTTTGAGAAATATATTAACCTTCATTAGGCCATTAATTAGATCTAAAATATGCCCAATAAGCTGTAATTTAGGTATGCCGATGAACACAAACACTATTTTATCTCCAGTTCAATATTAGAATATGGAACAAAGACAAAAAGAAGACAATACAGCTATGATGTGCTGCCCACATTTATATGAGAAGAAAACATTAGATGTCAGCTAATTAAACACTTGTATTCATATCCAAACTCATGATGGCTCTCTGTTGAAATGGAAGCCCAGGTTAGACCCTGGACCTAGAGAGGCTGCCCGCCATCTGCAATGAAAACCTGGACATTTGGGGTCCTTCAGGTCCTCTCATTCTAGTCCTTCATCTGTCAATGTCACCTCACATCATTCCTCACTGCTAAACCAGTTAGCCATGGCAATGCATTAAGATTTGCACAAGAGGAGTGGGCGTGTCCCCACCCCAACCCTGCCGCCTCCAGCTGTAAACATTAACTGGAAAACTTCCATCTGTTGACTTTCATAAGAAACCCAGCAGTGAGCAATGTGTTTTCTGGAGCCCTGTGTGAACCCCCTGGGCCCATCATCATCCTAAGTGAGGCCTTGTGAATCCATTAAGCACTCAGTTGTACGCGTTTTTGTCAGTTTTTCTCAGCCTACATATATAGCCTGTGTGTGTGTGTGTGTGTGTGTGTGTGTGTGTGTGTGTGTGTGTGTGTGTAAATGTGATGGCACTTTACCAGAAATGTACCTTGAGGGAAAGAATAAAATTCCCTGACTTATTATCTGTAGATCTCAGCTGGGGACATATAGAGAAGCTTCAAGTATCTGTGCAATGAATAACCTACTCACTGTCCAAATGATAACCTCAATTTTCATGAAGGAAGCACATATTGCAGAGAATAAAAGCTACATAAGAAACAACAGCCTATTCTTGATGCATTTGGCTTTGCATCTCAGAACATCTATTTTCTATTTTCTAATTATTAGAAAATATAAAGACTTTTCCTTTAAATTTCTGCCCAGTTAATAGAAGAGGAATAGTTACTTCATTCCTCTTTACTACAGAAGACACAGTGGGCATGTGAATGGGCACTGTCAACAGGTAGACATCCTACATCTGGGATCTGTCCCACAGTGGGTCGTCACAGCCACCTCCTGTTATGGTGTGCCCATGCTGTACAGAGCATGTTTACACAGTGACTCATGCTAACCTTTGCTCCTATCTTATTACTCAGTAGCTCAGAACTTATTTTTTTCCTGAGACAGATGAGCTGTTTTTAAAACATAACAATATAATCCAGTTTTGAGGATGTATGGACAGCTCAGATGCTTTGCAGTGGAGCTTGCTCTAAGTGCAGATCGGCACGGGTGGATTAACATTTTAATGGTACTGGAACACAGCTGTAATATTGCAATACGTTTTTTAAACTTCAGATTGAGTTATATTAAGTTTGTAATTTGGAAAAAATAACTATTGTAGAGAACACAGAATATAGGACACTTAATCATAATTGTAATATCCTCTCTCGTACTAGTCTAATCCACATAGGAAGGTTTTCATATTTCTGCTTGACATGTTTGTCTTATTTTATGAACCCAATGTGAAAATTGAATTATTCAATTCAAATAGTCAAGAGTTGTTCTGGGGTGAGTGAGATGGTTTAGCAGGTAAAGGCACCCACAACTCAAGCCTAATGATCTGAGTTCAGTCCCCAGATACTATATGCTAGAAAGTCAGAACCAGTTCCAAAAAGTTGTCCACTACTTCCCTTTGGCATAAGTCTCACCCCCCCAATATACACAAGGTGACAATAATAAGTAATTTTTAAATTATTTTAAAATAAAGAGTTGTAGATAAAAATAGAAGCATTGGTAATTAAGACATGAAGAATCATCATCCTTAAAGACATGCTGTTGCAGTGTTTGTGCCTCATGGCATATTGGTAGCTAACTATACTTTGATGTATGTGGTCATCCTAGTCCTGTACAGAATATATCTCAAAGATGCACTGGTAATTCCTAAATCACAGAGATGATAAAGCAATAAAATGGTATAATGTGTAAACTATCAGTCTAATGTTTGGACCACTAAAAAAGTTACATACTGAACCAGACTTTCATGTCCTAAGTTTCCCTTTCATGAGTACTTAATAGGCTACCCTGATATGGGATATCCTTCTGTACATGTGTTGATGAATAAAGCTGTTTGGGCCAATGGCTTAGCAAAGTAAAGTCAGGTGGGAAATCAGAACAGAGATAGAAAGAGGGATTAGGCAGAGTCAGGGAGATTCCACGTAGCTCCTGAAGGAGACAGACACCAGAACCTTACTGGTAGGCCTCAGCCTCATGGTGATAGATAGATGAATAGAAATGGGTTAATTTAAGATATTAGAGCTAGCTAGAAAGACGCCTAAGCTAGTGACCAAACAGTGTTGTAATTAATACAGTTTCTGTGTGATTATTCAGGTTTGAGCATTCGGGAAATGAACAATCTCCATTTATACCCCAACATTTTCAATGAGTGGGGTTAACACGTATGGCCTGACACCCACTTCAGGTCTGGGGAGTCTGTCTCCTTTGGTAGCTACATGGTGTCTCCTTGACTCCACCTACTTTCTCTCTATGTCTCTTCCATCCTGACTATATTCTGCCATGCCATAGGCTGAAGCAGCTTCTTTTTTCATTACCAATAAAAGCAACATATATGCAGAAGGACATCCCACATCAATAGCCAATAACAAAGGAACATAAGTTTACTTTGAACATTAAACTATTCTTTGAACATCAAATGTGATCAGACAAGCTAAAATATGCTACTACAAAAATATCATTCTAATGTTGCATTTAATGTATTGTAGTAACTGTACTGTACTTAGTTATATTACAGTTATACACAAACATTTATATTACACATATAATTTTTTATTCTGTTTATTTTTTTGTTTGGAATAAGATCTCATCATGTAGCCTTCTCTAGACTCTAACTTGCTATGTAGACCACGATAGCCTCAAACATGCGAAGCTATCCCTGCATTTGCCTTCTTAATGCTAGGATTTCAGGTATGTGACACCATACCCAGCAATTTTTGGCCATTAAAGAAAGACACATCTGAAATGTAAATTATTGGGCTTGAGTTTATGTATGAATATTAAAACTACAATTTAAGTAGTAGTTGGCCTGATTAGAGACTGAGACACAAATTACTATAACATAACACATAACATGTTGTCAATGATGAACCACATGTTCAACAGTGTTGTACCATAGAGCCTAAAGACAAGCAGTAAGCTAGGTATATATCATAGGTATTCTATGATGTCCACATGATGATCAAATTGTCTGGGAACTTATTTCTCAGGATATATCTGAGGCATTAAATGAACATTACTATTATATTGTACCTCAAGCCTTTATTCTGAAATACCTTTTTAAGTGTTCATAAATTTAACCAAAACTGTCAACATGTTTTCTGAAGAACAAAACTACAAATTATGTATTATAATATAAAGAATTTCTACATGGGATTTAACAACAGTCTTATGGGCACACCTGTACAATTTGCCTGAGTGGAAGTTAAACTAACCATCAAACAACAATTAGCTTCCTCATTAAATTTTCCTCATTTCCTGACTTGACCTCTCATAGTGTAGGCTGTTCTTTGTATCTAATGACTGGCTGTGAATGATGTAGTTCATGTTCTTGATCAACCCCTCCTTTGACAATCCTAATATAGATTCTTCCACTAACAAACATTTGTATAAAGCACCTGTCCCACTGCTGTGAAGACAGGTGAAAGTGGTTTATGGCTTTGGATGTGTTGAAAGTTCACATGTGGATAAAAGATGAGCAACACAGAAAAAAAGCTTAGTCCTCCCACAGTCTGGCAGCTACATGCTAAACCACAGTGCCCAGCCCCATGCTAGACCACTTTGCCCAGCACCACACTAAGCCACTGTGCCCAGAACCACACTAGGCCACTGTGCTCAGCCCCACACTAGGCCACTGTGCTCAGCCCCATGCTAGGCCACTGTGCCCAGCCCCATGGTAGGCCACTGTGCCCAGCACCACGCTAGGCCACTGTGCAAAACACCACACTAGGCCACTGTGTCCATCACCACGCTAGGCCACTGTGTCCATCACCACGCTAGACCACTGTGCCCAGCACCACGATAGGCCACTGTGTCCTGCACTATGCCAGGCCACTGTGCCCAACCCCATGCTAATCCACTGTGTCAACAAGAAGCTGGAGTTCATGGAAAGAATCCAAGTCAAATCTGAGGTTCAGTTTTAGCTTCCAAGATGTTAATGCCATTCATAAATTCTAGAAGCTAGGCTCTGCTTACAGAATATATATGGATGGTAATCATCGGATTCTAAGGTCAACCTCACTGAATCAGTCACCTGTGTTCAGATCATTCTGTCCCCTGCCGTCTTGGGACAGAGGAGGAGTCAGCATGCAGACTACTTTCAGTGAGTGGGAAGCTTACCCCCTCCTTGAACTCAGAGACTATCTCTTGCACCACTCCCTGACAAGCAGTAGGCTGTGGAAACAGCAGTGTTTTTCTGGAGATAAACAAGCCTAACGGATATTCCATGATGGAAAGCTGCCAGTTTAGGTTCTGCCAGCTCCCATCCCAAAAACCTTACAGAAAGGTTGTCTGGCTTTCCTCACTTCACCCCAAGGCATCATATTACTCAAGAAGTAATAAACATAGCTCTTCCTTGTTTTCCCATACTCCCTAAACTCCTTAATGGGAATCCGTGAGACAGAGTCAGTTCCTGCCATAGCCTCAGGTCCCAAGTCCTGAACCCTTTGACGCTGACCCAGCATGCCAGACTCGGGGGGGGGAAATGGATAAGATTGACATACCCCTACCCTTTTCATATTATTTGAGAGTCGAAGTAACTGCGGCCAAGAAGCACGAAGCCTCTGGCAAAATCAGTGATGACGCCCTTGGGTCCAGTGTTGCTGAAGGATACACATACAGCAAGTTGAAATGAATTCATTCTCCCAGAATGAGGCATGTATACTAACCACCACACTTTACACAGCCGGGAGTTTTTTAAAAAAAAAGCTTAATTATCTAAATAAACCAGGCCTCTCATAAGGAAACTGAAATTCTAAGTGCCAAATCACATCATGAATAGAGACAATAAAGATAAATATCATAATTATGATAAATCTTCTGAGTCACCCCTTGCCTGTAAACTTTGTGATATACAAATTTGTACATCTTCGAGTGAAACTGACCTAAAAGTAGAAGGAAGAGCTTTAACTGGGCAAGATTTCCAATCAGTTTTATTTGTGTGGCCATTTCAGTAGCCTTGATCAGGTGCTCATAAAAACAGCTGACGGAGAAGCGAAGGACTTGGCAGGAAAGAACTGGCATGGGTGAGCATGTGACTGCTTGTGCCAAACGCTTATTTTTTGCAGGGTGAATGAACCACAAGCAAGTTTGTTCTCTCCAACTCTTTGCAAGCCATAAACAATTAGGATGCAAGTTTTAACATGCTGTCTGCATTTAGCCTCTGGGGAAATTTTTGCCTTGATTCGTTTTGTTCATGTTTATATCTCCATCATCATTTTACCGAGAAATGGTATGATTTGCTTGCATTGCAGTTACTTCTGTTGGAAGACTAAGTACAAGAAAATATTTCCAAACAGCATCTCCAGTGCTGTAGGCCCTGACCTGCTAGCTTTTAAGAGGTTACACAGCCCTGAACAATTGGATATGGCGCAAACATTGTAGCCATGATCCATGTCCCAGGAAGAAGAGGCTTAAAGTCTCAGGCAATGATATTACCCATCATTCCATTAGGTTGTGGAGCGTACTACTCTGTGATGATGACTTTATACACTGAGTGTATATGGATCAATAGTGTTCTTTGTATATGCATGTGAGGTGTGTTTCTGGATCAGATTAGCATCTGAATTGGCAGATAGGGATGATCTCATCCATTGAGGGAAACAGTGGGATAAAAGGTGGTGAGAGAGAAGTTACTCTCTGTCTCTAGCTAAGGGTCTTCATCTACCCCCGACTGAGACACCACTGGACAGCTAGTTCTTAGGCTTCCAGACCTGGGCTGAAAGCACACATACGGCTTTCCTGAGAACCCAGCATGGAGAGAGCAGATCACGATCATTCCATAGCCACACAAGCCAATTCCATCTAGTAAAGTTACCATAGGAATTGTGCACATACATCTCGTTGGTTCTGTTTCTCTGGAGAACTCTGACTGATACAGAAGTGGGATACTTCTGTAACAAATATCTGAAAATTGTGCAAGAAAACATCGAATAGGTGCTGGGTGAACACTAGAAGAGTTTTTACATGTATACTAGTGAAGGGCTCTCTTTAGTTATCATCTCTTTTTAAAAAAATATTTATTTATTTATTTATTTATTTATTATGTATACAATATTCTGTCTATGTGTATGCCTGCTGGCCAGAAGAGGGCACCAGACCCCATTACAGATGGTTGTGAGCCACCATATGGTTGCTGGGAATTGAACTCAGGACCTTTGGTAAAGCAGGCAATGCTCTTAACCTCTGAGCCATCTCTCCAGCCCCTAGTTATCATTTCTATTGCTGTGAGGAAACACCATGACCATGGCAACTCTTATAAAAGAAAACATATAATTGGAGTGTCTTACAGTTTCAGAGATTTTGTGCATTATTATCATGACTAGACATGGTGGCGTGCAAGCAGACCTGGTGCTGTAGAAAGAGCAGAGAGTTCTACATCTTCAATTGCAGGCAACAGGAAGTGAACTGTTTTCCACACTGAGCATAGCTTGAGCATAGGAAAAATCAAATCCCTCCCCACAGTGACACGCTTCCTCCAACAAGACCATACCTACTCCAACAAAGCCACACCTTCTAATAGAATAGTTCCACTCCCTTTGGGGATCATTTTCTTTCAAACCACCACGGGTGCTGTTGAAAGGAACTCTAGCAAGCACTGAGAAGAAAAGAAAAAAGCTGTAGAGAAGCTTCTATTTCCTTAAACAATGCATAAATAAAGTGCAGAGGTTACAGGTAGGTATACAAATATTAAGCACAATTCTAATGATGGCCTCTGATATAAATGAGAAATATGCGGTTGGGAACCAATGAGGGAGAAACCTTGTTATAAAATGGGAAAACCATAAACCATGACTGTATTATGTTTGTACTCTTGCACTTTCTAGAAAATAATTTAAACGTGATTAAACTAGATACTTAGCTGGGTAAATTTCCAAGGGGAAGTTTTGAAGGGGCTTGATTCCTCCTGGCTGCTCACAAATGAAGTATTAACCAACCAGAGCCAGAACATCAGAGATGTGAGGGGTTCTCGGCCTGTCCATATTGTAAGAAGTGTGAAAGGGTGTTTGGAACAGAAGACTCAGGGAAGCTGACTCACCACTTGATAAGACTATTGGTCCAGACATGAGCTATAGACACAACCACCCATCTCAGCAGAGGCCAGGAACCCATGGGGGATTTCTGCCAGCAGAAACTTTGCCATATGGAACTAAAGCAAACAGCACAGGATGAAGGAAGTCTGGGAACATTCTATTTCACATACAAAAAAAAATGAATAAAACAGAGAAGGTACTTTAGAAGCCATCAGGTCTGTCATTCTCACCACAGGCTGAGGGACTAGGACTCGTCTCGCCACAGTTTCAAAGTCACCCACGCCTAATGTGATCCATGCTGTATCGGCCCCTGCTAAAGTTAGGCACATGACCCTGTGCAAGAGAAAGGAAGCGCAATCTCCGAGAAGTACTAAATGTCTGTCACATAGCTACTCCATGCAAGAAGACAAGACTAAGCTGGGAAAGTGTACATGCATTAAGAAAGGACATAAATGCCTCGGGAACCTGCGATCCTCTAGCACTGGTCTCTAGCATCCTTCTCATTCCTTCACCCATTTGTTCACCCATTTCTCTCCTAAGTCACTTATTCACTCACGCACACATGTGCTAAGTATCTGCTGGACAGGATTCGTGCTGGTGGCAGCATAAAAATTATGATTAAAACTCAGTTCAATCATGAAGAAACATAATCTAACACGCAAATAAGTATGCAGATATTACTATAGCAAAAATCAGTGAGAGGCTAGATAGGATAGAAATTTTTATTTTCAAGTAATATTTTTATTAATTCTTTGAAAATGTCATACAATGTATTTTGATTAGATTCACTCCCATCCCCCAAATGGACAGGAAGAAATGTTTATTTATATAAATGTATATTTTTTCTCCTGTGCATTTGACTAATACTGTCCCATAGCTAAGAATAAAATTGTTAAATTCTCTCTGAAGACAATGGGTACATTTACAAAGACAGTAGCAGCGATGGTCACTAAAGGATGATTGCAAGTTTTCTACCCAACGAGTCATAGTTATAGAATTTAGAAGTTGATCTGCAGGCTGATCAGATAGGTGGTCTTGAATGTTAATTCCTCTATTTGCTAGCACTTTGTTAGTTACTGACAACAGCTCTCTCTGCTGTCTTTAGTTTTGCCATTTGTAAAATAATAACAATGACAGTGGCTACCATTTAGGATCATCCTGAAGTTAAATATAGTAACTACATATAAGGTCACGTCTATACATAAGAAACAGTAAGTATAATTTTATGTCATCATGGTTACTATTCTCCAAATAGAGGAGAGGCTATGCCGAGACTAGAGTGTCCAAGAATGCTATTATTAACTCTATTGTTTTCATGAGCTCAGAGACAGTTGAAACGGGTGATCATGTTTTCCCACTGTCCTCTGAGGGATGGATCTGCAATACAAAACCCGGGACCTTGTGAGTCCACCTTGGCTGATATGTCAGTCAGGTTTCTGTTGTAGCTATTAAATGCCTGAGATAAACAACTAAAATCAAGGGTCATAGTTTCAAAGGATCTAATGTTATTGGGCTCGTGGAAAAGCAAAACACCATGGCTGGGAGTATGCAGTACAGTGAGCAAAAATAGTTATCTCATGGTGACTAAGGAGGAAAGGTGGGGAGAAAGGGGCTGGAATTCCAACATCTCCTTCAGGGACTTGTTCCAAATGGCCTAACATCTTTTAACTAGGCCCCATCTACCACTTAAAGATTCTATGACCTTCCAGAAATAACAGAGGCTGACAACCAAGCCTTTAATAAATTGTCCCAGAGGGGACATTTCAGATCCAATCATAAAACAACGAAGAGCTGATTATTATTGTTGAAGTATTAGATCCTGGACCAGAGGATAAAACCATATGTCTAGAACCACTTCTGGTCATTTTCTTATCTGAATCTCAGTCCTTGTGTAGGCCTTTAGATGACGTATTTCCTTCTCCCTGACACTGTCTTGCTAACCACATTACAACTATTCTCTTCTGTATCTCCAGGCCTCCCTCTAGAAATACGTAAAACGACATTTCTCGCCTTCTCTCACTCTGTTCTCTTCTGAGGGGGTCTCTGAAGGAATCACAGCAGGCAGGGACGTGAGCCATGAAAGAGGCAAGACTGAAAACTCAGCTCAGTTTGACTCCATCAAACTGGATCAAACTTCTAGAGAGTCTGCTGCCGTTCATTTTATTGCTAGTATATTTAAGCCCAGTATAATTTGGGGGAAAATGTTTCCTTGTGTAACACAATTCCTGATGCACAAGAAGGCAGTAATTACAACAAAACTCAACTCAGGGTATATACCATTTCTTCTAAGAAGATTGGTTCTAGAGACTGGCTACCTGGACTGGCTTAAGGACCTGAAAAAGGATCTGGCCTGGACTTGGTCATGATGAGATGGAGAAACATCGAGACTAAGCACCATGAGTATACACGGAAAAGGCACCAACTGATTGCAGGATTTGCCTGCACATGCTGTAAACCTTAACTAGTTATGACCCAGATAATTTACTAAGCCTTTGAGGAAACTTCTATTGAGAAACTCTCCTGGTTGCTCTGTTTTATTCTCAAAGGTTTTATATATTTTAATAAGAATTTCAAAATCCAAAATTGTACCCTCCGAGACAGAGATCTGAGTCCAAAAGAGTTCTTTCGATAGAATCCAAGTATTAGTAGATAGTAGACTACCATTTGTAGAAAATATGCTCTTGCATTTGGAATTCTGCAGTTGTTTAAGCGGGGACCATCCAAACCTGTTTCTCCTGGGCACTCATCATGAGTTGCAACAGCTTTTTTGCATCCAACACATGAATAACTCCTATACTATAACAGTGAGGGGCACCTCCTTCCTACTTGCTCCTTAGCCTCTTTCAACATTGCAGTCTCTTGATTCCCCTGTATCATCCTTCAGTTCCTCTCATCTAGTTTCACATCTGAATCCACGGCAGTGTCTTAATCTACTGACCTTTCTAGTAAGTCATTTTAACTCAAAGAAGCATGAGGATATTCCTCCCGTGAGGAAAAGCCATGTTAACTGAAAAGCTCCCATACCAGGATTTAGAATATTCTATGAATGCTCTCCCTATGTCAAGAACTGGATCTTTTTGTCTTTGATTTCGGTATGATGGAAATAGAATGAAAATATCATGCTAAATAATAGAGCCCCAGTGAGATGAGTCTGTGGGTCAAGGTGCTTGCTGTCAAGCCCAACAACCAAAGTTCAATCCACAGAGCCCACATGATGGAAGGAAAGAAGGGACTCGAGCAAGTTGTCCTCTGATCTTCACAGATGAACCGTGGCTTGAGCCCCCCCACTCATAAACAAATAAATGTAATATAGATTTTTAAATGAAATTATTTTAAAAAATCACTTTAAATAAAGAAAAATACAAGCATATTTGGAGTGAAATGCAAGGATTGTTTTCCTGAGTATGGCTTAGCAGAGCAAAGAGACCACTCAGAATGCATTGCCCTTGCAAAAGACTCAAGTTGGGTTCCCAGCATCTATGTCAGGTATTTACAGCCATCTGTAAATCCAGCTTCCGGGGGACTTGCATCCTCTCTGGCCTCCACAGACATCTGCATTCACCTACCCATGTCCACACAAAGTCATTTATACACATACACAGAATTCAAAATAAAATAAATATTATAAAACATATATAGCCAATGGGCTAAGAGCAATTCAAAAGAAATAAATTCTTAAGTCTTATGGTGCTGGATGTTTCTGGCATAGAGTATCCAACCAGCAGAGAGAAAGAATGAAGCAAGTAGAGAGAAGGGGAAGTGAGTCTACAGGGAGAATGGACTCAGGTGGAATTTCACATAACAATGAACCCTTCCCCACCAAACAAATCTATAGCATTCTTAAAGCCTGCTGCATATTCCTTTTCTTTAAAGCTAACTTCAAGAATACAGTAGCATGCCAGTGCCCAAGGAACAAAAGTGTATGTTCTATAATGCCTGCATCAAGAAGAGTGACTGACTTGGCCACCGGGTCTATGGACCCCGGTGTTTGAATCCTGATGGTACTAACTCTTAAGTTCTGGATGCATCTATATTAACAAGGTGGGGAACCAACATAAGAACCAACATTAGTACACAGGTTTAACTTCAGATGCACAGTGAAGAAGAAATCACTCAGGATTGTTGAGGAACTCACGAGTTAAATATGGCAATGGTTCTAGCTTTTCTTCCTCATATGAGGTAATGTTTTCCTAGGGCTATTTAGCAATATTTAACCATCAATCATCTGGTATCATATGAAGAAAGCACCTGCGTTCTCACTGATCTGACACAGTGTCATAATCACATTAGCAAGGCACTAAAAAGCATATGATGTGAGAGAAGAGAAAAATGAAGAAAGCCCTGCTTTCTAGGGCCATTTAGCAGGACTGTTTTACTTATATTTCAGTTAAAATATAACCACAACTGCAAAATAAAAATCCATTATCTAAGCCCAGAATCAATAGGAGCTAGAATATATATTCCTTCGAGGACAAAGAACTTTACTCAGAAAAGAGATATTGTTTGATGAGGTAATAAGCATAATTCCCAGGAAGAGGAGGAGGCAGTATATGAGAACCTGGAGTTCTTTCACCCCAGCAATAACATCTGTTTTGAGTCAAACAATATCTCACATTCCCCTAAAGTGTTTATGATTCAAAAGGGAAGATGTTGATGCTGATGGGCACAAAATTGTTCAGCTTAGGGAGATCAAGAGACTATAGAGGAAGCTCAAAAGATATATTAAGGCAGTTGTCATTTTCCCCTTTTAATAGGGGTACATTTTATTTGCTTCTAAGTCTCTTCAATTAGATATCTTATTAGTAACTTCACTCTCTGGTTCATCTTTGAGGTCCCTACAATATCCATTCGTGTTTTAAATATTGTTACATGATATGAATCTATAGGTTGTGAAATTGACCATATATAGTTTTTAACATACTTTATTAGAGTACAAAAATTGTGCATTTTTGCCGGGCAATGGTGGCGCATGCCTTTAATCCCAGCACTC
>NW_004949096.1:26339760-26374136 GCF_000317375.1 Microtus ochrogaster
CAAAAGAACAAAAAATTGTGCATTTTTGTGTTTAAGTAACTTTTAACTATTGCATATAATAAGCTGTATCTTATTGTGTTCAATTAAAATCTAAGTTATGTGTTGATAAGTTACTTCTGCATCACTATGACAGAGTCACGGACAGAAACAACCTGAGAGGGGAAAGGCTTATTTTGGTGTATGGTTTCAAAGGAATTTCAGTCCATCATAGCTATAAATGCATATAGATAATGTTGTGACAGCTGGAAGATGAGGTAATTACTGCTCAAATCATAGTGGATCAGGAGAAGACACGGACAGAAACTGGAACCAGAAGGAAATGTGACCTGGAAAGTCCCACATCTAGTGACCGAATTCCACCAGCCAGGTCCTAACAACTCCAGTCTCTACAGCCTTCAAGATAGTACACAAGTTGACACCCTAGAATTCATAATGTAAACCTGTGAAGGATGCTTCAGAGTCAAACCACAATACCTCATAGTTTAAGTGTAAGTGCACGCACGCACGCGCGCACACACGTGCATACACAAGCTAAGATTTGGACAACTTGTAGGGCCTGCCTTTCTCTTCTTCTATCATGTGGGCCCTGGTGCTTGAACTCTGTCAGGCTTGGTGGCCAACAACTTTACCCACTGAGTCTTCTCGCTGCTCCGTTTTTATTAATTCACAATAGATCTTTGTATATATCTACTTTAGGCAAACATCTCTAAGCCTTTTGAGACATCATGGGTATGCTAAAGTCAGTATCTCCATTAACGAGAATATATAAACAAATACTGTCTATATCTGCACAAAACCCTCCATTGTAAAATCAATAACCTACGTGAAAGGCAGCACAGTTGGGTCAGCAGAATTTGTCTACTCCAGTACCTTTGTTATAGGTTCTGAAGCGTTACCTTCCAGTTTAACATATGCGTTAATCAGTAAGAGGGAATGACTCATGGAGTGGATGAAACGAGCCCTCTTCTGACATCTGTGCAATAAGTTAAAAGCTAGCATCTGTTACTCCATAACTGTCTTTAACCAAATGTGCCTAGCTGGAAGCTTCCACACCATGATGAGGCTTTAGGTTCAAAAGAAGAGCTGACCTGTGAGATGTGGTGATGGAGCAAACACCAAACCAAAGGAGAGAGATGGCGCAATGGGTAAAGGCACTGGCCTTGCCATTAAATTTGACAACCCAAGTTTAGGGCCTGGGACCTATGTGGTAAAAAATGAGAACTGACACCCAAAAGTCTTCCTTTCACACACACTCACACACACACACAGACAGACAGACAGAGAGAGAGAGAGAGAGAGAGAGAGAGAGAGAGAGAGAGATACACACACTAATTAATGTCAGTTTTCTAAAAAGGGATGAACAGAGGAGGTAATGAACAATACTTCTCCCATAATGACACGCCTCTGGCTACACACAGGCAACCCTCCAAACTGAATGAGAGTCCATGTAAATGCCCTAGAGGAAAACCTATTCAAGAAAGAGAAATGCAGAAGACACCTGCTAGTGACCATAAGTTTAGACTGTGGCAGAGCCACACTTGTTAAGGCCTACGTCATGAGTTGGATGTGAAGAATGCAGTTGACAAGTGACACAAACTCCTAAGAGACTGAAATGGCTTTATTCTATGAGCTGCATGAAAAGAGATGTGTGTCGGAGCAGTGTCCCCAGCAGGTGACTCAGCAGTCCTGGCAGCCCCTATGAGATGGGCTAGCTGCTGGAGAAGAGCCTTTCAGATAGAGCAGGACAACTGTCTCGAATAACCGCTCCCTGTTCCTTGGATGAGTTTCCGAAACCTGTGTGGGCATTTCTAGGACTGAAGCCAAAATCTTGCAGCTAGCAAGTGAGGCCCCAGTCAGGCTCCACCCTATCCTCAGAGTTCAATTGTTAAATTGGAAATTATTTTTTCTGTTTTTTTTCTTCACAAGAGAGTTTCCAGTTATTAGTATTAGATGAGCCCTAAACACATGTACATAGATGCAACATTAGATACATTCAGTAGGTCTGTCCACTTGGGATTAGATAACCTAATAGAGACAATAACTCTGGAGAAAGCAGATTCCTCCTCCCTCAGCAGCATTGACTGGTTGTAACTCTTTATCTAGGAGTAGAACTTATAAAATGTCCTCATCCCTGTGGCAAGTCCACTAGACTGTTGTACATTAACGCAGGTCTAGTTTAGCCAACCGTACTGTTAAAATTTTATGTGTGCAGCTCTCTGCCACATCTAGATGACAAAATCTAATACTAAATAGAAGAAGATTGTTTAAAAACAATAAAAACAAACAACTATCCAATGGAAGTGAGCATTAAGAAAATGACCGGTGAATCACACTGCAGGCCAAAAAATGGCAGCAACCCCATGGGCATGCACTTATCCACATTCATAATTAAACGAAGGAAAGTATCTTTTAGGGTTAGGAGGCTGCTGTGACTTCAGTGCCATTGTCCCTCCAGAATTAAACCTCATCTCTAAGGTGATGACATTACAGGGCAGGGTTCTGGAATGCTTGATCACAAAAGCTCCACACTCAGAAGATAAGGTTCATGCCCACAGAAACGAGTCTTCGGAAAGTCCCCATTTGGCCTTGGGCATTGTCTACCAGACAAGTTCACGTGTCCAATGCCATCTGTGAGGAGCAGACCTTCTCCAGACACAAAACATGCCAGTGTCCCCTTCACGGACTTCTCAGCCTGCAGAACATACCAAGCAAATTTTATCATTTATAAATTGTCCAATCTGTAGAATTCTGAGTGCATAAATGAATTTCAATAGCAAAAAAGTAGGAAAATACACACTAGTTGACAAGTATAAAGTTATTGGTGGATAATAATAATGTACATAAGTCTATCAATATATAATATATTGATAATATATTATAAAAATAAGAATTTCTAGCATCAATGATATTTTATCACAACTTTAAATTGTGCATGAATATACATGTATGAAATTCTCAAAAAATAAATTGATATCTTTAAAATCATTACCCAGTGTCCTATAAATATAGAAGTGTGTATAAAATAAGCAAACAAAGTTTATTACTGTATTTGTTTATAAAGCACAAGGAGAGAATAAATGACAGCAATATTAGTAAATACACTTAACTGGTCATCAACTGACATGGTGATGTAATACCACGGGCCAAAAGGAAAGGAAACTACAGCAGGCAGCACAGATATTCCACCAACACCCACCGACACTGAGAAATTTTCCAGAAAGTTTCCTATAATGTGATCCTACTTGTGCCAAGAATTCTGGAATGTTGTGAATTATAGAAAACACAGCAAGACCAGGGAATGCCAATAACACTGCCCTGAAGGAAGATGTGAGGGGCACTTGAACTTTTCCTTTTTTTTTTTTTTTACTCTTTACAATGCCCTAGTTTTAATTTATGTGAATCATTACATTATTTTCTTTAAAAAAATTAAATCCCTGAAAATGAGAAAACTGGACCAAATTATACTTGATAGATACAGTGTGGCGTCAGCTCTCCCCAGCAGTCAGCGCTAATGTTAAGAAAAGCCAGTTCTCAAATTAAAAACTTACTTATCCACATGACTTAAAGAAAAATGGAGCTCTTCAACTCCAGCCTTCCAGCTGCGTGCGTGCATGGTGTGTGTTTAACCCCCTGGGTCCCTGTCTTGAACCCATGTAAGTGCATCCTCAAACTCTGGAAACAGGTCCTCCTAAATAAATGGAAGTCCTCAGGAAATCTCTAAAGAAGCAATTCAAGAGGCAGATTCAGAGAGAAATTGTTCTGTTTCTATATCAGAGTGCACAGAGCCTGGAGAGAATGCGTGGCCAGTGACATGCTCGACCTGTCCAGTAGTCACCGTTCTTTGAAAGAGGAAATTGTAATCCTGTAGATGAAAATCAACATAATATAGGGTGGTCCTGACTGCAGTATTTGCCGAGATCAGGAAATAGCAAAGTGATTGTGACATCACCTCCAGATGAAGCCAGTGAGTCACTTGTTTGTCTTGGTCAGGCACATGCCTGCAGTGATGAACTCTCCTGCCCCCCTTCTCTTCAGAGAGCTGGACTTGATTTTTCTGCACCTGTAAACAGAATCAGGATGTGTCCTGAAGTTCAGCCAAGCATCTGGCCTTGGGTGAAACACAGAGATGGTGAGGGAGCTCGGAGGAGCATGGACAGGAACAAAAGCAGTGACATATACATGGGGCTGGCAGGTTATACAGGTGCCAGTGCTCCTGTGCAGCTCGGGAGAAAAGAAACAGGTATGCTCGTGACAGTACTGATCTTCTACGCTATAAGCAGCCTTAGAAATGCAATTTAGGCCTATGTCAAGTAAGAAAAAGTGAGGAGATGCAAAAAGAATGGACTGCAAGTGCAGCTAAAGACCTCAGAGATGCTGGTTTTACAGAACACAGAGAGAAAGAGAGAAAATGCTTGGGGACCCACATCTCAGTATAAGTTCAGAACGACTCTTTGTGTCTCAGTCTCTTCATCCACGAGATCGGTGTCGATGTGTTTATATACATATTGAAAACAGAAACTCTCTTGAGTATGATTTTTCTCCAGGCATTGACCAGGACACTTAATAAAAAGGAAACGGGGATAATTGTAATAACAGATGGGTCAATCTTGATTTTCTAAAATAAAAAGAAGCATGCTTCTAAAAGTAGGGAAATCATTGTCATCTTGAACAACAGTTTCAGGAGGAAAGACAGAGAAGCCTTGTGGACAAATGCCAGGGACTTTGTCCAGCGGCATGGTGATGCCCCATTTCTGTCAAAGAATAGAACATTTGTACTACCCAAGGAGAGCCAAAGACTCAAGAAAAGGCAACCTTTGGCATTAGTCACTGATCAGAAAGACTTTTTTTTTTTTCTGAGCTGGTCAAAATGAGCAAGCAGTGAAGTCATGGTCACCACATGGTCTTTCCCTCAGCTACATGACAGGTAGACAGAGGAGCTGACTTAGGGGACAGCCCATCTCATACCTTCTGCACTACTTATCTCCTTAGCATCATGAGATTGCTTCCTGCCACAGCTTAAAACATGATGGCTTGGAGGGCTGTCATGGGAAAGGCCTGGAGCCTGGAAACACTGAGCAATAGAAAGCCTAGGATTGGTATTTTCTGACCAAGGCCCATGTGACTCTATGGAAGTAAGTAACCAAGGAAATTATCAGGGACATAGCTATATTGAGTCTGAATTTTAAACTTTAAAACTGAGGCTCAGATTCCTCGTGGCACCTGGTATGTGTGGAACCAGAAAATACTCTTGGTTTTCTCTCTGAGTTCTTTCCTTTCCCCTCATCAATCCAAGAGCAGTCTTTGTGTTTCAGTTCCTCGGGGGATGATGGGAATGAGCAGAAATAAAAGGAGCAAATGAAGCTTCCTGAATTATTTCTTTCAAAACTTGATGAAAAAGAGATGGCTCGAATAAAAACTATAGAGACTTGAGAAAGCAGGGGGACAGAGAGGTTTCACCATGAAAGCAGTATAGGGACGCCCTGCAAAATTCAATCTGTGGCGCCAACGTCCAATTTCTGACTGCCTTCCAGAAATGGCAAATGGTTTTCCTTGGGGGAGTGTGAGTCAATGGTTACTGGGACTTCCTGGCTTGAAAAACATTTTGGTGTGCAAAGAATGGCATGGAGAAAGCCAGCTCCTGGACCTGAAGGAGCACACTGATAGGAACAATAGAAGACGCTGGTCGGGAGCGGAACATTCAGTTTCTTTATGCTCAGTGTCTTGAGGCAGATATTCCAGCACATCAATGTGAACTCAGTCACAGGTGGCCAAGAGTCATTCCTCTGCCCTTAATCAAGCTCTAGTCAGGCTCCTGAACCCTCATCTTAGCCACACTTCAAACCCACCCCTATACAAATTATAGACACCTAACCTTAGAGGGGACGAAATGAGTTTCATTTAGAGCCGGGTACACAGTTACTTATCCTCAGTGTCCTGCGCAGCCATGAGTCTCTATATTCACCACTGTTCACTGGAAAGAAAGACTTCTCTGATTAACGTTAAGAGTATAACTTTCTATGCTTATAAATAAAAAAAAATATTTAGATGGGAGCTTGCTGCTATGTCGAGCTGCTAAGTTATGGTATTCAGTTCTTCAGTTCTTCCTGTAGGGCTACAATCTCCTCTGTAGTGTGTATCTGTGTGTATGTGTGTGTTTACCAGGTTTATAGTGCAATGATATTGTTAGACATAAATTCTTCCCTGCAGAGTGGGCCTCAAATCCAATAAGAGAATAGTTGGTTACACCCATAACAATTTGGCCACTATTGCACAAGAAAGCACATCTTCTCTGGCAAATTGGTCTTACAGATCTTAGGAGTTACAACTAAGTAAGATCATTGATTCCTTTTTTTAGGTGTTTTATATGCATTTATTAAGTAGTTTATAAGCTTGAGAGCCAACGATTGTATATTACACAAAGAACTGTGATCCTGTTCCAACTCCTTATCCACAGATGCACAGCTGTTGAGAATTCAGTTCATCCTGCTGAGCATTTGTTTGCTCACCTGTAAAATGACATGCTGCTTTATCAACATTTCACACAATTTAACATTAAAGATTAGTATCACAAGTGCAGTTTTCAAAGAACATACTTAAGAGGCGAGGGCCAGCTCACGAAGAGGCAAGAAGCCAAGTGCACTGGCTACTTCCTCCCCTTTCCATGAGAGCTCAAAGCATGACTGAAAACTGAGACAAACTTGAACCCAGCTCTGCAATTCATGCTGAAGATCACTGGATTATCCTGTCCTTTTGTGTGCATTATTTTATATTCTACTTTTAATGTAATATTTTTTTAATTTTAATATAGTTTTTGAGTATTTCTCGTGTTTTTGTAGTAGGAAAGATTATGCTGCTGTTTATTATAATGTTTGTTTTTGAAGTACTTGTCCTTTTCTTTGGAAATTTTTAAATCTTTCTTATTTATTTTTTTATTTGGGGATTTTTTTAAACAGCAGATTTAGTGCTCAGTTATCACAGAATAAAGCTTTGGATTTAACATTGATTCCTTTTATACAAAATCTCTCTTCCTAAGGAGACTTCTCAGCACCTTTGAGGACTATTGACAGACAGTCAGGAGGGAGAGAGTTTCCAACTCAGCTTCAACTTTATTTGTTGATACAACCATAGTGTGAGTTGTCTTCAAAAACAGAGTCTTAGCATCCTGTGCTGGCAGGTAACCAAGATGAATAGCAAGAGTCTATTATTTTGGGTACTGCTTGGGTCTCAACTGACAAGAAGGTATCCTACTTCTGCCACTGGGACTTTCATCAAACAACAAAATTAATCCATTAAAACTATGGATTCTCAGTGTCTGCATTCACAACACACATACATACACACCTTCAAAACTACCACAATTTCTAATAATTGTATAATTATTAGAAATTCTGTAATTTTATAATTCTAATAATTATCTATCTACGGAAGCTCAAAGCTGTCAAGAGCATTTGCTGTGTTCTCCAGAAAACATTTAAAGATGGGGCCCCTATTTCCTAATATCATTTGGGAGACAAAAGCTTGACTTCCTTAGATGCTAGTTAGCTAGTCCAAGGAGACTAGGCACACTGGCAATCCCCACTCCTGATGCGCACCCTTTGTATCTTGGCTCCCTCTACTCCTCACTTCGTTCTTCCTTCCAAGTCCCCATCACCTCTGCATAAAGTTCATCTCAGTCTACACCATGCTGTCTACTCCATGACAATATTTTTCCTGTTACTGGTAAAACGTTTGCTACTTTAGTATTTGGCTTTCCCTCCCTCTGATAGAGGTGCTCTAGGAATGACTGAGGTGAAGTTGATTATCTCTCTGACCCAGGCAGATGAAAAGAATTCGACCAGAAATTGAGTTGGTTTTCACCATATAAGTGCATGTGTTACTTTTTCCACAGGTAGTTCTGTGGACTGAGATGCACACCCCAACACTAACTGATATAATGAGAAAATGGACACTAGTGTTACTATTTAGCTGGTGGAAATATTCTGAAGAGGAGAATTTAAAGAGAAACAATTATACTGTGCAAATCAAAGAAAAATATGATTTCTTCTATCGAAGGCATACCACTGTTCCTGAGTCAGGCTGGTGAGCAACAGCCTAAGTCCCTCATGTATGATGGCAGAGAACTCAAAGATGCATTAAATGAGCACAAGCATGTTCCCTTTGGAGAAATTTCATTCTGATTAGTGGGTCCATGCCTTTAGACAAAGCCCATGACTGATTCTTGGATAAGAGCCACGATGGTGTTCAGGCTTTCCTGAAATACTATATTCTCAGTGTCGAATTGAATTTCAGAGACCTTTCAAGCCTTGTGAAGACTGACTGCTACATCACATATTTAAATAAGTACCATATGATATCTTAGAAATTATCTTGTACACGTAGAAGGGATGCTTTAGACACTTCTTTAAAATACAGTCAGGACCTCTCCTCTTCAGAGAAAGCCTTCAGAGCCGAGAACAGGATAAAGATTCTCTCCATCCACCAACATAATCTTGATGATAAGGTCTGTGTTCAACCAGTCTAGTTGACAGGGGACTTCTTAGAACTAAAAGCATATGTGGCTTCACAATTAAGTTTGGCTTTGAAAGAATGAGTTGAGAATTAATCCATCCCTTAAAATTCCACCTTTTACAAATACACCCATTTCAACTTTCCTAAGTAATCAAATTTAGTGTCTTTTTAAAATCTCATTTTAAATTATAATATTTTCATTCTAATTTATTCATTTAATCATAATATTTTAATTTTTTAAAATTCTTTGAAATTTTTATACATGTACATGAGGCATATTGGCTTTATATATATGGGAGAGTAAATATGTTATATTTAAATATATAAACATATACAATGTATTACATGTATAATATATACATATTAAATACAAACATTATGTATAATATATTTATGCATTTATTCATTCCCTCTGGGACCCACTATCACATCTTTTTCTTAGCTCCATGTTTTTCTTTTCAATTTTTATTATTAGTTTTTAACTCAGCGAGTCCAGTTAGTGCTGTTATATGTACATGGCCATGGGTTCATCCCCGGGACCGCATAGAGCCTACCAGTGGTTACACTCACAAAGAAAAGGAACTTTCCCTCCCCTAGAAGTGACCAGCTGCCAATAAGCTTGTCAGCTGGGAATAGGGCCCAGGAGACCCTCCCAGACCCATGCTGGAACTTTAGACTCACTTGATCTTGTACAGAATGTGTGTAGGTAACCACAGCTACCATGAGTTTGTCTGTGTGACAGGAACAGCATGTCGAGAGGAGAGCATTTCAGATTGTGTGTAGGTAACCACAGCTACCGTGAGTTTGTCTGTGCAGCAGGGATATCATGTCCAGAGGAGAGCATTTCAGATGTGTAGGTAACCACTGCTACCGTGAGTTCATCTGTGAGACAGGGATAGCATGTCCAGAGGAGAGCATTTCTGAGCGCTCCTCCACACCCTCTGACTCTTACATCTTATTCTTTTTCCCACCATGTTCCCTGAGCCTGTGGGGTGCATGTTACGATCCCTCATCTATGGTGGAGCATTCATCCCTTACTCTCGGAACTTTCAACAGTAACGACTGTCTGCATTAACTACTACCCCCTGCCATAGAAAACTTCTCTACCAAGGTTAGGAGCATCACAAACTTATGGACATACACACATGCTCACACTTATATACTCACACATACATATTCACACATAGACACACACTCAGACATATTCACATGCACTCACACACACATACACATACACGCTCACACTTTATTACACACACACACACACACACACACACACACACACACACTCAGAAAGAGGGGAGGAGAACCCTAAACCCTGTTGTGGAGAAAGAACCATTTTTGTAGAAGATACATTTTTTTTCTGCATTAATTTCATTTCCAGTTTTTGAACTCTTCTGGGTTTTGCGGTCAGGTTACTCCCAAAATACCCTCGAAACTGAGATAATTATATTAGGAAAAAAATTACTTCAAAGCATATAAACAACAGGCCAAAATGGCTCAGAACACCCTATCTTTCCATGGTGGCTGGCGGACCAGAACGTTTGCCTACATGCTAAGCAATTCTGATGTTTTCCATGTGATACTCTGATTAGAAGCTGTTGTGCTGAATGTGTCTTTGTCTGAAACAATCATGCTGAAGTAACAATTTTATCCTGTTCTATTTCATAAGTTTTGGATTAAAAGTCATTGTGCCATACAGAGAGTTGCTTGAAGGTGACATCATTTTCTAAAAGTCATTATGGCCAAGGATTAACAGAACCCATATGGGAAGGTATGGGGAGCAACGGTCAGAGCAAGGCAGTGACCTTGCGGTGAGTCCTCTCACCAGATCTCACCTGGTTTGACTTCCAGCCAAGCCAGAACTGAGGCAAAGAGGACATCTGAGCCACCTTACATCTGAGGCTCCATCTTTTCCGGCCTTAACAGGCTGTGAGAGACAGGTTCCAATTCTTCATGTTTCTTTACTAGAGAAGAGAGCTCTGTGGGGCCAAAGCTGAGGAAGTACTTGGGTTCCAAGACAATGATGATGTGGGATAGAATGAGACAAGAAAGTTCTAAGTGCTTTACAAGAAAAATAAGAACTGAACCCCCTCACGAAAGGACAAAGTCCAACAGGAAGTAAAGATCCACTCATCCTCAGGCTCCTTCTCACAAGTTCTTCCACGGATCCCACCTAGAGGAAAGACGTGATCCCTAGGTATTTCAGCCTACAGCCATTTCCATCTCTCTACCTTGAGTGATCATCATCCTTAATTGATGGAGGAAGGTCATTGGTTGATTAAATAAAGAAGCTGCTTGCCCTGATAGGTTAGAACGTAGGTGGGAGGAGTGAACGGAGCAGAACACTGGGAGGAAGAGGAAGTGAGCTCAGAGACTCGACAGCTCTCCTCTCGGGGGCAGACGCCTCAGAGAGACACGATGCTCCACTCTTGTGGGCAGAGGCGAGAGCTCTGCTCTCTGAGGCACAAGCGACGAAGCTCTGACCCAGGATGGATGTAGGCTAGAATCTTCCTGGTAAGCACACCTTGAGGTACGACACACATGATTGGAAATGGGTTAGTCCAGGTGCGAGAGTTAGCCGAGAAAAGGGCTAGAGCTAAAGAGCCAAGCAGTGTTTAAATGAATACAGTGTCTGTGTAATTATTTCGGGTAAAGCTAGCGCCTTTTGGGCAGCGGGGTGCTGGGGACGCAGCCCCGCCGCTCCTATTACTACACTTAATGATCCCTGGACCTTCTTTAACCTTGACACACTTCTGTTCCTGGAGAGAAAGAGAATTATCAGGAGCAGTGGTGTGTTCTGCAGAGAACTCTACAATAGCATAGTTCCTCTTCCCATGAGCAAACCTTGTCCCAAGACAGGAAGTAGATCACTGAACATGTTGTATATGTGCATATTATTCTAATTACTTTACAAATGTCATCTCATGGCAACAACAGCACACACTTGAGGTCTTAGCCCAACCCCTACTGTATAAATTAAAAGCAAAAGTTTTAGAAGAGCTACTTATCCGTGATGCTAAAACTAGTAAGAAATTCAATTCGGTTCTGACAAAGTCAATTCCATATAGCCTTTGTCCCTGTTGGATTTGCAAGAGATTGACTTTACCCCTAGGTATACTACTGGGGTTGTAAAAGATTCTTCCCACACAACTGAAAACCCAGCACACACAGGCCTGGGCTACAGAACATTCAGCTGTGATGGCTACAGTGAGGTAAGTCACAGTCTTCTACAGTAGACCATGTTTGTCCTTTGATTTTTTTTAGTATAATAGCATTATCTATTTAGCCTAGGCACTTAATCTTGTTGGTATTTTTACAACAGGTTCTATGTGGTTATTTGTAATATACATATGAATAACATTCTTCCTTAATTTTTCTACATTCCTTAGGAAACCACACACTCTGTTATTGCATTAGTCACCCATTTTTCATGGTGAATAAGGCCATGAACAATGTGTTCTAATGAAGCAGAAACACCTGTGGTACCATTTCCCCTAATGTCTCTATGTGTTCACACACAGAATCTTCAGGAAGGCATACAGCAAGATCACAGGCAAGGGCTTTATACTTTCTAAAGTACTGGAATACTTATCCTAAGAAAGTACATACCAACTTTTTGTCAAAGTAGCTAAATATAATTCTAAAATAAGTTGAACAAGTGCACACAACATGTTTGGGGGGAAATGTATGAAATTAGGAGTAAAACATCTAGGCAGGCCCCAGTGCTCCCGATTGTCACAACAGTTCTGAGGTGTTTTCAGTGTCTGGGAGACCCCCAACAGAACAAGGTAGGGATGCGCTTGGGGTCCTTGGCAAAAGCTGTGTTTGGATACTGGTAAATCCCAAACATTTCAGGCTCACCATCCCCTTCACAAGCTCTACACTGAAATGTGCTTTGGATAACAAGAGTTGGCCATTCGCTCTACATTTAACTGTGCTGTGCACTGGATAGGCAAGAATTGGCCATTCTGAAGCTAAAATTTATGTTGTATGTGTGAGGGGACACAGTTCATGTCAATTGTCAGATCCCAAGAAGAGGACACAGCTCATGACAGTTGTCAGATCCTTGAGAGAGTGGAGCACGGATGAGGTGGCAGCAACTAAATAACAGGTGATGGAAATCTCAGCAGGTGCCAAAGACGACACCTGGGCCACTGCCACTAACTCCATATTTTCAGACACATGATTTGATACTTTTTTCCTTTATGTTTTCTGTCATTAGTCTTTTATTGTAGCAAAAATATATTTAAAACATCCTTTTTTGTTTGTTTTCTGGTTTCTTGACAGAGAGTTTCTCTGTGCAAGCTCTGGCTGTCCTGGAACTTGCTTTGTAGACCATGTGAGCCTCAGACTCACAGAGATCCTCCTGCCTCTGCCTCCTGAGTGCTGTGCTGGGATTAAGAGCATGTGCCACCACTGCCTGGCTTAAAACATCCTTATGTACAGCTCTGGATCATTTTCATTGTTTGATTTTTATCCCCATCTGCCCCAAAATGTTTCATCTTCTCTAACTGAAGCCCTGAACTCGCTAAACAATCATCGTTTGCTTCCCTTTGTACCGCATTCCTAGCCAGCAGCCCTCCACTTCCTGCAGGTAACCAGCCCCTTCATGAGGACTTCGTACAAATTAGGCAATGCCCATAAAAGAACTAGAGATGCATAATGGTGTGTCAGGAAGTAGCGTTTCTGCTAATGCTGCTGTTATTGTTATTAGCTTAGGAAGAATACATATGTGACCTAGTATGCAAACTCTTTAGGAAAACCACTGACACCTTAAAATAGTAAAGTATCATTGGGCATTTTTAACACGCCATAAATTAATAGGCTTGAGTCTGGGAAACTTCTCTAGCCACTGAGAGTTTAGAGAAACATTCACAAAGTTAAATAACCTCACAAAACCCTACTGAGTATCTATAAGGTGAAAGTAAACAAAGCACCTGAGATACTGAAGAGATACATTCACTTTTCCTTCTTTTTGAGCAGAGGCATTTCTACTGAGAAGCGTCAGGTAGGAATACAGAAGACTGCTCATGAATGCCTGCACCTTTTTCCTAGGAAGAAACTGGATGTATTCATAACAGAAACTTCTCTTTCCAGCCAAAAAAAAAAAAAAAATACCAAGTTGGCAGCTGTAAGTGCTCTGAATAACCCAAGTTCAACATGAGACACAACCTGGACCCAGCCACATTGAGACCAGGCTCAGGAAAGGTCCTCATCCCCTCTGAAGGATGTCTGCCCTGGGAATGAGACACTGCTTAAAATAGACAACCATGGTCCCTGGTTTTCAGTGGACTCCTTATGTCCATGGAGACCAACAAGCTCCTAATCACATTGATTCAGGGAACGAAATAAAGGAGACAGAGGATCATCAGCTCAGGGAAGAAATCTCAAGGTCTTGATTAATGCTTACACAGAGCCCTCCTTTGTCCCTGGGAAAGGGTATCTATATGTTCCCATTCATTCTCCTTTCCCCATTCTCCTTTGTCCCTGGGAAAGAGGCCATTCATTTATTCTCCTTTCCCCATTCTTTATGTAGTTAGGTAGTGTCTCAGTTCATTGAGGCTGTAATAACAGAACGCCATGGCTGGGTAGTTTACACAGAAATGCTTTTTCCTCACAGTTCCAGAAGCTAGGTAGTCTAACAGCAAGTCCACAAGATGACTTGGTTCACAGATAGTTGAAGGGAAAACAGTTGGCATTCATTGAATTAGCACTGTCATACATTATGTTAAATAATTTTCATGGCAATTGTATCATGCAAGGCAGAAAAGAAGCCAGAGAGATAAGGGAATCTGTTGGACCTGCAGTGAGCCTGGGTCTACCTTCCCACAAAGCGCATGCACATTAACATATACCTTAGAACTCCTTTCTTACAGCCTCTCCGAGTGGCAGATGTGGCTGCGTTTCTGTTTGTCCTAAGTAAGGCATCGCCCTCCTAAACACATGACCTCACTCTGTGTGCGCTAAGAGGACTGCCAGGTCCGCTGGAACAGAGGGAGCAGGGGCAGTGGTATTTCCTTGATTTCACTGAAGCCAGCTCAGTCAAGGCTTCACAGAGAGAAGGAAAACATCCTGATTTCTGCAACACAGTCAGTGATGGCACAAGATAAAAGCAAACATTTGGGTTGGCACCTGTCAAACCATTACTCATGGGCAAGGCTATCGGGCTGCAGACAGAATTGCTTTCATAATCATTTGGAGAGTGAGCGCATGGCGATACCAGTTGGTGAAGTTTGGTTGTGCTTCCCTGTGCTTTGTTTCCCCTCCTGCCCACAAGAATCTGTTGATCTATTGCTTGACTTGTCCAAATCACACAGCACCCATCGTTCCTACAAGTCATTAGCCCATACAGTGGGATCCACCAAATATGGTTGGTTTTCCCCACAGTCTTGCATCCCACCTGTTTGAACAGGTGTTGTCACTGCAAACGTAGAAGATTCCTAAGGACACAGAGAGGTATAGAGTCCCTCATGATCCCCAGGCACAGAGACACTTAGTCAAAAATAATTCAGCTTCTCCATTTTCGTATGATTGTCTTTCAACAAGATCTTAGTAAACGTTGACCATTTTCCTGTCTAAAAATGCATGAGGCTAGCAAGAAGGAAAGATCTCTAGCCTTCAATGCGACCTTCTCATCCCCAATTTACTGAATCTACCTAAGAGCAGAGGAAAATGCAAGCTCCTGCAGCTAATTTTCGGTGGTCACATTGAAACAATATACGAAAGTTCTGAGGAACCATGCCTTTTCCATCACGTGGGCCAATACAATGAGCCAATTTATTTGATGATGTATCTGGCCCCTAAATAGGTAAGAAAGTTTTACTATAAGCCTCCTCAACGATAATGCCAGGTTTATACTCATTTTTGGTGGATTTGTAATTAAACCAATTAATCATCTAATTAAAACAAATTCTGAAGCGTGTCACAGTCTTGGTGAACACCTCTAATTCCAGCACTTAGAGGCTGAGGCAGGAAGATTACCTAAGCTAGCAAGAGTCTGAGGGCAACCAGGACTACTTAACACAACTATAGCTTTAAAAATGGGGAAGCCGAGGCTCAAGAGATGGTTCAGCAGTAAAAATCCCCTGCTGTTTTTTCCAAAGGACCTGAGTTGGGTTCTTAGAACCCAGTCCAGGCAGCTTACAGCCTCCTGTAACTCCAACTCCAGAAAATCTGACGCTCTCTCCTGGCCTCCACAGATGCCCGGCACATAGGTGGCATAGACTCACACAGACATGTGCACATATATGTTTTTAAATCAATTTAAAAGCAACAACAGAACAAAACACCCAAAAGTTATCTCAAAAAAGGAGATAGTAGTGATTAAAAAAATAATGTCTCCAGACCCAAGTATAGTCTGTCTGTTCACTGTACAGCAGGCAATGATGTCAATAAGGTCTTGAAGCAAAGAAGATGGCTTTATTAGAAAATCTAGTTACTGAGTAGATAGAGAACAGTTGTTCATACCTATTTTCCCCAAAAGCTGCTTTAGGAATGGCTTGTGCAGGCAGAGGATGTGTGAGCACCTTCTCACAGTGGGCAAGGTTTGTGGGTAGGTTGTGTAATTGGTTGATTTAAT
Organism: Microtus ochrogaster; assembly: GCF_000317375.1. Lineage (NCBI taxonomy): Eukaryota > Metazoa > Chordata > Mammalia > Rodentia > Cricetidae > Microtus > Microtus ochrogaster. The sequence goes on from NW_004949096.1 coordinate 26,355,851, forward strand.
CACAAATTCACCAAGAATGAGCCAACTGCATAGTTGCAGACAGGGTTTTAGGTCTTCAGTTCCCAAGAACAGCAGCAATTGTTCTTATTTACTTGATTGTTCTTACTAGCTTGCCTTCCTTCAGCTGCCCGGAGAGTCACACTACACGAGCCAGAGCAGGACGCCCGAAGAGAAGAGAAACAAGGTTTAGGAGCAGATAAATGTGGGGTCCTTAATGCTGGGCTTCAATTAGATGTTGATTCATAAGTTATTTCCATTTATTATAGCATGCTGGTTTCACAAAATGAACAGAAATGGCTATTACTCTGACTTTGTAAAGAAGAATTCAAGAAACATCAGTAATGATGATTGCAGAGGTTTGGCGTTTTCAGGGTTGTAAATTCTGGGCTCTGTAATTATGTGCTTTCAGTGCATACCAAAGGCTGTTTCAGAGCCCTGTGTGTTACGTATACCACTAGCAGTGCCCTGCATTAAATCACCTCAAATTTAACACTATTTAGACTTCCAATGAGGAATAATAAAGAGCTTTCCTGAGCCCCCACCTGTGATGCTCTCTTTACTCCCAGGGGAAGCTTTTGAAAAAGAATTGACTAGAATGCCCTTCTGTGAGATACAGTAAAGACTTTGAGTTGAAGAGAAAATGGACTCACACTTGCTGTCTCCATCATAGTGGACTTGAGATACCCATTCTTCATGCACAACACCAGGAGAATTCATTTTATCTGGCTTTCTAAAGAGAAGCTAGTCGAACCCTAGTCAACTAGGTTTAAATGATCCTTCTCTATAACAGCTACACATGTTTTATATCTTGCATTACTAATTGTTATACAGACACACATACACACACACAGGCTTCATCACTTTGAAGATACAGTGTTCTATTATTTGCAAAGTTAGTTAAATTTCATAAATTATTTTACCTCATTTAAATACTTTAAAAAACATTGTGCCTTTAGCTGATGAGTCTTCCGAGCTCATTGCTGCTAGAAGATTCACTTTCTTCATATATTTTTTATGCAGCCCTACCATCTTCAAGCTAGAAATGGTGGATTGAAGTCTTCATTGTTATAAACTGGCTTCTGCTATATTCTGAATGTCTGTGTTTTATTGCTTCCATATTTTCTCATTTATTACCATATATTCATTGTACAAAAGGATGGTTTTATAACTACATTCTCACACAGGTGTGAAGCCTTCTTACCTCTCAGATCTCTCCCAGTGTGTCTACTGCACCCTTTCAGAGGAAATGCTATGGTTTTAAAGAGATCACAAGATCAGTCCCAAGTACTTGGATTTTCCTGTCATCATACAATCTTGGATGTAACCGTAGAGGTACTGTATCTTGAAAAGTACCTTCAAATTCTGTCAACCACAGTCACAGCTGTGATACTATCAATCAAATATGTCTAAATGATGTCACCCTTTGGACTACAATACATGCATGATTTTCTGCTACAGATGCTTAGAATAGTTTTGAATGCTTCCTGTGGTCTGAAGCAATTAGAGAATTATAGATTCAAGTAGAGTCACTCTGTGGCCTTGACTTCAGAGGAAGGGTATGCTAACCAAATGAGTAAGCCAGCCTTCCCTGCTGAGCAAGTAATGACAGAGGTGGTCCTCTTCTCAGAGGCAGAATGAGATGCCAAGGACTACATTAGACTATTTCCTTGCCTGCTAAAGTAAGGCCATTGCCGCCACTTGAGCTGGAAATTCAGTCATCCTGCAGCTAATACACAATGTCTGTCATTTCTAAAAAGCCTAGACTTTGTCAGCTGAAATGATTAAGATGCTGTCTTCATTGCCACGACATCCAGTGTCAGCTATTCTATGCATTTCCTATTTACGTTACTGACATGCAGCGGCCACCCAGCTGTAATGATATCCGAATGCTTTATAACATATTTTACACAACAAATGGCAAATCATTCCAGGTAATTTGATTGGGCTCTTGCATGGTATTGTTGAAAAAGGGGAAAAGGAGATGGGAGAATTTAGCCCCTAGTGTTTATATACCAAATTTAAGGAGAACAAGGAGGGACAAGAAAACCAAGGAAGAAAAGTCATTACTATCTTTCTAGAAATTTCAGTCTCTTCCAATGAGTCCTTTGAAGGAAGCTAACCTGCACCTTCATTTAGTTCTTCCTACAAAAAAGCCTGATTTTAAGGTGATGCAAATAGCCAACACCCTTCTCTGACCACTACACCTTGTATACATCCTATTTGTACTAAACTATCATATTGTACCTACCACATTTACAATGATTATGCATTATAATTTTGAAATTAAGGAGAGATAGATGTTAATTACCTTGATTTGATCATTACACATTGCATACATACATCAGATCATCATACTGTACTCTATAAATGTATGCAATTAAAACAATAATTGGGGTTAGGTGGGTAAAGTGTTTGCTGTGCAAGCCTGAGAACTTATGTATGGATCCCCAACATCGATGTAAAAACCCAGATAAGGTGGCACATACTTGTAATCTTAGGGATTGTGGAGGGGGGCAGAGATAGGCATAGTTTCTAGGGGCTCACTGGACAGACAGCCAAGCTGAAATGGTTAACTTGGGGGTGAGTCTGAGACCCTATCTCAATAAAATAAAGAGGAAAGCAATAGAGGGAGCCACCTAATGGTGACCTCTGGCCTCTGTATATATACACAGAGACAGAGTCACACAGTCACACAGTCATACAGACACACAGTCATACAGACACACAGTCACACAGACACACAGTCACACAGATACAGTCATACAGACACACAGTCACACAGACACACAGTCACACAGATACAGTCACACAGACACACAGTCACACAGACACACAGTCACACAGACTCACAGTCAAATAGACACACAGTCACACAGAAAAACAGACACACAGTCACATAGACACACAGACACAGTCACACAGAAATACAGTCACACAGAGACACAGACAGTCTCACAGTCGTCACACAGACACACAGTCACCAGAAATACAGTCACATAGACAACACAACTATTTGGATGAACACACATATACAGTAGATTTAAATAAATTTAAATGAAAATAATAATAATTAATTTTAAAAAGCTTCACTAAGCATTTCAATAATATAAATTGACAGAAAAAAATGTTTGAAAGCCTTTAAAACTATGTTGGGGATGAATATAATTTATAATATGCCATAAAGCTATGATACAAATTATTGATTTAAAAGCCAAGTTGCTAACTATATGTCCCAAATTTCCTTTGTATATTCTAATTTTTTATCTATTAAAAGATATCCAGTGCATGCTACATGGTTATCTTTGGAAAACATATTGTCAGTTTTTAGTTTCTTCCTGAAGACTTCCCAGTACATTCTGAATTTTATTCCTTTGTGATCAAATCTGAAAGAAATTCCTCTTTTTTTTTTTTTTTTTTTTTTTTTTGAGAGAGAGAGAGAAAAAAAAATGTATCAAGCTTAAATTGCAAGCTGGAGATTTCAGTATGACATAGCTGAGCCTGACAGCAGGCAGCAAATCCCTTTCCCTCCTGTGGCTTTCACATGCTGCAGTGAATTCTCCCTTACTAAGACAACACAGTGTCAGTCAAGGCAAGTGAAGATCAGAAGATCAGAAAGTCAAAGCAGGCTGTGTGTGCTACTCACAAGTCTGTGCCATTTGCTGACCAGTGGCAGAGCTTACAAAGCCCCTCTTCCGTTCCTCAGCTCCATGGTGGTGAGGGCATCTTCTGCAAGTCCGTGTGTTTTAAAGGGGGAAAGGGTAAGCTTCATGACCCCGAAATATTTCAGATTCAACTTTCGATTTCCTCCCTAGAGCAAAAGTTCTTCCCCAGAAACTGCCCTATTGGATTAGAATTCAAGGGTAAAAGCCACAGCCCAAGAATCACAAACAGCAAAGACAAGGGCATCCTTCCTCTTGAGCAGCACCTACGCTGTCCCTGTCCCCTGTAACTTCCCTTAAACTTTTCTGGTTTTGTCTGAAACCCTTCGAAAGAGTTTCTTTCAAACAAGTTGGTCCTGGAATAACTTGCCTGTTTCCTCTGTTTTCCCACCAGATTGATAAACAGCATTCAAATGAAGACGGCCTGTGAGCTGGGAACCTGCGTGCAGACAGAGCTCCTCATGGCAGGGCAGCCTGCCAGCTGCCTGCTCTCTCTGCTCACCTTCTGGGCTCCACTGTTCTAAGAGCCTCTCGACAAAAGGCAAAGAGTTCTCAGGGCCCTGTGACCTTGTAGCCCTGTCTCCTTTTCCTCCCTGCCCTCCAGGGAATTAAGGTAGCCCTCAGCCACCTTAAATTCTCAAGTCAATACACTTGTGAATTGCCTTTCAAAGGAACAGAGGTGGCTTTCAGGACCCAAACACTTGATTTTTTTTTTTCTCTAAGCACTGCCAAGTTTTATCTTGGACCATTTAAAAGTCTGTCCCGAGTGATCTTGTCTGTAGACGGTGACTGTTGAGGAAAGAGCTCAGACAAATGAAGGAGCTTAGTCAATGAGACATATAGAAGGCTAGCCTACACGGGCCTCTCAGCCTTGAAGTCTAAGGCGTTTGACTGGGAAGTCAGACAAGACGAACAAAGCAAAGCTTCAAATTCAAAGGGAGGAGATAAAAACTGGACCAAGACCTGGGAGGGACTCAGTTAATTAATAAAAGTGCTTGTCATTCAAGCATGAGAGCTCAGTCCCCAGCAAGCAGGCGACAAGCCTAGTGTGCTGTTGCAATCTGTAACTCCAGTGCTGGAATTGCAATCACTGCCAGCATAGCCCTACATGGATGAGTTCTGCTACCCTGTGTCAAAATAAGGTCGCTTCTGTGGATGGGGGTTTTCTGGTCTCTAAACATATAGGCAAATGCATCAGCACCTACCCATACAAAAGGAAAATGCTTAACAGCATTGGAGAAAGCACACCCACAGCAGCATACAAAAATTACAAGTAGAGCTTTGGAAATTGTGTATGGATTAAATGCAAGGATTTGCCTCCCAAAGCTCAAGGCTCTATCCCCAAGGTGGCACAATTAGTCCTTTGGGAGGCGGGACTTCCTGAGAGCTTCTTAGTCTTTGGAGCCAAGGCCCAAAGGGTGATCTAATGCTGTTATTAGAGTCCAGAGCAACAGAGACATCCAGTCTTGGATGGAACCTAACATACTTTGAACTAAATGGCACTCTTTGAAAGTGAACTATTTCAGGGATCCTGTTGCAGTAATGCAAAGCTGACCACTAATACAACTTCCTTCCCTCAGAATATCATGATTCCCGAGGAGCACAGCCAGCTTCCCCACTCCACCCGACACGGTTAAGCAGAAGGTGAATTAGTAGGGAAGAGGGAAGGAATAAATGTTAAGTAACTTTAGTATTTCAATTACCACATTAAATGCCGTGTCCTGAAAAGTCAAGTCTGTGACCATGTAAGGCTGTTATTCTTCTCTCTCTTTTCTTTCCAACGGCAATAAAATTGGAGCTTACGGGGTAAACAACTAACCCATAGTCCCAGAACTAGCAGTGCAGCAGTAGACTTGAGAACGCCATGGTGTGACTAGAATCTGTGAGGTGAGCCTTGCTCTCCCTTACACCAGATTCCCTGCCTGTTGAAGTCCAAGCATCAAAGTCCGCCAGATTCCCCATTAGCATCCCCTAACCCATCCTCTTCTGTCCTACTGTTTTCCCAATTCATGGTTCACCAACTCCCTTTCCCCTCCCTCCCTTTCTCTGGCACCTTCCTCCTTTCTTCTCTCATTTGTCCTTTCTCTTACTTAAGCACAAATCTAATCTCTCACCCTTGCTGCAAACCCTTCAGGTGACTTCCCACTGACCCAAAAGGAAGAACACACGTGCCTCAAGTTCAGCTCCGCCCACCCCTCACCCTCCATCTCCACTCTCCCCATCACTGCCTGTACTCCCACCATGGTGGGTTACACACTGGATCCTGTCAGGGCTTTTCCTCTTGCCATCATCTCATTCTGGGACACTTCATCTTTCAGCAGTTCTCAAGCTTTTTAGGTTCAGGAGTCCATTACATTTTTTTAAAAAATTATTAAGAAACTTAAAAAATATATAGGTTGTATCTGTCAGTATTTACATGTTATAGGTAGGAATGGAAATTTCAAGATATCTCATTCACTTAAAAATGAAAGCATCATCTTAAGCCAGGCCTCATGCTCGTTAGTAGATAACCAACACAAAACGAACTCAATTATATTTTTGGAGATTTTTCTGTCTCATAATGCTTTATCTGCCCTCCCCATCTTTTTATTTTTATACCCTATGGTATTTCACTCATATAGTATGGTTGTCTATTTTCTGTGCATGTGTGTATCTCTGTGTCTATGTGCTTCTCACACTTTCCCTTGGTTCTTAGTTTTTCTGTTTGTTTTTTCCTTTTCAGGGTTATTTGGTTTTATCTTATTCTATTTTTTCCTTTTTTTCTTTCTTTTCTTTTCTAATTGAGAGAGAGTGGGAAAGATATGAATTTGGGTAAGTGGGTAAAATCTGGAAAGAATGAGGACAAGATCAACCCTAATCAAGATGTATTGTGTGAAAAAGAAATCTATCTTCAATAAAAAAAAAATTAAAATGACAGTTGGGCCGCTGGTTAAAGTGCTTGCTGCACAAGCCTGATGGCCTGATCTCGGTTCCTAGAACCACATAAAAAAGCCAGATGCCGTGGCATGCATCTGTAACTCCATTGCTCCTGCGATGAGATGGAAGGTGGAACTAGGATTGCCTGGAAGGCAGTGTGCCAGTGTGCCTGGAGAACGCATACAACCAAAACACCCAAATCTCAACAGGTGGGAAGGAGAGAACCACTGACCTCTACAAGCACACTGTGGCATGTGCACTACACACACACACACACACACACACACACACACACACTTATGTTATATATATGTAGTCACATTTTCCAAAACTAAAACCACATTGGTGAGTCAAATGGCATTGTTTTCCATTCTTCCTGATCTCTGAGTCAGGCTCACTGGAAGGAAGAGGCTCACTTGGGTCACTTCTGTAGTTCTCTGCATTCTGTAGCTTCTGTGAACTCCTACTGCCTACTTACCCTGGCAAAACGATGGAAATGGCAGACAACCTCCTGATACTCTTTTGAAAAAGTGTTGACTCCTGGACTGCCTGAAAGTCTCCCAGACCTCCCGGGATTCTGAGAATGCCTATTTAATTTTTAGGTTTTTGTCTTAAAGTCCAGATGTGCAGATAGAGCTCTTCCTTGAAGAGTGGGTGGAATCTCTAGTTACACAAAAGCCCTTACACCGTCTCATCATGCTTTGTCAAAACACTTAGCCTACCCATAGCCCAAATCAATTTGTTTAGGATGGGAACCCTGTCACGCTCAGCATATACAGCAGGAACTCCAGAAAGCTTTATGGGAAGAAGAATGAGGGTAGCAGGGAGAGGAAGAGTGGCCATCAGACTCTACATCAGCCGTCTACAGCTCTAGGTTCCTTTGGAAAGAGAAGAATAGAGAAGGGCAGGTAACAGAAAGCCATAAAGAACCTGAGGAGGGACAGCAGAGATCGTGGCTGAGAGCCTAGATGCTGACCTCTTGTCAGGGACTCTCTTAAGACCAGAGGTTCATAGGTAAACAAGATGAAGAGGTCCTAACCTTAAGAAGCTGGCATACCATCCTACCAAAACCAAAGTACAGATTCAACTCAATCCCCATCAAAATTCCAGCATAATTCTTTATAGACCTTGAAATGACATAACCTGATTTCATATAGAAAAACAAAAAACCCAGGATAGCTAAAACAGTTCTGAACAATTAAAGAACTTCCTGAGGTACCGCGACCCCTGATTTTAAGCTCTACTACAGAGCTACAGTAATAAAAACCACATGGGATTGGCATGAAAACAAACACATTGCTCAATGAAATTGAATTGAAAACCCAGACATAAATTTACATATATATGAACACCAGATAAAGAAGCCAAAAATACACAATGGAAATAAGAAAACATTTTTAACAAATGGTGCTGGTCTAACTGGATATGTGCATTAAAAGAATACAAATATTTATCACCCTGAACAAAACTCAAGTCCAAGTTGATCAAAGACCACAACATAAAACCAGATATGCTGAGCTTGATAGAAGAGAAAGTGGGAAACAGCCTTGAATGCAGCAGCCCAGGAAACAACTTCCTGAACAGGACACAGACAGCGCAGGCTCTGAGATTGAAAACCATCAATTGGACAAAATGGCAGCCTACAGATGGGAAAAGATTTTCACCAACTCCACATCTGATGGAGGGATAATATCCATAATATATAAAGAACTCGAAACACTAGATATCAACACACCAAATAAGCTAATTATAAAGCAGAGTACAGATCTAAACAAATTCTCAACAGAGGAGTCTCAAATGGCCAAGTAGCACTTGAAGCAATGTTCAACATCCTTAGCCATTAGGGAAATGCAAAACAAAATGACTCTGAGATTTCATCTTACACCTATCAGAATGGCTAAGATCACAAACACTAGTGACAGTACATGCTGGAGACGATGTGGAACAAGAAGAACACTCTTCCATTGCTGGTGGGAGTGAAGCTTGTATAGCCACTTTGGAAATCAATGCGGTAGTTTCTCTGAAAATTGGGAATCAATCTACCTCAAGATGCAGCTATACCACTCTTGGGCATATACCCAAGAGATGCTCCATCCTACCACAAGGACACTTGCTCAACTATGTTCATAGCAGCTTTATTCATAAAAGCCTGGAAAAATGACACCATGAAATTTGCAGGCAGGTGGATAGAGCTAGAAAAAATTATCCAGAGTGAGACAACTCAGACCCAGAAAGACAAACATTATACGTACTTGCTTATAAGAGGATATTAGCTGTTGGAAAATATCATGCTACAAGCCACAGAGCCAGGGAGGCTAAGTAAAGAGGAAGACTCTAGGGGGAATGCATGGATCTCCCTGGGAAGGGGAAATAGAAGAGATTTTGCAGGTGGACAGGGGAAGGTGGGAATGGGAACAGGAGAGAACAGGATTGCGGACGTGGAACCGGGAGAAGTAGAGAGGGGAAAGTTGTGGTGAGCTATATTGTATGAGAGAAGATAAATAAAAAGATTAAAAAGGAAAAAAGGAAAAAATGATGAAGAAAATAAATTAAGTTGCTCTGGTTTAGTGTGCAAAATCAATACATTTAAATGGACACAACATTATTTTTTCTTTATTTATTCTTTCTTTTTTCTGTTTTTGTTGTTGGTGTTTTGTTTGTTTGTTTTTTAGAGACAGGGTTCTTCTGCGTAGCCTTGGCTGTCCTGAAACTTGCTCTGTAGAGCAGACTGGCCTCAAACTCATAGAGATCCATCTGCCTCTGCTTCCCAAGTGCTAGAATTAAAGGTATGTGCCGCTGCCACACGACTTCAACACTATTCTTATCCATTAGAAAATCAATCACATTGATTTAATCATGCCCTAAAATAGAAAAATATATTGCTTTATTAATATGAGCAATCTATATGCATATTGTTGTTACACAATTAATGTAAATATTCTTAATTTAAAAATAAATTTTAAAAGCATATAATTTTAAAAAAGAAGCTGGCATACAGTCCCGAACAAAGCTCCAAGTCCTACCACTTCACAGCCTTAGACTAATTATTTGGCTTGCAAGAGTTTCACTTCTGAAAATTATGAACAAGCTTTGAAAGGTTTTTGGCAATAATTAAATGGCAGAGTGTCTGCAAAGTGCCTAAGAGGTGTTTAGTAAATGGCACCCCTGTTGGCAATCCCTCTTCTCAACTGGACTCCTTATGTGGAAAACGGTCTACACGCCACAGTGCAGCCATTCAAGGGTGCCACCTGAGAAGCTGAAAATGAGGTCTGCTTGGGAAATGTGTAGGACTCTCAAGGGCTCTTGGATTTTCCTGTAAAGAGCTAGATCCCTTCAGCACACAGGACGCCTGAAGCAGGTTCCCAGGAACCTGCCCTCAGAATTCTAAGACTATGAGATCATTTTATACAAGACACTTTGCAGCTTGGCCACCTACTGTGTACATTTCTCATGTATCTCTGGGTGACAGAGTTTCTGCCCACACCCTCTGGCTGAGCTGGTGTGACCCTTCTGAGAAACAGTGACCCTACCTTCAAACCAGGATTTCCAGGCTGGAAAAGAATAGACCTGAATCTTTGATTGGTTTTTCTTACCACCCTAGGAATCTACTTTTGGCAGCTTCTCTGTCATTAGTACTGTATTAGGGGTTTGGTAGGGAGAAGAGAAAAGAAAAGGGAACAGCCATCAGCTAATTGTACTAAGAGTAGCCAGTCTGCTAAAAACATCTGGAATCGGAGAGCACGCAATGCAAACAAGGGTTGGGAATTACTTATGTGGGTTTTGTTTCCTCAGACTAACCCATTGCTCGTTAGAAGGAAACAGTCAGAATCCACTATCCAGAACATAACTCTTAAATAAGTCATGTGGTTGAAAAGGAGATTTGACTCCATGGCTGTTCTCCCTGGTTTGCTCTACGGCTCCTCGGGTAACATATATGGCTTATGAGTTTGTGGAGAGACCCCAAGGGTGATGCCTGGAAATGAAATTCGTTCCTGGCAGGCAGAGTGACAGGAGGCCCCAGAGGACTGTGCCTGCAAGGTATCTGCAGTGCCTGTGGCTGACTCTGAGTCCTACTTTAATCTTAAAGCCATCATCTGAGATAATCCTTCCAGATCTGTTCCCCTGCTTAAGAGGCCCTGGGCACGAGAGCCAGTTCCCTCTCAGGGTCCTTTACACCAGCCAGTCAGAGCCAGCTTCAGCAAACATAGACATCACATCAAACCTTCCAACAGATGTCCCCTTCACAGAAGTTGGAGCAGAACCAACACCGTGGAGAAGGCGTAACAAGGAAACAGTCAGGCCTAGCCTTCCCGGTGGATAGGCATAGCTCTCTCACAGAAAACACACTCTGGGATAGAATGTGAGTTTTACAGAGTGTAGGAGGGAGTCCCCTCCCACCCAGCAGGCCCTGCGCTGCCTGACAGATACAGTGCCTGTGGGCTCACTGAAGCGGTGGTCAGCTTCAGCTCTCAATAACAAATATTAGTGACCAGCATAAGAGGTTTTCAAAGCAGGGAGTCAGCATCCAGCCCCAGATCTGACTGGGGCCCCTAACTCTTGTCTGGAGAGATGTATAGGCGTTTCTTATTCATGTTCTGACTTCCCCCTCTTCCTGGCATCAGTGCCTTGCAGGAAAACTAATATCTGAGGGGTGCCAAGTGTTAACTAAGAGCATTCCACAGGCATTCCAGGCCACCAAGAGGTGCAGGGTCACTGAGTCAGACTTTGAATTTGAACAGTTGATGGCTTTTACAGGGGCCTGGGTGAACAAAGGGAAACCCAGGAAATACATAAAGGAGGGAACTAGGCTTTCTTTTTTAAAATTATTTAACATGCTTTGCTTTGATGGCTCTTAAGACAAAGAGTTGCAGGCCCTCTGGTAGTGAGCTTCATTTTGTGATTCTTACTAGGATTGGGGATTTGCTTAATAGTTATTTATAAGATACCAAGCAAAAAAACACAGTTTACTAGCAGGATATTTTTCTTGTTTCTATCCTGAGTAAGGGCAGGCAATTGATACTCTTTAGAAAGTAAAAATACCAGACCAATGTTGCCTGCTTTTAAATTAATGTGTGTGTGTATGTGTGTTGTGCATGTATATAGTATGTATGTATGTATGTATATGGTGTAGTCATACAATGTATGTGTATGATGTATATATGTGTGTGGTATGTAGGCATGTGTAGTATATGTACATAAATATGTGTATGGTCTATAGGTATGTGTGTAAGTATGTGGTGTATATGTATTCATATCATTTATATATGGTATGTATGTATGGACGTGCACATGTGTATGTGAGTGTAGTTAGGTATCCACGTGTGCATAAATGTATATGGGGGTGTGTACTCTTGGAGTGGCCAGAGTATGGCCATCACCACTTCCCTCAGTTGCTCCCCACATTACTATTACTCCTTTTGAGAAGAGTTTCTTCATTGCACCCGGAATCCGTCATTTTGCTGAGGCTGTCTGGCTAGTGAGCTCTGGGGATTTCTGAGTTCTACAGTGCTGTATTAGATCCACAAAGGCATGTAGTCATGCTGGGCTCTTTTCATAGGCGTTGGGTGTACAAATTCAGGTCCTCATGCTTGCACAGCAGACACTTACCTATCAAGCCATTTTCAAGCCCCTTACTTTAGTTTTTCTTCTAGCAGTGGTCTAGAACTCACTGAAAGCACCCTCTGCCAGTACTACACTGCCACTGAGAATCTTAAAATCAGAGAGTCTTCGATATGGAAGAGACTTTGAAGTTGAAGAACAATTGTACAGCAAGTGAGGATGCTATAGTCACCAGAGCATTTAGGAAAGATCCAAGCAAGACTTACAGAGATAGCCATGATAGTAAAGGATGTTAGAATAAAGGAGACTTGTTCAAAATATCTAGATTGAAGTATCTAGTGAATGCCTGAGCCCTCTTCAGACATTGGTGCTGAAGGGTAAACTTAAGAACTTGTATTTTTCTGGATGGTACCCACTCTTTACTCTCTGGTCAACACTGCTCTCCTGCCTGCCCCCAGATGAGCATTGTTTGTATAGAACTATGCATAGAAAAGAATGTTGATGAGTCACCTCTAAGTCCTGTCCTATTGCATTTGGGGTTAACTCACACCTTGCCTATCTCTGGCACTTCAGCTCAGCACTACACCAAGAGAGAACTGAAGGATAACTGAGCTTGTATTCCCATGTCCTTATACTCAGTGGTGCTGTTCACACAATGCCTTGGCACTTCCTGGAATCAGTGAAAATTGCAAACCAAATCCACAAATTAAATTCATGAGTGGCTGAGTTGAGAAAGACAATGCAAGAGAAATGTCCAAAACCCCAATATTAAGAACTTCATGTGTATTTGGTCATTCATATATTGAGTCCATATTAATTATCACCATCCTATTTTTGGATTTTACAGATTCAACACTGAAGTTAGGTCATACATTATATGTTCCCTATGTCTGACCTATTTTACTTGACACAATGTCCCCAAGATTCAGCTGCATTATTGAAAATGACAGATGCCCCAATTTTCATATTAAATGCTACTCTATTATATATGTATATTGCATTCACCACAATGATGCTAATGTTTTGATAGACACTTTAGGTTGGTCCCATGTCTTGGCTATTATGAAAGGTTACAGAAATATCAAAGAGTTACACAATAGCCAAGAATGGAGTATAACAAAGGTTTATTTATTTGGGGATAAATTCACAGTAAGGGTAGTGATCCACAGTCCTTTGTGTGCTCTGGGAACTGGAGCCAAATCCTGCAGAAAAAGGGGGGCCACTCATGCTTTTCGTTTGCACTTAATGTACAGGAGACCTTGCCCAAAGTTGACCAGTATCTTAAAGACTATTGGCTGAAGGAGTTCCCACAACACTTCTCCCTTTTGTCTAAATAAGAGAGTTCTAAGCCTAATACAAAACTATACAATGAGAACAGATATCAAGTATTGTCCAGGGAAAAGAAGAGACAAAAACATATATATAAATTAGAATTGCAATCAGCATGAACAACATCAATCAAGAAACATATGCTAAATGTTTCCATAGCTACCTATCCTAAGGAGTCTAAGTCTTATATTAAGAATGGCTAAGTCATGAGAGGAAAGTAACTATGCCTATCTGGTCCATCAAGGACCTGAGAAGGGAAATAATATTGCCTGAATAAACAAGAAGTATAATAAAGCAACTTCTAAACGGTGCAAGAAATGACCAAGATAAAGCCTTCAGAGTCACAGAGCTAAGCCTTACCTCTCAAAGCTTCCATCACCTCCCAAAATAGGGCCACCATCTTGGGACCAGTGCTAAACCTATGAGCCCACAAAGGATATTTCATATTCAAACCATAACAGACATGAAACTAAATGATCTTTTAAATTGGAATACAAAATTGAACCGACCACTTTCCATGTTTTATGGAGTGAATAATGTTTGTCAAAGTGTATAATTAAGTTCCTATTCCTTTCAATGTGGTTATAATTGAAAACAGGTCATTTAGGAGCTATTAATAGTTAAGTGAGGTAAATATAGGAGTCCTAATCCATCAGGATGAGTGGCTTTATAAAAAGACTACAAGAACACACTAAATAGGTACTCATCTTGGAGCCAGAACCCAGTTATACTGTTCCTTGTTCTTGGACTTGTAACCTCAAGAATCATGAGAAAATGTAATCTACAGAGCCTATAGAATACTACTATAGAAACTCAAGCAGATTAACACTATAAAATACAGACCCTGCCATGCTGGATTCAAAAAGGTTACTGCAGTAAAACTGATTATCCTGGGGATTGGCTTGCTAAATCCAGTGGATACCTCCACACATGGACTACACAGTCTACTTTCCCTGTTGATGCCATAGCATGCAATACCAACAGGTTTGGAAAATGTAGATAAAAAAAAAAAAACCCTCAAGAGATGCCATAGTCAAATACTGGATATGAGCTGCGGCTGACAAGGAACACCAGCTGCCACTGACACACCGTGCTAAGCCTGCTTAGTCCTTCCCCTGGGGATATCCACAGATGTTCCCACAACAGGAACAGGCCTCCCTGCACAGTTTGCACAGACGTAGCTCTGCAATAATCTCATTGAGTCACCTTTTCTACTCAAAGTAAGTTGAAACAACTGCCCAGAGAGCTGAACTCCAAAAGGGAGACCAACATCAGTGAGTTTCCTCTGGGGTGCTTGAGAATGTTTCACAGCAAGTGAAGAAATAGGAAAATGCTGGATATAACATGTCTCTCAACCCTTTCACAGTTGCTGAAATTGTCCATTTTTTTTTGTATGCATAGTTCTTGAATCACAGACTCAGAAAAAAAGATAATAGTTGTTTTATTCTCCTCAAACAGTAGTGATTAGGCTAAGATTTGAAAGGAAAGACCATGTGATGCCAATTTACATCTATTGGCCGGGCGGTGGTGGCACACACCTTTAATCCCAGCACTCGGGAGGCAGAGGCAGGCGGATCTCTGTGAGTTCGAGGCCAGCCTGGTCTACCAGAGCTAGTTCCAGGACAGGCTCCAAAGCCACAGAGAAACCCTGCCTCGAAAAACAAAAAAACAAACAAACAAAAAACAAAAAAAAAACAAAAAAACAATTTACATCTATTGGAACTTAAAACAGATTGTTTGCATCACAGTGCTAGATTATGTTGGATTCTAGCTTCCAAACACCGAGAAGGAGTCACCCGCAGAGACCATCTCACACACCACAGCCGATGCAAAAGCATGAGGATTATATTAATTCTGTCATGACAGGGTCCCCCAGCATTTGGGAAGCCGAGGGACCTCGAATAGCTGGTACAGTCTACTTTTAAAGGGGCCACAGAAGCAAGGGGGGTTGTTCTTTGACTATTCTGATTGGCTTATTTGAAAGGGCTATTACCAATAATTGACTGGAGAGCTGTTGCCAGATCAGATGAGGTAAGAGGTCATTTTGACCCCGTTTCCCAGGGGACCGAACCAAAACTTACATATATGGCTAATTGTTCAGAAACTGAGTAAGTGCGAGTGTAGCTGTTAGGTCCTTGGTTCCCAGGGGAGGAGGGGGAAGCACTATGGCACAGAGGCTGAGAGGATTCAGAATTGTCAAAAATGGCTTCAGGATTGTCTTAAAGTCTTACAATTACATACCTGTACTCCTTGCATTATTCCCTAAAATTCTTAGTAATTGACATTTTTTTCCTTCAGGAATCCAATGAACTATGCTCACAATATTTCACTTAGACTGTTGCTTTTCTATTGTTGTGCTAAGACACCATGACCAAGACAAAACAAGGAAGAGTTTTTGGGGGGGCAAACAGTTTCAGAGGGCTAGAGTCCATGACCATTATAGCGAGGAGCACAGCAGCAGGCAAGCAGGCCCAGGGCTGCAGCAATAGCAGAGGGCTTACATCTGATTCAGAAGCATGAGACAGAGAGAGAGGCAAACAGAGCTAACTGGGAATGGGGTGGGCTTTCTAAACCTCCAACTCTAACACCAGGCCTCACCTCCTAATCCTTCCCAAACAGTTCCACCAACTGGAGAAAAAGCGTTCAAATATGTGAGCCTATGGGAGCCATTCTCATTCAAATCACCACACAAATATAATTTGCATCTTCAATATGTTATTTATTTGTGGTTAATCTACAATTTAGAGAGCTTTGTCTTTTAGTCATCAAACATAAGAATATAATCTTCTCCAAATGTTAAGTTTCAAATGTTCCACATGACACCATTGGGATGGCTCAGCATGTAAAGGCCGACCCACCCAGCCAAACAATCTGAGCTCAACCCCAGGGCCCCACATAGTGTAAAAAGAAAACCAACTTCCACAAGTTGTCACCTACCATCTATCCATACATTGTGGCACACATTCACCCCCTCACACACAAAAATAGACAAATATATGAATGAAATAATTGTTCATGTTTTACATGTCCAGAATTAATTTTGAAGAATAACATAGGATGGTAAAAGCCATATAAAGCTAACAAGAGGACTCCATGTAAATGAATGCGCATTTACAGAGAGTGCAGCACACTAAGTTTAATTGGAAGAAGTTGACTTTTTTCAAGGGATTGGATAGGAACCAGCATGTGTGCCGATACTCAATGGCAGTGCCTGCATGGACAGAAATTCTCAGAGAGAAGTAAATTCAGTTGCCCTGAAAGTGCCAAATGGAAAACCAAAGGATTTGCTTTGAAATGATTGAAAATGGCTTTGTGAAGGAGAAAGACTAGATAATGACACAAATGTAAGACTCCTTAATAAGCTTCCTTCAGAGACAGATTTCGAAAATAACAATGCAGAGAACAAGTGATTGCAGGGTAAGGGTATCCATCCCCAGTTGATAGATGTACAGCTCCACTCTTTCATCTACCTCAGGGAATATTGCAGGCGAAGGGGTAGAAAGATTATAAGAGCAGAAGTCTGCTGTGCTGTGAGATCATGTCTTCTAGCTATGCCGGGCAAGCTACACCCACGAAATCTCAACAACATGACTACATAAACAATAACTAAACTATGATTAGACCAGTTGACGCCTCACTGTAGGTGCGGAAATCCCATGGGGCCACACCTCTATATAAACAATTTCAAGAAATTAATGATTGCTAAGAGAGGAAGAATCAGTCTTCCACAAAGATGAGCCCACTGGTTGGTTACCCAATATCAAGCAGTAAGCCCTGGAGACAGAGATACACACATTCAGGCTACAAGCAATGACTCAGCAGGTTACATCAGATGTCGATTCATTGATACATATGTGTACCAACATAGGTTAAAAAGAAAGAGCTTGTGAGCTTAAAGAGGAGTAAGTGGGGGATAGGAGGGGTAGGAAAAAGAAAATGATGCAATTATATTTTAATTAAAATTTAAAAACAACAATGCAGAGGAATTAACCAATACGAGAAAAAAAAAAAAAAAGAAATCTTTCAAAGCTGCCAGACAGGACAGAGCAGCAGGGGCTTGAGAACAAAGGGGAGAGTCTGAAATGAAACAGAGAGTCATATCTCCGCATCTACATGCGAGGGTTACATACTTACCCACACCCATCTTTCCGCGTTCTAATATCTCACTCAAGTAAATTGGCTTCTGCTGATAGAAACACTCCGGTTCTTAGAATAAGAAGCTTCCACCCAAGGGTTGCCATGGGGAATCTTCCATCCAGTCTCTACAATGCACACGCCTCCCCATACTTGAGGGTCTGCACTTAGGGGGAAATCGGGCAATCTCAGTTAGTAAATGTAATTTCCATCTGTCTATCTTCAAATGCATTTTTAGCTAAGAGAGCATTTGAAGGACATAACCTGCAGGAACAGGCTGACTGTGGTGATGGTGAGGGATGGTGACTTGGCTCTTTCCCAGGGCATGCTGCAAAGCTTGAATCACACTATAGTTCTGCTCTTGGAATTTTATCTTTGGCGACAGCCACTGTCTCATTCACCGCCATCTCCCTGGCATGTGTCATAGGTGGCCCCTTACTGAAGGTTGTCTACCTTGGCCCTGTGCCCCTGTCAGTCATCTTCCCCATGTTTTTCCTGGAAAAAATCTACCCTAGACTAGAGCCTGGACTGGAAACAGGTACACGATAAACATATGCTTTCACCAAAATGCAAGTTCATTAAAATGCTTCAGATGAAATGAATCTTCAGTTCAGAGCCCTGTCACTAAAGGGAGTATCTCTCTCTCTCTCTCTCTCTCTCTCTCTCTCTCTCTCTCTCTCTCTCTCTCT
>NW_004949096.1:26374236-26383510 GCF_000317375.1 Microtus ochrogaster
CAAATCATTATACCCAGTTGTCTAACGGTTATTTTTGCCAACTTTACACAAGTTCAAGTCATCAGAGAAATGGGCACCTCCCACCTGAGGAACCACCTCCATCAGACTGGCTTACAGGCAGGTCTGTGGGACATTTTCTTGGTCATTGTAAGAGGGCCCAGGCCACTGTGGGCAGCACTACCCCCTGGGTAGATGATCCTGGGCTGTGTGAGAAAAGCAGTTGAGCAAGCCAGTCTGCAGAGTCCCTCCATGCTCCTGCCTCTGTCCCTTCTCAGGTTTCTGCCTTGATTTCCCTCAAGGATGGTCAGTGAGCAGAGCTTGTAAGCCAAATAACCCCTGTCCTCCCAGAGTTAGCAGCAGCAGACTAGGACGGCTGAGTCGGGGTGAAGTGTGGCCAGCCATCCTTAGCTTCAAGTCATGTTTCCAAAAAGGAGCATTCACCAGGACTGCTGGGTCCACACAGTTGTTCAGGAAAAGCCATAAATCCAAATTTTTACATAAAAACACACTCATTTAAGAGTACTGAAAAATAATTTAGATTTTTTTACAATCCTCTAGACTAGTCCAAGCAAATGTATCTGTGAAACATATTTCATTTCTGGACCACCCCTGGGAACTACTGGAGCCAAACTGCTCTTCACAGGAGAGTGACCAGGACATGAAAAGATTCCAGGAAGACTCTGCATGAAGGTGAAGGTGGGTTTGATGTTGTTTGGGGGACAGGGGTTCCATTAGAAATTTTTCAGTAAGGGGAAAGAGTCAACGGCAAAATCTAAAGCTTATAGAACACTCTGCTCACTTTAAAGAAGCCAAGGCCCACCCGCAACAGGTCACAGACGCCAACATAAGCAAAAAGCAGATGCCATGTAGAGAATCTCCATGGGAAGTGCTTGTCTAGAAGCGACTTGTCCTGTGAAGTTGCTCAGTACAGAGGGGACCGCTTATGAGGAAGACTTCTTTGGAGGGGACGAGGCTAGAGCCTTTCAGCCCCACTGCAGGGAGGAACAGGATGCTGCTATCTGTTTCCTCAGTCCTACCTGGAGACTGGTTTGTACAGAGAACCTAGAGAACATTCCTGACAATGAGGCTTGGTTCACACATGATAAAAAGTCACCTAATGGGTTGGACCATATTGAGGGGTCCCAGTTGAGTGGGGCAAGGGTCCCAGTTGAGTGCCTGAGTTGCCTGCCAGCACATATAGCCTCTGTATTCATCGATGCTGTCAGAGGGAGCCAGCCGGCATCTGTTCTCCAGGGACAGCATATGACTTACCAGCTGACGCTTATGAAGGTTTAAATCTCTACGTAAAGACTGAAGGGCCTTGTTCTTCCACAGAGCTTCCAAATGAGACAAAGGACAGGAGTCACCTCTCTGCCTTCCAGGGCCTTTCCCAGCCCCTTCTCCTTTGTCTGCTCCATCCGGGAACTATAAGGTATCTGCCCTGAGATCCCCAGATGGCCTTTCCCATTAGGCCTCATTCTTATTTCTCTTCTATGGAGAGAGCTCACTTTAGGTCTGAGTCTCCATACTGAGAGTGTGTCCAGTAGAGCCCAGACCACGGCAGCACGGATCTCATTATCTGGGGATATTTCCACTTAAAACACTGCTTTATTCACGGATGAATGTGCCAGGAGGGTGGGAGGCTGTGATTTGCATTTGCCGTGGCTCTTAGCACCTGAAACATAGACTTGTTTCTGTGCTGGATTTGGCCTTTCCTTTTTGCACCCAGTAGCTCCCAGGTCTGTATCCATAAGATCTCCAAACAATAGAGCTGGCAGCAGCTTAGAAACTGAAACTGGTTCCAGGGAACAGAGCCAACACCCAAACCCTCCCGGACTTTGCCTAGCGCTTGCTTTTGTGTCCTAATTTTGGTACTTGATTATATTCAATTTAGCATCGAATTATATTGGAATTATATTCCTGTTCTCTAATGTCTTTTTTTCAATTGCTTATAAGTGTTAGGATTTTTTTGGTACCAATAATATTGTAAGTTCTTGAACAGCAGAAGCTTCTCACTGTTCACCGGAGATCCGCATGCTTAGCAGTGCTAGGCTCAGAGCAGGCATGCAGGAAACACTGCTAGCCGGGGCAGGGTGCAGCGAACACCCAGATTCACCCCTAACCTCCCATTCAGTTAATGAGGAAGAAAGGCAGAATGAACCGAGTCTTCCACTCACCATGTCCTATTCCTTGATGGAAAATCCTAAGCATCTTCTCTGGGATCCTGATGAGAAAGGCCTAGCATTCCTGAGATTTCAATGAGGGATGTCCCAAGGGAGACCCGTCTTATGGGAAGCAAGGGTCTGGGCGGATAGCAACCATGACTCACTTCAAGTCTGTGTGGGAGACTCCATGGTCATAGTTCCACGTAGAAAGTGTTTCCAATACATCCCACTCGATCCCCCACGCAACCTTCCTGAACCACAATGTTGCCATGGCACCTTCCTGCTACTGTGACCAAGTCTCACTACTAACTGTGATTCTCAGACCACCAGGGTCAGAAGAATGGAATATTGGCCATATGTTAGTTTTGATGAATTAGCCACATGCACAGTGAAGGCTGAGAAGCACCCTGCTCTAAAGATGACCTTGTCAGGTCCCTCCTCAGGGAGACATTGGTTACTAAAGAACTGTCCTGAGCTCTAAACGATACTTTGCTCCTCTGGAGAAGAAGTTCCACACACAAGTGATAGCTTACCTTATCTTCAATCCCCGCATCATCACAGCTTAAGAGAAGCTAATCAAGGCACAGGGTGAGCAGAGTCATGCTAATAAGAACCTGCTGGGAGTGAAAATATTGCTCCCAGTGGGTGTACCCCAAGTCCAGCAGCCTGCAAGTCACAAAGCTATGCATCTCTGGGATGAAAACAAAAAGGATCTTACAGAAAAGCTCTGCTCTGCGCCTAGTCTGCCCCCCTGACTGCTACAGACTTACAGGTCATTCAGCACAGGAGTATCTACAAACTCGTCAGCTGGCACCGGGTGATCACAGGAAGTGATTACATCTGTTTTCCTTGGAGAACCCAAGAATTTTCTTGAGAATCCTGAGCTGGTAAACCATAATGAGAATGAGAGCAAGAACTGGAAGAAAACTACAGGACTAAAAATAATTTCAGTCAACAAACTATTCTGTAAGTGAACTATGGTTCCGACCATACTGCTAACATACCTGTACTTTGTAAGTTGCCCTTGCTGTCTTCATGCAATGAGAAGGGGATGCTTTGGGAAAATGACTAAAGGGCTGGGCTAGACTTTGCTTCTAGCAATGTTGTTACTATAGAAAGAAATGATGTGTGTTATCAGAGCATCTTCCTAACCATTTTGGAAGATATTTTTCCTACACAGGCTAGTCCTCCTAAGTGAATTAGATTAGGATATAAAGTCATTACAACATTAACAACATAGCCATCTAAGACTATGGAAAAATATCACAGAAGACAGAGCCAAAGTGGGTTTTCCCAAACCCTTTAAAACCCAGAACAGCATAAGTGAGTTTAAGACTTTGAACACTGTCTTTATATTGTTGGATTTTGGATTTGTTTTAATCTGATTGTAACTATGCCCTGGTTCTTCCCTTTTAGAATAAAAAGTATGAGACTTGTTTGGGGTTTTGCAGGAATCCACAGTCAAAGGGACCAGGTTCTAAAAGAGAATTTTAATTTTTAAAGTGTTAAGATTTTTTAAGAATGTGGGACTTTTAAAGTTGTGCTCTTTTACATTGTGATATTGACATGAGATCTCAGGGATAAATTTTCAAAAATTGGTTTAATAGTGATGTGTTTGTGTGTCAAGTTGACAAGGGGTCTAAAGACGCCCCCAGGGGGTTGCCTTTCCATCCCCAGGGGGGGAGGGGGGCGAGGGGCCTGCGGGGAGTCTTTGTCGTCATCTGGCAGCTCCCTCGAACTCTCATTCCTCACGTAATTTTTGTCAACTTGACACAAGCTGCAGACACCTGAGAAGAGAGAAGCTCAGGTGAAGAACTGTCTCCATCAGATGGGCCTGCAGACATGCCTGTGGGGTGTTGTCTTAACTGATGATCAGTGGAGGAGGGCCCAGCCCACTATAGGCAGTGCTACCCTTGGACAAGTGGTCCTGGGTGGTTTAAGAAAGATGGCTGAGTAGAAAGAGAGGAAGCAAGCCAGCAAGCAGTGTTACTCAGGTCCCTGACCATGGTCTCCAGTTCCAGGGAATGATGCTCACACCACTCTCAGCAACAGTGGCTCGAGGTACTTCAGTGCAAAGTTGCACAACACTGGCCAAAGCCTTCCACTTCAGACCATCAGTAATTCCTTCTAAGAATATGAAAGTGTACCTGACATTCTGGTATGGTTTGAGCAAGCTTGAAGCAAGCCAAGTGAAATATCATTCGTTTAAATGAGTCTATATTTACTGTCTCACAGAAATGCAAACTGGATAGGAATCCTCAGGCATCTTTAAATCATGGCAGAGTATGACCTTTCACATCCTGAAATAACTATGAATTTTTTCCTTAAAAAACAAACAGCACCTTCACCAAATGAAAAAAAAAATCTAAAAATGAATTGCTAAAATTCCACTGAACGATACATTCTCCTAGAAATCACTTCCTGGTGGATAACTCCCAGATGCCACCCTCTGTAAAAAGTCACAGGGAAACATTCTTTCTTGAGGGTATTTAAAGGTGCATTTGCCAAACAGGTGATAATGCTGCTCCCAGGAGCCAAAGAAAATCTAAAAAAAAAAAAAAAAACAAAAAACATAAGGAATCTCCCTTCAAATCACTGGCCAAGGGGTCCCCAAAGTCTCCAAAACAACATAAGCTATTACTACTGCCCTTGGTTCCTTCCAAAGATGCCACACACTGTGGACACTGGAATTGTCTGGAAGCGTCCTCTCTGAGCTCTAGCTCTCGAATCAGAGGGTGAGACGCAAGCTACCAAGAGAGAAAAGTAACCAATCCTAACATCAGCTGTGAAGCCCGCAAACCATAATGCCCAGCCAAAAAGATATCCCTGGTGGTGCAATGGTGACACTTACATCATCGGTGTGACCAGCGGCTGCTTCTAACTTTATTCTAAATGCTTATCCTTATATCCCCATAGGTATAGACCCTGCCTTTCATCAAGGCAATAGCTCGCTGCAAATAGTGGTTACTACAGAGATCCACAACTGGTCAAAAATCAGAGAATAAGTGATCATGGTAGTTTGAATAAGAATGGTCCCCATAGATTCATATATTTAAATGCTTAGGAAGTGGCATTATTTGAAAGGATTAAAAGGTGTGACCTTGTTGGATTAGGTGTGGCCTTGTTGGAGAAAGTGTGACACTGGGGGTAGGCACTGAGGTTTCAAATGCCCAAGCCAGCCCCAGTGGCTCTTTTCTTCCTGCTGCTTACCAAGCCAGATGGAGAATTCTCAGTTCCTTCTCCAGCACTATGGCTGCCTGCATGTTGTCATGCTTCCCACCATGCTGATAATGGACTAAACCTCTGGAGCTGTAGGCAAGCCCCAATTAAATGCTTTTCTGTATGAGAACTGTCACGTTCACGGTACATCTTCACAGCAATAGCGCATTGACTAAAGCAGGTGCCCGCGTGCGCACGCGCGCACACACACACACACACACACACACACTCATAATTAAAACTCAATCTTAAGAAATATAAAACACAGAGGGGACTGGCATTGCCAGCCAGCCATTGCCAAGGGCCTCACAGGCATTCACCACTCTCTTATTTCTAAGCTGCAGCTCACTGGGCACAAGGTCCCTAAAATTTCTCCCTTTGTTTTTTCTCACTAAAGTGAAAAATTCAAGTTGAATTCTGCAGGTCTGGATTCAGCATGTATCCGTGCTGTATGTTCGCCAGCTTTCTGTCAACTTTCTATGCACAGCCAAAAGAAAGTCCACCTGTCTTTGAGCTCAGAGAAGTGAATGCACCAAAGAGCTTGACATGAAGGCAAATCCTGTTGTCCCAAAGAGTAGGAATAGGAAATGTGTCTCAAAAAATAAAAACAGTTATTAAAAAGGCAGTGAAAGATTTACCACTATCCTTTTTCCCTTTCAAAAGAGAAGTCAAAGGCTATTCCTTGTTTGAACGAGAACAAAGATCTTGGAGGGCCAAGGTGAAGGCAAACATTTGAAATAATGTGTCATTCGTTGTATTTTCCATAATGGCCTGCCGGCTTTGAACTCCGACAGCTTTCCTATCTACAGGTTTGTTTGGTTTTGTCTTATTTGCCCTCTTAGACTGTCAGCCACCCAAGCAGCTCACAAACACAAGGCCCTGAAAGGCCCCAGTCAACATGACCTCAGAAGTAGTCTCAGACTGCGATGGAGACCCTGATAGAACTCGAGTTTCTGTACCGCTGTACTTTCTGCCAATTACTATTCCAGTGAGTCCCTTGGGGCTGAGGTAAGTATTGGTTTAAGATAACAGGGCAAAGACAAACATTGGTGTGCACCAGGAGGTGTGATTCTCCAAGAGGCCATTGTTTCTTAGCCCTGACTGCCTGGACTTCATCACCTGCAGTTCTGAGCTCCCAGTCCTGAGCTGTGTCTTCAGTGACCCAGGGGAGTGGCGGCAGGTGACAAACACGGTGCTTGGACATGGCGGTGGTGCTCTTTTCTGTATGGTACACGGCTAAGACAAATCCAATGTGAGATGCTAAAAGATGGACGTAGGGAGAAATGTGGACAGGGACTAGAAATGGCTGAGGAAGAAATACTACTGCCCCCAGGCTGAAGTCAGATAAAATGGAAAAGAAACCATGAATGGGGAAACAAGAGGAACGCCACAGTGAAAGGAACATTGAAATGGGTTCTCAGAACGGGGCTCAGAGGCCAGTGAGGACCTCAAATTTATGCAACCTAGAATGTGAACTTTGACTGCTTCAATGACACCCAGAAGAACCCAAATAATGAGATAATCACATTGTACCCAGAGGCTCCATGTACATATCAAGAGGTTACCAACTGCTGATTTCTAGACATTTCCACCTGTTTATACATTCTCTTATTAGGGGCATACTCCTATTCCTTCTTTTTCTGTTTTGTTTCTGAGAAGGGTTTCTCTGTAGCTTTAGAGCCTGTCCTGGAACTAGCTCTTGTAGACCAGGCTGGCCTCCAACTCACAGAGATCTGCCTGCCTCTGCCTCCCAAGTGCTGGAATTAAAGGCACGCGCCACCACCACATGGCCTCCCATTCCTTCATTATTATCAGTTACATGGTCCCAGTTTTCTCCCAATGTTTAAAGCTCCCACTCTTTCTGTCTTCTTGGAAAAATCATTCAAACTAACTGGACCCATTTTCCCAAATTACAATCCCTAAGACCCAGGTGCAATTCTTCTGCTTTTATAGTTTCTAAGTCCGAACTGAATGACACCCACCAGTACAAATAACAAGAGGGGAGGGCTATACTCCTTCACCCAGGGGGAAAATGTTCTAGCCTCCAAGATAAAGAGCCAAATGAAGCTTAACTGTGAAAAATCTACAGTTCTATCTGCTCCCGCACCAGAGGAAACACATACCCCACACACAATGCTGAGATGCTGGGTGCTGTCTTCAAGCCTTCCGCTCTCTGCTGGGATTCCTTTAGATGCAGGTGTTCCCACACTGGTCTGGAGCCCCTTGGAAAGGCATCCTGTGAGCAGAGAATGAAGGGGAGGAAGGACTGTGAAGAACTGGAAGGAAGATGCCAAAGGAGTCCCCAAGGATCAGGCCAGCTTTTGGATGCTCTGAAGGACCATCTTCCATTCTGTCTACTCAAGGCCAGGCTCTCCAGAGCTTCCTTAAACTCCTTTCATGCAAGTCAGGCTGATGCAGCCCAGTCATGGGGGAATAGATTCGAAAGCAATCTCCCCCAAGGTAAACTATCTATCACAACTTCTTTTTGAAAAAAAGGGTAGGTTGGACAGTGGTGGCACACACCTTTAATCCTAATACTTGGGAGGCAGAGGCAAGCAGATCTCTGTGAGTTCAAGGTCAGTGTGGTTTAAAGGGCTAGTTCCTGGAAGGCCAAGGCTACACAGAGAAACCCTGTCTCAAAAAACCAAAAAAAAAAAAAAAAAAGAAGGAAAGAAAGGAAGGAAGGAAGGAAGGAAGGAAGGAAGGAAGGAAGGAAGGAAGGAAGGAAGGAAGGGAGAAAGGGCGGGAGGGAGGGAAGGAGATAAAGAGAGAGACAGAAAGAAAGAGAGAGAGAGAGAAGACAAAGAAACTAGAGACAGGTTACAGAGTGAAAGCGAGAGGGGTCCCCTCTCTGTGTGGCACCAACTATGTGGTACCAGCTGTAACCAATGTCTTTGCCTCACTATCCTCTGTCAAAACACATCTGCCAGAACAGGATTTCTCAAAATCATTAAAATTATCTTCAAACCTCCTAAAATGTTTTAATATAAAAGTGACAAAGGTAGTCAGAATCCGGAAAAGAACAGAGAAAGGGGATGTTTATCCACAAACAACTGATAGCATAGAACCTGATACATGGGGCTTCATGACCCCCGGACGTAAGCTGCCCCACTATCTCCTAGCTCAGGTGCATTGGTGAGTCTACCAGCGCAGACCATAAACCACCAACTTCACAGTGAGAAATACTAACCATGCCCGCTTGGACTGCCAGTACAAATATTCAGTCTTGCAGGGAAAAAAACTGGGGATTCTCATTTGCGCTGAAGCCTAAGGATGTAACTACAACCAGAGTGTAGAGCAGACAGACTGGCTACTCAGACACCAGACAGGGAAATTCTAGAAATGAAAGCGCTCTAAGGCTCAAATGAGGTCCAATGATGGCTGTGACACAGCACACTCTCACAGGGGAGGCCATGAGAGCCCAGTGGAATGTAAAACCCAGGATGCATTCGAAACCTGTTTGAACTTTGAACTTGCTCCTGGTGCACAGCCAGATGTGGAAGCTGCATGAGAGATGCATGTGCACACCTCTGATCACTCCCTGGCTGACTGCCAAGCTGTGCGGACCCAGGGCAACCACAGAAGATGGGCGGCAAAGAGGAAGACAAGAATGGAAACCAAAAAAATTCTCTGCATCACAGGGACAAAGGGTGTGCAGATGGATGCTGAGCAGTTAACGAAAACAACAACAGGAAGAAGGAGGAGGAGGAGAAGGGGGAAGAGGAGAAGAAGGAGGAGGAGGAGAAGGGGGAAGAGGAGAAGAAGGAGGAGGAGGAGAAGGGGGAAGAGGCAAAAGAGGAGAAAGGAAGAGAAGAAGAAGAAGAAGAAGAAGAAGAAGAAGAAGAAGAAGAAGAAGAAGAAGAAGAAGAAGAAGAAGAAGAAGAAGAAGA
>NW_004949096.1:26383610-26397711 GCF_000317375.1 Microtus ochrogaster
AGAAGAAGAAGAAGAAGAAGAAGAAGAAGAAGAAGAAGAAGAAGAAGAAGAAGAAGAAGAAGAAGAAGAAGAAGAAGAAGACAATGATGATGATGACAATGACGACAACCAACTGTTAGCCTTAACATGGAGAAATTACCCAAAACCCAAAACAGAGCAGAAAGAAAAGAAAATGATTGAAAGAGGTCTATGGGAAAACACCACTCAGTTATTATTCATTCACCCAGAGTCTCAGGAAAAGACAGGGAAATAAAAATTTGAGGGGAGTGGTTAAGAAGCAAACATCATGTGCTGGTAAGTTCTGAAGATCCTGAAGAAGTAAACATCCAGACAAAGATAAATAAACTAAAGAGGCACAACAATAAAAGAATGGCTGGCTCCACAGAATGCAGTGGACTCCTCCTTGATAAATGAAGGTCTCTAACCTAGAATTGTGCATCCAGTGAAGTTCTATGTGTTTAGTAGGTTAGCCCTCTGACATCAATTAACCCACAAGACAGCTCTCCACAGACACAACCACAGGCCAGTCTGATCTAGGCAGTTCTTCAATTGATGTTCTTCTCTCAAATGATTCCAGGATGTGTCAAACCAAACCAGGACAGGAAGCATTTAAAGTAAAACTAAAGGGTAAAAGCAGAAGCCTTTTGTTTGAGGGTGTGTAGCAAACGAACAAGTAAGGTGAATGGCGCTGGGCTGTGAGCCTCTTATACTCTATATGGAGTAGAGCTGCCTTCAAAAAGGTGTGTGCTAGTCTCTGCAGCAACTGCAGAAGGGAAAAGGGAAAGCAAAAGCAGAAGGCAAAAAATTTAAAACAAGACACTAGAATGCTCATGCTTGGCAAAGGATATGTGTTCAAGCTATACAAAGAAGCTCTGTGGGCCTGGAGAGATGGTTAAGAATGCTTACAAAGGACCTGAGTTCAGTTCCCTGTACCACGTGGCAGCTCACAAGCAGCTATAACTCCAGTTCCAGGGACTGGATACCTTCTTCTGATTTCTGCAGGTACTGGGCATTCATATGGTATATATACATGTAGGCAAATACATAATTTTTAAACACATTTTTAAAAACAAGAATTTTCTAAAAAGAATAAATTTTTAAAATATTTTTTAAAAGAACTGCAATAACATTCTTAGACATTTTCTGCTAGAGTTCTCCTGACTTAATTGCTGTTGTCATTCCATACATGAATCAAAATGTCATTTTTTTACCTCATAAGCACGTATAATTATGGGTCAATCAAAGCATTAAAAAATTAAGAATGTTTTAAAGTACAAATGACCCAGTGAAAACATGCAAAAATCTTAGCTATTTTACCAAAGAAGTCATAAAGATGTTTGGCGTTGTTAGTCATCAGGGATGTACAAAGGAAAACCTCAAGCAGACTGTGAAACACCCCCTAGGGTTGTTAAAATTAAAGTGACGAATATCACTCGCGATCTTGCCATTCCTCTGCTTGGCGTTCACCCCAGAGAAATGAAAACACATGTCCGCCGACATCTAGCACAGGAATGCTCATTGTTGCCTTATTCATAACAGCCCTAAAAGCAGCGTGGTGTCTCTTGGGGACATGGACAAAGAAACCATGGTATCTTCTGAATGCAATATGACTCGACCAGAGAGAGGATGGATGCTGAAACAGGCAAGAACATGCACGAGTCCCTATGGAAACATGTCAGATGGGCAGGACAGTAAAACACCGTTGTGTGAACTTCAACTACAGGAAAATGAGCAAAGCTACTGAGGGTGAAAGGAAGTCAAGGGCCAGCTGGCTTTTGGTGGGGATACTAGCGATGAGAGAACTGTCTATGGTACAGAAGGACCAGTGTACATGTCTATAGCTTACTCGAAATGTTTACGTACTTTTACAATGTAAGATTTATACAATGCAATTCCATTTAGGTGATGTAATTTTATATACTTTAATGAAACACACGCACACACACGCACATCCATATGTCTTCTTTTCTGTCTCATTGACTGGGACTGCCTGTCAAAGCTACTAAAGATAAGATGGTAGACTTTGGGAGCCATAAATTCTGTTAGGTCCCAGCCTTGACCACAAGACTTTTAGTTCTAGGTTGTGGTCATCCCCAAACCAATGAAACAAGAGGATTCCCCAAGCAAAAATGAGTAACTGGCTTTGTGGTCAATCCACTACCAGCTGCCACATTGACAGGTGTCCGGCAGAGCCCAAGGAAGAAAAGATACCCATTAGTCAGACAATGTAGTTGTGGGTTTGATGCATCATTTAATATATTATCTGTCACTTGGATAACATAATCATGAACCTCTCAAATTACAAATCAACAAACTGTTTATTTGAGGAATAAGGATCATGTTTAGGGGGATGCACTGAGTTAAAGAGAGGGCTTTACTCAACAGTGGCTGCCCTAATATCTCTAGAAGTCATTCCTATACCCCATTCACCAACTCTCTCTCATCAGAGGCAGTCCATAGGTCTGTAGGGACCTCGGAAACTAGCAATGGCTGTGACATGGCACGTGTTGCCATGACTGAAAACCATTCCTATACAACACAGAGCTTTCTGAAGGAACTGAAACAACCTTTGCTGGCG
Source organism: Microtus ochrogaster (assembly GCF_000317375.1). NCBI lineage: Eukaryota > Metazoa > Chordata > Mammalia > Rodentia > Cricetidae > Microtus > Microtus ochrogaster. Next base: position 26,386,189 of record NW_004949096.1, read on the forward strand.
TGGTGACAGATTCAGGTACCAGCATGGAGTGGCAAGGACACAGTCAGGATTATGATGATGCGCAGTTTCAGAGACTACGCAAAGCCCTGGGTAAAAACTGATCAAAGATGGGTGTGAGAAATCTGAATGCAGGGAGAGAAGCTCAGCTTACAGCCTTTTGTTCATGAATCCGATGTCTGGGCAAGCCATTGGCTCAGTCATCATTTGTTTGTTTGTTGCTTTGTTTTGTTTGTTTTGGTTTTAATTTGTTTTTGTCATTTTTTTTTCTAGATAGAGACATGACTGTCCTGGAAATCACTCTGTAGACCAGGCTGGCCTTGAACTCACAGAGATACTTCTGCCTCTGCCTCCCAAGTGCTGGGATTAAAGATATGTGCCACCATAGCTGGCAGAATAGCTTTTATATGTAATAGACTTTTTCACCAGGACCAATCAGCTCCCCAATAATGACACAGAAACTTATTAATTATGAAAGCTCTGCGGACAGCTTAGGCTTGTTCCTAACTACTTCTTATAGTTTAAATTAACCCATTTCTTTTAATTTACTTTCTTCCTTGTGGCTTTATTACCTCATCTCCATACTGCCCATGCTGTTTCCCCTCTGGCTGGCTGGTGACTTCTTCTTCCCAGAGTCCTCTGTGCCTAGAAATCTTGCCTCACTACTGGCTGTTCAGATTTTTATTAAACCCATCACAGTGACACATCTTCACAGTGTACAAAAAGACTAGTCCACAACACTAAAGAACTTTGGTTTGCTGAGTAAAATAATTTCATCTTTAAAATAAAACTGAGAATGAGCAGGAGAAATTAAATACAAGTTAAGAACATAGGCTAAGGGGCTGGAGAAATGACTCAGCATTTAATAGCACACACTGTTCTTGCAGAGAACCTGAGTTGGGTTCCCAGAACCCACACCAGTTGGCTCACATCTGCTTGTAACTCCAGCTCCAAATCTAATGCCCTCTCTCACTCAGCCTCTACAGATGCACTCCCTCCACATACCCTCAGAGGAATGCACATATACACACTTTTGTAAGGGCGCAGGCTAAAAGTCTGATACACCTAAGTTCAAAGTATAGCTCGACCCTAAAACTGTGTCAGTGATCTGCATTTGTAGGGAGTGGCCCAGCTTCTCTGTATTAACTTCTTGATCTGTGAAACAAGAGAACTAGGAAATCCCACGAGGCTGTTGTCAACACTGAACTTGATAGACAGACAGACAGACAGACAGATAGATAATAGATAAATATAGCTAATACTATAACAACAAGAAAATGACTTTTTTTCAGTAAATGACTCCTCTCACGGCATCCCATTTCAATCCTCAGAGACAGACATCATCAAAGTAGTTTAGGGATGCAATTTAATTAACATACAAGTTTAGACCAAAAAAAAAATCTTTTAAGTGACTATGCTTTTTACAGCACACACATAGTAGATAAGGGAATTATCTACTTCAGCCATATTATAGACATGTCTGAGTTCTACATTTTTTTCTCTGTCTCTGTGATAAAACACCCAAACCAAAATTAACTTCAGGGTGGAAAGGAACCAAGAGGCAGGAAATGAAGCAGAGAGTGAGGGACATGCTGTTCACGGGTCTGCTACAGTGACTTTTCTTCTCAGCTCTAGCCCACCTACCTGCCTAGCATCACCTCAGGGGATGGAGCTCTCCAACATCCAACTGTAGTCAAGAAAACGCCTCACAGGCCAACCAGAGGGTGGAGAGACTCTCCTCCCAAGGGTGACAAGTTGACAAGCAAGATTATCAAGTATTCTTTGTAAATTTTAGAATTATAATTTCACAGACATTAATGGAGTATATGCGCTAAAAAAAAAAACTATCAATCACAGTAATCACAATATACGGCATTTGAAGGAATTGACAACGGTAGGACAGATAATGATTGGCTCTGCTTGTGTACCTGCTGAGGAAACTCACTTCCCAGGCATCTGTATCTGTACCGGCCTGCCCTTGGCGTCCTCACGGGATATGCCCTCACTTCCGAGGCATCTGTATTCAGGCGTCTGTACCGGCCTGCCCTTGGGGTCCTCAAAGGTTACGTCCTTATTTCCGAGGCATCCGTATTCAGGCGTCTGTACTGGCCTGCCCTTGGGGTCCTCACGGGATACATTCTCAGCTGCAGACACTAAGAGCACGTCTTGTGCACATTCGATGTTCCCTTTCAAAATGGACCTGGAATACCTCCTCCCTGCTCCGTCTCTCTCCTTTTCTCTCTCTTTCTCTTCTGCCACTCTTGTCTTTCAGGGATAGGTCTCTATCCTCCTTTCTGCCCCCCTTTCTCTCCTTTTCCAACAAACCTCCTATGTGAGCCCTATTGCATGGCGTGTTTTTTTAAATTGTAAGACAGGGCTTGTTTGAAATAAAGTCAGCAAAAGGGAGTCTCAAAAGTGCCTGACATAATTGCTTCATTTCTTTCATGAACTTTGGAGAAGAGCTGTGGCAGATGGCAGAAACTCCTTAGAAGTCCTTATACATTCCAGTTGTTACTGAAATAGCCAGTTGTGGATCAGGTGACACAGAGAAGAGATGGAAACTCCAAGGTTGCTGAAGGGAGCTGTATGAGAAAGAGTTTTGAGGACTGGGAAAGAGTGATGACCTCATTATGCCTGTGCAACTGGAACCCCAGCTTTCCTGAGGGAGCTCCGGGGTTGGGATGGGTCCTGAATCTTATGGGTCCGGCACTGGATATGCTGCCCCTGGGAATGGGTATGCTCTCCGGGAGCTGATGCTGACGGGTTTGCCAAGGCAATTCCTGGAATCAACTGGGGATATCTGGGTGCCTCAATCCAACAGTCCTGACCCCATTTCAGTCTCAGAAGCTGTGAACCTCTACCTATTTACATAAACACCGCCTATTTATATAAACAATTGCCTATTTACATAAAACCAGCATTTCCCAAATCATCTTTACTTCTGCTTCTGTTAAGGCTTTTAGTCCTTCGTCACCTCCAGAAGATCCGAGTTTCTAGTCTCTATTTTGATTGGCATTTTCCCTGAGCTACTGGTGCGGGTTGGAGCCTGTCTGAAACCCAGTCCCATATCTGCCGGTGAAGGAGCTCCCATCTCCAGCCACTTCCTCTGTCTGGATCAAAATCTCTTCCTTTGAGAGAGGGCTTCCTGAAGCTGAGAACCCATGATCTCAGACTTGGGATGTTAAGGCCCTGTTTGTTGATACAGCTGAGAGTGATTTTGAGGGTGTGGAATTTACTGCCACCTTGGGCAAAAATACACTGCTTTCCTCACTTGAGCTGAAATGTAACAAATCCATCTTTCCATATTACTGAAGCCATAGGCTGATGTGCGGCTGATGGAATGAATCCCCTGACAGTGGTTTCCTGGTTTCTTGAGTGGAGGAAGGTCAGAACAGCCTGTCCATCGCTGGTATGCAAGGGTGGTGCCCAAGCTGGAAGGTACGTGGTTGCTTTGTCCCAAAGAACAGCTGCTTTGGAATTACTGTGGTCAAATACTTGGGGGTATGCTGATAAAGTGAGAGAAACATACAGGATAAGCTTGCTCACAAGAGAGAGAAGAAAATGAAGAGTTCTATCTAGTAGGTTTGGGCTGACTACTCCTCAGGCCATGCTCGCCTGCAGCAACCTCTTTCTCTCTCACCCTCATAGCTAACTTTAGAATTCCCACTGCTGCAGGGAAATCACAGGGAGTCTTCCAAGATGGTCTGTCTGTCTGAGTCAAAAACTCTCACTTCCCCGAGGAAGTTTAGTATAAGCAATCGGGCTACAGCAACCACATACCCCAGAAAGGGCACCAGCCAAAGGCTCAAGGCTTTCCCCTGGGAAGCAGAGACAAACCTGATATGAACACCTACCGTGGGCTCTTCATCAACTACATGACGTAAGACCTTCCCCCCTTTCCTGGAAACCCACAAGATGAGAGTGCCCATGGCCCTGTAGGGTCTGAATTTTCCTCCAAACTCAAGGGCATGATGTCTGTGGCATTAATAACTCCTCTGGCAAATCTCTTACCCCAAAACCAGTTTGCTCCAGTGTCCCCCTTGAACCCCAAACCAGATACTTTTCAGTATATTTTTCTTTGGCCAGTAATAACTAGGTAAATTTCAATTTAAATGAAGAGGTGACATGGACTGATTACCTTCTTGTCACCAAATGATAAGCAGAGTTAAATGATGGTGATGATGTTGGTGGTGATGGTGGTGTTGGTGGTGATGGTGGTGATGGTGGTTGTGATGGTAGCAGTGGTGGTGGTGGTTGGTAGTGGTGGTGATTGGTGATGGTGATGATATATAGTGATAATGGTGATGATGATGGTAGTGGTGGTGGTGGTGATGGTGGTGGTGGTTACGATGGTGGTGATTGGTGGTGGTGGTGGTGGTGATGGTAATAATGGTGGTGATAGCGGTAGTGGTGGTGGTGATGACAACACTATAGGGAGTGAAATGTAAAAGAAGAAATAAAAGGGTATTAACAACCAAAACCACAACCAAAATAGGAAATAGATGATTGCATTGGCCACTTCAGGAGTCCATAAACTTTTTTCCAAGTTCTTCTTCAAAGGGAAAAAATCACTATAAATTTCTATCTTTCCTGATAAGCTTTGAACAAATGAATACTTGATATTGAAGCTATAGACATTATACAAAAAAGCAAGGTGCATAGAGTGAAAAAGTATTTCAAGTCAGTTTTGTTTCTCAGAGCTGTTTAATTTCGGTGCCATCTCCTCGAGACTTACCTGGTAAACAAAGCACAGAAAGTGACAGGAAATTCAGCCAATAAGGAGCTCAAGAGTTGGTTCAGTAGTGAAGCTGGCAAACTGCTTTTTCAGAGGACCCAAGATTACTCCATCACCCATATCTGACCGCTCACAACTGCCTGTAATCCCAGATCCAGAGATCTGATGCCCCCATCTGTCCTCCATAGCACCTGCGCTCATGTGTACGTATCCACACTTGGATATACACATATACATATAATTAAAAATAAAATAAAAACATATAAATGATAGTGGCATATGCTCTCTGAGGTGCCACACAAAGTTAATGCCAGATTTTATAAAAAGTTATGGGTTTCTGTGGTGAGCTCTCTGAACCAGGAAATAAGCCACTCATATACCTCTGCCCCCACTTAAACTTGGTGCATTCCAATTGACGGGATGCTCAAATGTTTTCATCTTTGAGTTGATGACCTATAATACTTTCTCCTCTCATTTCCAAGAAGACATAGAAACAATAAATATTATTAAAAAAACAGGCATATAGTAAATTCAAGTTGTCCCTATATTTTATGATCATAAAAACTTATCTTCCTTTGAAAAAAATCTCCATCAAAATACAGAACCATTTTAATGTAGCATATTAATTTTCCTTATAGTGATTCTGTGGAAATATATGACTCTATCACACACCTGAACTCTCTTTGAATGACCAAATGTTAGAGAGGGGCATTATTTGCTATTGTGACATGACTAATTGATTTCACCTATTTTTGATGTGGTCATCAGTAGATTCTGGCATTTCAGTTAGCCAAAGGCCCTATTCCTTGTTGTGCAAGATAGTCAGGATTTCACTGTAGTAACAGATCTCTCAGAAAAGGTAAATCCCAAGACATAGGCAGACACTCCTTTCATTCATCTTTCAGATGGACCTTTCCTCTGTGGATTTTGACTGTCACCTTTGTCAGATAAATAGGTGTGTGTGTGTGTGTGTGTGTGTTTATTTGCATGTGTGTATATATATGTATGTATGTGTATTGTGTATATGTATGCATGTATATGTTTACATATATACATATGTTTATTCAATATTTCTCTCAGAACAGTACTTATGTGTTGACACAGTTGAGTAGATAATTCAGAAAACTCTCCTCTTCCCCTCCCCTCATTTGCTTTGATTTGGAGATTTGGAACTTTTGGAAGCCCCTTTTAAGATTTTTTTTATGTTTGAGTATTTCTCCTGCATGTATGCACACTGTGTGCACACCTGGTGCCTGCAGAGATCATAAGAGAGTGCTGGATGCCCTGGAGCTAAAGGTACAGGTGGTTGTGAGCCACTGTGTGACTGCTGGGAACTGAACCTCGGTTTTCTTCAAGTGCTCTTAGCCCTTTTTTGGAAGACTTTTGAGGAGCTTCCAGTCCACACTGATGGCGAATATGACCAAAAGACAAGTAGAAAAGTCTCTTCACATGGATCCATCGAAAACTAAACATCTAAGTAGGTCCTGGACACACACAGCAGATTTCCCTTGTCCTGGTGAAGTGTCTCCCAGACTTCCTCTCCTGAAATCACCAAGCAGGACGCGCTGTTCTATCTCAGCCATACCTCGAACAGCCCCAGCTAACTGCACTCCTGTCTCATCTGTATTTTCAGTGAGATGGAGACAAAAAGGAAAGAGCCGGCTCCCCCAATCCTCTGAAAATTCAGACCAGTCATAAGTTATTATAAAAGGGTGTGTCCTCCCATATGGAATAGATTCCAAGGTAATTGCATCTTTTCATTTTCAAGATTTATGAATTATACAAGTGTGTGTGTGGAGGGGAAAGAGTTATGGGATTCCAAAATAATCTGAAAAATCCATTTATATGACAGGATAATGAGTGGCTGATTGTTCCCTCCCAGAGCTCTGTTCAGTTTTGGTCAATGCCCTTGTCTTGGGTTTGAAGACTCCAGGGTGTCATTTGGAGACAGCCACCTGCATCTGATTTCTCGCTTATGAAGCATCGGGGTCAGATCGAATGAGGGCATCACTGGAGAAATTCCAGTTCGACTTAATGTCCATGGAAAATGAGCACTGTGGAATGATGAACCTTTCCCCTGCCTGTGTGAGATGCACCCCTCCCTCCAGTTCTCAACCTTTCGGGACAGATCAGCTTCTAGTGACTTCTTCAGAACTCTCCTTTAACTGCTGACAGTTAAAGTAAATGACTCCTGCCTCTGCATTTCTGAAGCCTATCAATGGCCTCCTTTACTATATCCCTCGATCCCTCCTACACCTCTCTATCCTTCCTACATGACTATTGACCTCGTATCTTTGTCTCTTTTTCTCCTTCAGACATTCTGATAGACTTCTGAACCTCCAAACATACAGGTCACATGGAAGAACTGAAGCATATTATTTTGGTTCCGATACCTAAATATTTTATGTTCAAGAGATCTAGCAGAATCTCACGGGCCAGCATGCCATTCATATCTCTTGACTTCATTTGTACTCATGCTGTAATGCAGCACATCACAGAGGCCCAAAGTGGAAATCTGAGTTTTCAGTGCTGTGCATACATATCTCTGGAAGGCAGACAAAGCTCTAGCCCCAAAGGACAGCAACTGATAGCAGCTTAGATAGTCCTGTACCAGGATAAAACAAAGTTTGTTTTCCTGTCTCTCCCACAGTGAACTCGCCCTTCATGTGTAAACTCTTTCCACAAAGTCAACGCTTTGTGAATGGGGCAGACTCAAACACAACCAGCAGAATAAGCACACAGAAGAAGTGCGTCTTAAAAACCATTTGAGCAGTTTGTCACAGCATGAGTTCAAAACACACACACACACACACACACACACACACACACACACACACACACACCAGGGCACATGGACCAATGACTCTTTTTCTTTCCAGGACTTTTCTCATGCTAAGTGGCTCGTATCCCTAAAATACAACTTCTATTCAGTTGAGTAATGACACTTGTTAAACGTCTGTGTGACTGACCCTATGAGCATTTTCTAAATGTGACCTTTGAATATATCAGAGCATAAAACCAAAGCTGTGTGAACAACTCCTGAACTTCTGTAGAGGTGGGATACACTGGTTTTCTCTTGTAACCAATCATGTTAGTGATGTGACTTAGGACTTAGCTTCAGTTCTATCCTCAAGAATCCATTATTTTGTTCTTTGTATAAAAGTGCCCAGGTAAATAAGTTAGTAGCAGAAAGGCTATTTTAACATACTATTTCTCAATCATGTATACCTACACCACTTTTTTAGGAAGGCTAAAGAGAGAAAGTCAAAGAATGAATCTAATCATTAAAAAAAAACCACTTTGATATGGTGGACTGTTTAGAATTAGAAATACTTTTATTAGACAACCATGAGCAAAGACCCACTGAAAAAGAAGAGGAGATACAGGGTCATTTGTCACTATCAGCAGAGGCTGTTTCATCACAGGACAAGGAATACAGCCATACTGCAGAGCCTGTGGGACCATGTACAGAATTCCTCAGAAGTGGGCGCTTACTATCACGGTGACAGAGACCACGGCCAGAAAGACATCATCTCCTCAGTTCCCTCCTCTGGCTTCACATGCTGCTAGCTTGCTGACCGCTGCCTTCACACCTGATGCATCTGTCAACACACTGTCAGAATCAAGAATTCAGGGTCATTCTCAATAGCATCTTGTTCAGAGGGAAACCCAGTATCAAAAATCACGATAAGGTTCTTATGTTTTTCTGAGCCCTAGAGAAAAAAGGAAGACCATGGTTCACTTTTTTATGTGATTATTTTGTTTTAATTATTTGCAACACTAAAGGGAGAAAAATATCTTCCCCTTTAATAAACCAGGTCATAAAATAATGGTTGTAGCTTCCATCAAGGCAAGTCACTCAGAAAACAAGGGCAGTAGAGGACACATAAATCACCTTGTTAATGTACCCTTTGGAGAATGTTGCCAATGTTGGAAGAAAGGAAACGAAGTCTTCCAAAAACTGGGAACTGAAAATGGAAGTGGGGACGAGCAACAGGAGAAGTCTTCTAAGTGCTTTGGAATGCACCTATCATTCCCACAGGCCTGCAGGAAAAAATCAATAGATATGTCTAAATGAAAGCTTAACACAAGATTAAAAAAATAATTAATCCAAAGCTTTTCTAAATTGTGGATTTAGATAATACACATTATATATTTTATGTGTGTGTTTGTATGCATATGTACATATTCATGCTCACCAAAATAAGAGGGAATCCCCATATCAATAAAATAATGTGACCCTCACTCCCAAGAAGCTGTCTCACTGGATGAATCTATGGTTAGGTATCAAAATAATTAATAAAGAACATTAATATGTAACATAATATAAGAAAATATCTTTGAAGCTAAAGTCATTTCAAATTACTGAAAATATGTCAGATCACCCAAGATTACACAAGTGAAATTACATGGGCATAATTTCAATAAAAAAATGTCAAAAGTATTTATTTATTTTCTTAATATTGATTTGACCAAAAAAATCAGAATTTTCCTGGATAAACCATACAGTGTGAAAGAAAAATGCTATAAAAAAGCTAAGACAAAACCAATGCATCTTCTTTCTATTAGTCCTAAAAGTCAAACTTTTCAATGTCAAAAATTCCATAAAAATCTATAGAAAATACACACACACACACACACACACACACACACACACACAAGAAATCAATGACGCTAAAAGAATTAAGGTCTTTAAATATTTCAAGAGCTTCAAAATCGTAACAAAAGCTATAAAAAACCCTAAAATGTGTTTAGTATAAACAATTACAACAGAAGAAATAAACAAATAGCAAATGAGTCCTTATCCTTTCTAATGAAAGACATAAATTTTAACAATACTTTCTTTTGCTCACAAAGTTGACAGTGACTGAAATACAGAATACTGCCTTGCTGCAGGAAGATACCAACTTTTAACCCCAATTTCAGTAAAAAGTAAAATCATTATTAATTTCTATAAGAGTAGAGTATGTACCCAATGCTTTTTAAAATTGCACACTTTTAATCAAAAAGCTCTCCAAGAAAGTATGTCACAGTTTTCGAAAACTTATCACTTGTTAATATTAATCAAAATATTTATGTTGCAGAAATGGTAAAAGAAACAACTAGATAGAATAAAGCCATTAAAATAGAATAATAGTTGTATAGTAAACTTTATATTCTATGGCTGAGTAAACAAAAGCAATGCTTTAAAACAACACGTTCTTGATTTTGTAAGCTCAACACACACACAACTAAGAGAATGGGTAAACTCTAAAATGCTGTCAATACTTGTCTTCAAACAGTGGAATTCCAATTTTACTCTCTTAAGTTTTGTTTGGTTTGATTTGGTTTGGTTGTTTGGTTGGTTTTGGTTTTGGTTTGGTTTGGTTTGGTTCTGATTCGTTTTGTCTTTTTTTGAGACAGGGTTTATTTGTGTAGCCCTGGCTGTCCCAGAACTAGCTCTGTAGACCAGGTTAGCCTCAAACTCACAGAGATCAGTGTGGGAATTAAAGGCATGAGCCACCACAACCCAGCTCTCTTAAGTTTTTATGTGTTTAGAAAAGCTAAATGTTTTGTGTAGATTTAATTTGACTCAATTCCTCTGAAGAAAATAGAAACAAAAAGGGAAAGGAAACCATAAAGCAACTACGTGGGAGCACGGTGCTGCATCTCTATCTCTAAAGATATAGTCTCATATAATTCTTTAGCAATCTTCTTGCGTTTCTTTGGCCAAATCCTCGTGTTGGAAAGAGTTGCTGGCAATCTTCAATTTTAATTTAGTTCCTGGAAATCTGTACTGGGCCAGCTGGGGAAATGGACAAGTGTGTTTTAGTGGCTATTTGCTTTGTCTTAGGAACCACTGCCTAAATTGCTCATCTTTAGCTGTTGGAAAGCTGCTAGGATGCACAGAGGGAGGTTTAGAATTTAACAATGTCAACAATATTTTTTAAAAGCTCAAGTTTATTTTCCCCCAAGGAGATGACACATAAAAACTAAACTTTGGCAGCCCTGGGGCATTTTCTATAACTAGACACATGTTACTGTCCTCAATGAAATGGATCCCTTAATTCATATTCCTTCCCAATCCAGTACAGCATCCAGACTTTCAAACACTTACAGCTAGCTGTCAGCCATCGCAACACCAGAGACAAGTTAGAAAGGACCACTGGGGTGAATGAAGCAGAGGCCCACAATGCCCCCCCCCATGTACCTGTCCACTTGAGAAGAAGCAAGGAGCATCTCTGAAAACTGAGTTCTAGAAAGCCATAAAATCTGGGGTATACCACTTTATTTCTCAAAGTCTTTATCTGAAAAATATAGATTAAAAACAACAACAACCTCAAGGCTTAAAATGGGGAATAAATTTTGCGGAAGGGATGCCAACGGCAATGGAGAAGACAGGGAATCCTGGTGGGTATGACTTCGGAAACACTGCCATGAGAAAGGGTAATAACAGAAGATTTCAGTCAGCCCAAGGACCTGGTAACAGCAGCATCTTGAACAGCGGCTGACAAAGGGCAAAGGATGCGAATGTTCCTTATGAAAGCCAAGATCCAGTGTAAATTAGAGACGGGAATGTTTAAATTTCTCTCTCTCTCTGAGGAATGCCAGGAATGGTTCTTCCAGGAATAATAGCTGCCATAAGAATTGTAATCCCTTGAGAGCTCAGTCCAGTGCTCCAGTGTGGTCTATGTCTCTAACGCCATCCATCCCCAGATGAAGGTTCTGTGATGATATGCAAGATATTCGTCAGTGTTGCTATAGGGTAGGGTCATTTCAGGTTCTTTATCCTCAGCTGTCCAGGGAACTAA
>NW_004949096.1:26398585-26431110 GCF_000317375.1 Microtus ochrogaster
AAAAAAAAAAGAAAAGAATTGTAATCCCCTCTCCCGGAGTAGTCACTGATGGCAGATGAATGCAAGCCAATGGCTTGATTCAAATATGTACCAGGGGAAAATTCCATCCTTCTTCCAGAATTCTCCTGGGACTCTCATCTTCCAGTTATGGGGGACTCTCGGGTGCCTTTCCTGCTCCATCCTCCCCCCTCAGTATTCTTTGCCCTTCCTTCGCACTCTGCAGAATAAACTGCAGGTCCTGTTGAAATGAAAGAAAGAAGGAGCTTCTAAACCAAGACCATCACCTACCTCCACCCCAGAGAAGGTGAACTTTTAGTGAAAAGAAATGTTCTGGAGAGGGGTTTTCGAGAGCTCTATTTCGGATAGATGCTAGTGTCTAGCCATGGCTAGGAAGCACCAAGATACCCTCCCTTCCAAACCCCACATCCTGATCACTTCTGGGGTGGGGTGGTTAACAAAACCTTGATCAAAGAATCTACAACACAAAATATTTTTTTTTTTTTTTTTTTGGTTTTTCGAGACAGGGTTTCTCTGTGGTTTTGGAGCCTGTCCTGGAACTAGCTCTTGTAGACCAGGCTGGTCTCGAACTCACAGAGATCTGCCTGCCTCTGCCTCCCGAGTGCTGGGATTAAAGGCGTGCGCCACCACCGCCCTACAACACAAAATCTTCTGGATTGTAATTTCTTGTTCTCATGTGAACTGAAGGAAGATTGGGAAGACGGGGATAAAGCACGTCCACACTTACTGCAAATGGCTATCATCAAAAATAAAAACTACAACTACCTCCTCTCAAGACCTGCACAAGATGAAGCCTCCAAAATTCCAGCAGAGATTGGGGGAGGAACAAATAAAACTCTCCCCTTAACTGAGGAGCTATTGGCAGGTAGTGGCTTCTGGGCGTAGAAGAATTATTCTTCTTTCAGGGGCATGGCCACTGGCGAGTTATCTGTGCCCCACTGGATGGCCCTACACTTATGCATATATGAACAGCATTAAGTGGACTTAGTGGGTTATGATGAAAGAACAAGAAGGAGGAAGGGTTGAAGGGGGAAAGAGGTGGAGGAAATGATTATGATATGAAGTTGGGAGTTGGAAGGGGAAAGAAAGGGTGGCTATGGTCATATTTCTTTGTCTATATGTGTGAGAAGTCAAAGAACAAAAATAAACCTAGTCGTTCTTATTCTGTGTGCATGCATTTCTTTTACTAACCTTCTCCTAAAGAGCTGAAAAGAAAATTCATCCATCTGTATTCTTACAACCAAATTGACATTTGGCTGTATTTACTATGAACATAGCATTGACTTAGCCAGAGCCTGAAGCATTTAAAGGCCAGAGCATGTAAAGAAAGCATGGGTTTCTGTGTTGTGTTTCCAGTGCTTGTGTGGGGGCACCAGCACTTACCAGTTGTGTTTTTAGACTGCTGCAAGCAATTGTCACACACCAAGAGGTGCAAAACAGCTTATGATTTTTTCTCACCACTCTGGGGGCCAGATGTCTGAAATCAAGGCATTAATAGTCTTCATAGCATTAGATTTTCTAGTGTTTCTAACTCCCTTATAGTGTATGTTAGTGGACTGTCGTCTTTGGACAGTGTGCGTGCGTGTGTGTGTGCGTGTGTGTGTGTGTGTGTGTGTGTCTGTGTTTGCATACACGTGCCACAGGGCACACGTGGAGATCAAAGGACCACTTCTGGAAGTTGTTTCTTTCCTTCAATCATGTGAGTCCCAGTGATAAAACTCAGGTAACCAGGCTTGGTGGGAAGAACCTCTACCTAGTAAGCCATGCTTTAGCCCACTCTTGGCATTTCTTGTCTCTGATCACTGCCTCTATCTTCATGTCAATTTAAAAGTATGTATTAAATCTCTCTTGTGTTATGAGACTAGCTATTGCGTTTAAGACTCTAAACACAGAAAGACCTCCAGATCTGGAGCTTGATCACATCTACCAAAAGGCTATTTCTAAATAAGGTTGTATTCACAAGTGTCATAGATAAGAGCTGGAGCGGACCTCTTAGGAGCACTGTTTAACCCACTATACAACTGTGTGTCCTTAAGCAAGTTTATAACTTCGCATCTCAATTCTCTTTTGTATAAAGTGAAAATAATAATAATTGACTAATGATCAAGATTAAAGTAAAGATATAAAGTAGTCTATATGCACTTGGGAATAGTCCATGATGTTTTCAGTAGTTTCATTATTTCACTATTAAAAACCCTAAAGAGATTATAGGTTACAATAGGTGCATCCTGACCCCAAGTATTTCTACCCTAAATCACAATCTACTCCCAGGACTCAGGACCTGACTAACTTTTGTAAGTCACATTATGCATAATAATGAGTTTCATTATTATATTTTAATACATGTATATACAGTATTTTTTTTTTTTGGTTTTTCGAGACAGGGTTTCTCTGTGGCTTTGGAGCCTGTCCTGGCACTAGCTCTGTAGACCAGGCTGGTCTCGAACTCACAGAGATCCGCCTGCCTCTGCCTCCCGAGTGCTGGGATTAAAGGCGTGCGCCACCACCGCCCGGCCTAGTATATTTTGACCATATTCACAAAATCCCAGATATCATTAAAGGACATATTTTCTGAGCCCTATGACATCATAGGGGACAGAGTACCAGTTGGTTCCTGAAGTGCTGACACAAAGACTAGCTTCTTCTCTTTAGATAAGGAAATAACACAAGACACTGCTGATCTGGGACGATGCTCATACTTAAACCATCCTTGCTGACAAGCCAGGTATCACCTTAATTCTGGCTATGACTTGAAAAGAATGTGGAGTTGATAGGGAAGGGGAAGGGTAAGAGAAAGAGGGAAGATGAATGTGACCAAAATGTAGTCTATGCATGTATGATATAGTAAAAGTATATATTACTTAAAAAGAATTCATGGCTTTGAGGGCCACCCTCTGAGACTCTGCCAAGGCAATGAGAGTCAAAACTATTTTTCTAGTCTTCCCTATCGGCTCTTGTTTCTCTACACTGATACACCGAAATATACAAAAGGACAAACCAAAGACAATATACAGAATCCTTTTACCTCACAATGCTTACCACAACCACTGGAAATCAGCAGTCGTCACAAAATGAGTCTGAATTTCCAAAGAATCAAATACAAAATAGTAATGAATAGAGTGTTCATTCAAGTGATGTGCTAGGCTTTCTGGAAAGAAGACACCAAAATAAAAACTGAACATAGCAGAACAACTCCCCAGTGTCCTGATTCTACTTCTTAATCGTGGAAATGAAATCTGCAACTATTCTCAGTTGAATTCATGCTTAGTCCCTCATCTGAATATTTATCTATGGCTATCCACACCTAGAAGAAAAGCAAGGATTTCACTGAGTAAATTATATTAGACATATATCTCCAAATAACTTTCTTCCCATTTACAAGTGATCTCATATATTAAATCAAAACAGTCAGCTTATATAGAAAGATAACATTTAATAGGTTTAAGTTCATGATTAATCTCATGTCAAACTGTGAAAGCTAAATTTAAATGATCTAATATTAAAAATAAGATTCACAAGCTTAATAAAATAAGTTTTTTGGGCTAAGAAAAAGATGTTTTGCTTAAACTAAAAAAAGGATCATACACAAGAACCATTCGGATTTTAAAAATTAAAAGTGAAATATTTGGGGAAGTCTTTGGTGGAAAAAATGAAAAGAAGATTTAAATGCCAATGTCATAGACTAAGAGATGTAAAGATGAGAGAAAACAAAGTCATTTCTTTGTTTTGGTTCATTTCTATAGAAAAAGGCAGGTCTATTTAGGAATAATGGGGGAGTGAGTTCAAGAGTCTGGTGTTTCATAATTGTATAGAATGCAGGTGGCAAGAGAAGCCATTGCCCATATGTCCCAGTTTGGTCACTCCTGTATTCTCTGCAGAAAAAGGTCACTCCCTCCAATGCCGTGATCACACTATTTATGGAATTGTCCCAAAGTCAGAGAACGGGTTATTGATGACATGGGAATAATGATATCAAACAAATTGCTTTGTATTTTTTTTCAGATGAGGAAAAAATAATAATGAAACTCAAATATACCCATTTCTAAAAAGTGAAGTCTAAGCTGGTAATGGAGTGAGCAGCGGCGCCATGAAACACAAGGGAAATGGATTTCCAATCCAAATCACAGCCAGAAGTGGGCTGATGTGGCTGATTTGAATGAGGCAGAGAACTTTACAATATGTTCCCTTCCTGGAAGTTATTCTAGCTCTGTTGTCCATTGTCCAGTACTAATCCTCAAGAAAATAAAGGTGGGAAATCTAGGCCCCAATACAGTCCTCTGTTTCTTGTACCCAGCCTCACTGCAGAGTCTTTGGGGACATTTTCTTGACTGTCACCAGTATGTGTAGTAGATGGACAATTACTCCTTGATGTTGGAGGAGAGTAATTAAAAGTGACTTGATATTGGAAAATGTCCTCACAAATGGTGAAGCACATGAAACGCTACACAGCCAAAGATTTGCAGCTTTGCAGAACTCAGTAAAATCCCCAAATAAAGCATAAACCCCAGGCCACCAAATAAAGCATAAACCCCAGGCCACTTAACTTCGTGCTGGACCCGTGACGACAGCTCTGGGATGATAGCTTGCATCTTTGTTCCCATGGGGCTCGTGCCTTTCGGGTTCAAGGATTTTTATTTTTGGAAGAAAAGAGTGACACCAAATGCAACATGGATAAGGAATAGAAATTGTTTTAGACACTGTCCTTTGAACAACCAAGCCTGGAAGATGCCAGGGTCTGACACTCCCTAGTTCTTTGATGTAAGTCTTCCAAACATGATCCATGTCCTGGCAAATTTCCCTGGTGTCCCTGGTAAGCTTCAAAGTAAATCATTGGTTGGCCCCAGTCTTTCTATACTGGCTTTTCACCATTAGATATTTTTTTTTGCAAGAATGAGGGGTACAAGGGAGAAAGAAGAAGAGAGACAAAAAAGAGAGGAGAGAGAGAGAGAGAGAGAGAGAGAGAGAGAGAGAGAGAGAGAGAGAGAGATCCATTGGGCTTTTTAATATATTATCCCTTGGTTATTTGGTTTGAAAATAAAAGAGGAATAAAGAGTTAAAATGTTTGGGACTGGGGTGAGAGATTCTGACTCCTGTAAGCCTTTCATGTGTAGCTCATTTAGTTCTGGAACATCTGCAGAGCAGCTGTTGCCTAGGTTCACAGTAACCTTTCATTACACAGCACCGCAGAATGAGAAACAGATACCCTTGAAAGTATGGTGTGCGTGTGTGTGATTTGTAGGAAATCTAATTGATGAAGCTTAAGTGGAAAACTACGGCAAGTGGCTTGAACTCATTAAAGCAATATGATTATGAATATTTACTAGGGATACATTTGGGTAACTATCGAATTCATGAGTCAGAAGATGGTTTGGGTCATATAGTTTGGGAAATAGAAATTCCATCAACTGTCTTCAAAGACAGACCAAATAAATGATATGATTCAAATATAAAGCTACGTTGGAAAAGCCTGGACTCCGTGGGGAATCAGACTGATCTGTCTTCTGCTCCCAGTGAGGTGGGACTTCAGCTTTTGCCTCTCCCTAGTCTTGTCCTTTTCTGGCAGAGATTTACCTCTAAAACATACCATATTTTCACTGCTCGCTTTCAAATATGGTACGTGAAGGATGTCTGTGCTTTTAGGGACATCAGAACTGTGCCTTTATTAACTTCTGTGGACATTTCTTTGAGTTTTTACTTTACACCCTATGATAACAGACTCTCACAGTTCAATAACTGCGAAGAATACCCAATCCGACAGAGCTCCTTTGTATAAAACCTAGCAGAGCCTTTAACTTACCGATGTATTTTACCACCCTAAAAGGATTGTGTTTGCTCTGGTAGGGTCTTCCACAAGTTTAGGACAAGCTTTTTTTCTTAGTTATTAAAATGGAATTACCCAGTATATATTCTTTTTCCCTTCCCCTCAAAATAGGTGACAGGTGTGAGCCAGCCCTCAGAAGTAATAGGCCACTAGGTTGTAGTGACTTTGCAAACGGTCCCTTCTCTTCAATAAACAGCACACATAGAGTAAGATGAGAAGCAAGCTTTCCTTCTCTTTTGAGGAATCCGATGTACTAATACCCAGGTGATTGCTGCCAGTTGGGAACTCGCTGCTATTTTATTACTGTGGGTATGGTTTTGAAATTATTATTTTATTTAACTTTCATTGAATTGCTACCACTTGGTGTTATTTGAAAGTCGGAAAATGTCTTTATTATCAGCTGTGTCTCGAAGACCAGAGCATTTCTAAGCAATGTCACCAAAAGGAAAAGAAGGGCAAATACTGTCTACTACGTACCCAGACTATGAGTCAGTTGGCTGTGCAGGGCCCTCGCCAGAGGGAGGTAGAAATCCCTGCAACAAAGGCCAGGCAGACTATGGACAGGAACCTTCAGCTCCAAAGAAACCCTCCTCAGTTGAAAGTTTTAAAGTGTATTTGGCAGGAGTGAAGCTCCATGTTTGAGAGGGTAGGTAGGTCTGTTACCATTAGCAAGGCAGGGGTTAGATATCTGGTCTCGAATGTCTAAAGAAACAAAGAAGCTGGGAGTGGGGGAAGCATTGTAAAATAAATGGAGAGCAGAGACTATATTCAGGTGGAAAAATTTTTTTTAAAAATTAAAACAACCTACAAGATCCAAAGGCCTATAAAAGGATTAGTCTATGACTACAAAACATGTCCAAGGCCTGTCTAACTTTATTTCTGTGCAGGCTGTTATCCAACACCCAATATTCCTTATGTGTCCTAATAAATGAACCCAAAGATAGCATTTAGAGCTACACAGAAAATACTGAAGCCCAGACACATAGCAATGCCAGTCCCTGGGCAGACCAGCCCTAAGGCAAGATGTTCTGGAACACCTGGTTGGCTGGCAGATAGTCTTTGACGGCAGCAACTTGGAACCCAATAGGCATTTACTTCAGCCACTCTGGTGCTTTTACACAGTAAAGAAGCAATCAAACAATACTGGTTTCATTTTTTTTTTTGTTTAGGCATTGGTTTTGATCAATCTCAAAGGAAATGGTTGAAGGGAGAGAGATGGATGAGAGAAGTGAACAGGGATAATGTGTTTCACAGCTTAAAATCAAATGTCATTGGAAAAATCTCCAGAAAGCAGTTCAGAGTGAAAATATTTGCCTTCTGGCTAAATAGGCAGTACCTTTTTTTATTGCAAAATGGAATTAAACAGCCCATCTCATTTATACCATAAAAGGGCACTCCACAAATAACCCACTCCCAAAATAAAGGCATTGCCCAACATACTAAGACATGACTCAACAAGGTCTTGACTTCAGAGTTTCATCAATGGTCATGGCAAGAGAGGGCATGGGGTTATGATTCAGTAAAAAGTCTCAAGTGATCTAGAGCCAACACCAGAGAACATTTATAGACAATGCATTGTTCATCTTTCCCTCTGTTTATTCAACCATTGTCCTCCATCCCTCCCAGTGCTGAGATACTAAAACTCACAGCCAGACCTGATGCCTGGGCAAAAAAAAAAAAAATGTATTAATAGGCAGTCAAACTAAAATTAAATGAAAGTACCTCTGTGCAAGTATCTCCTTTAATACACAGTAATTTGCCAATGAGAAAAATAAATTCAAAGTGAGCAATGATTCCAGTAAGCAGGTGAAGAGTCCGCAGGAGAAGAGAAGTGATCATTGTGTCTCTCTGCCCACTGGCTCACTAATGCCTTGAGCACCTATGACACTGGGCACTCACTACTGGTGTAAAAAGAAATGAAGAATGATCACTAAAAAAGAGGCAACAAATGCATCACAGTAGATGTTTCTGTGAACACGGTAGGATTGTACATCTGCCTGTCAATCGCTTTGCATCACTTCATCCAAAAATATAGATGAGGCAGACAACTCTGGGGAAACTCGAAGTCGGAAAGGTTGAGTTTGGGCAAAGTCTATTCCCAGAAAAGGTGAGTGTAGTGAATATTTGTTACATGGCTTCTTCCACCACTCTCTGTCTACTGAAATAAAGGTCGTTGATAAGAAGTGTTTCCATGGTGACTTGGCCTCCAAACATCTGTATCTCTACATCTTTATCCCACAAGTAGTCTCCCTTGACAGCATGCTAAAGGAAGGAGAGCTGCTTCTTAGCTTATGGTTTCTGAGAGACTTTGGTCCATCGTGGCAGGGAAGGCAGAGTGGATGGATGGTGCTGTTCTTAAGGTAGACTTCTCATGTGGTTGCAGGTCAGGAAGCAGGGAGTATCTGGGACTAAGGGCCAGACTGCATCTTCAAAGACTACTTCCACCAGCTAAGTCTTACCTAAAGGCTCCATAGACCCCAAAATATCATCATCCACTGATAGCAGGCGTTCAAACCATAAGCCAGTGGGGGGCTTTTCAAATTCAAAGCATAAGAAATATGCCATGCTTCATAGTTGCAGCCACAGCTATTGAAATTTCAGAAAAAAATAATAATAAATCCAGCTGTGAGGATTGCCCATTAATACACCCACTAGGTCATATTTAGTAAGCATCTACTGTGCTTCAGATGGGCTTCTGGCATAAGGTCTCCACATGCAATGAAGATCACTTGATGCACTACTCACATGGGGAGAAAATACTCAAGGAAAGAAAACTGACGTTTGCGCTTTGCTAACTGACATTTTTACAAGCTCCTTACAGAACTGTAAACTGAGGGAATAGGATGAAATGGGGGTGGGGCCTTAGGTCATGTGGTCAGGGAAGGACTGTGAGAAAGGGATCATTGAGCTGAGAAATGAGTCTTCCAGGATTCCAGGATAAAGAGATCTCTTTCTTTAGCAAGAAATCGAGAAGGGCGTTAAGGGCAGAGGATAAGGGTACAAGCACACGTTAGACATGCTGAAATAAAAGCAGTCCTGGCTAGAGGAGGTTAGAAACCACCTATAGTTAAAATAAAATAAAATTGAAAAAGGGGGAAACAAAATAGGATTTTTAGGATTAAGGGTTATGGAATCCAGGGGAAGATTTTAGTTAAGAAATTCAAGTCATTTCATTTTAGCAAATGGTTCTGGTTCATGATGTAGTTCCCAGAGCCTCAAATATAGGAAAAGGAGTTCTCTAGAAGGCAGTCAACAGACATGAAGTGTCTGCATAACACGACAAAGCAAGGTGGGCCTTTCACAGGGACTCTCTGGTGGCAAAGACTTGCTATTTATTTCCTCACAGATCCTGAGAACAACAGATCCTCGGCAACTATGAAGTCAGAGAGAGGGTGGCCAATGGCCAGGCTCAGGCTGGCATCTGCCACAGCCGCCATTGCAGATGCAGGTTTGTGACACAGCAGGAGCCCTAGATCACCCTAGGAAACAGACTCAGGAATCTATCTTTCTCTTCACTAATAATTGCCGCTCTCCGTGGCTAGGGACTGCCTAAATGAATCTGCTCAAGAATGTCTTCCATGTATTGAAGATAAAATAGCAAGCTTAAAGCATTTTTTTAAAGCATGAAGTACGTTCTGTATAATAATCAACCATCTCGTTTATTCAGTCTGTCATTTAGAACCAATACGCTTTACATGTATTGGATTATATTTGAGATAGAGGGATATTCTGCTTTATTTTCCATTTAGTAACAGTGGGCACATGTTGTGATTTTACTTATTTATTTGATTTTAGATAAATAGGTCTGCCCATGAGTCTATGCACCACATGCATGCTGTGCTAGTAAAGGCCAGAAGAGGGAGTCTGGTTTCCTAGGGCTGGGGTTACAGGTTGTGTGTCACCATGTGGTTGCTGGGAAGTGTACTGGACTCCACTGGAACAGCAGCCAGAGTTCTTAACCACTGGGCCATCTCTCCAGCCCCAGTCCCATGTTACATCTATAACATCTTGCCAGTCGGCATTCCTTCCTAAGAGCACAATTCTCTGTGAGTACCATCTCATTAGTCCTGGGAGGGACATCAACAATCGCTCTCTACACGTTCTGCCAATAGCCAAGAAGCAGATTTACTGAGTCAAGACAGGATACAGCTACTTAGGGTAGAATCGTGGATGAATCTCTGGTTCACTTTGAGCTAAGTGACTGATGTCCTGCCCTGTCCACCCTGAACCAATAAACCAATCAATAACAAATAAGCAACCCAACATCGATCCTTGGGCTTTGCAATTCTACAGTTACTTGGACCATTAGCATTCTAGAAGCTGCTTGAGGTACTTTATAAGGTTCTGGTCCCTTGAGATCTGAGTTCTGTTTTCCGACCACATTGACAAGCAGTAGAACAGTCACGGGGACTCTTAGTTCAGAGCTGTGGCTTCTTTTCAGCATTTTTGTGGTTGCCTTGGACTCATCCATCTCTGAATGGACCAGGCACATTGATTTAGCCCAAGTATCTGTTTTTAAACTACTAAAATAGCCATTTCAACTTAGAAATAGTTCATGAGTTGAGTTGTTTCAATTGATGCTATGTTTTAAATAAATTCTACATTAGCCAAGTAATTAATATTGGTATTTCTCAGCCCACTTAACCAACAGGACCCAAAACAAAAAATGTCCGTTTTGTCATACACGACAAAGCCCTATCTATAGTCCCAAAAGCATTTTAAATTATTTATTTATTTCAGTTAAACTGTTTAAATTGTGAGTATTCTTGGTGGACAATGGCTTAAGATATGCGCATATTGTAAAATGGCTCCTGAAACCAATTAACATTACTTCACATGGTTATTAATTCTTTTGTTTTGAGAGCATTTAAAGTCTATTTTTAGTGATTTTTCAACCGTAGATTATTCAACAGATTTATCTACCCTCTCAACTGAAATTGTACAACCTTTGACCATCTCTCTGTCGTTCTCACCAAACCTCAGCCTTGACAATAATAATACTAGCCCCTGCTTCTATTAGCTTAACTTCTTAGTGTCCATGTAAAAGTGAGATCACACAGTATTTATTTTTGTCTGACTTTTTTCACTAAACATAGTTTATTCCTATTGTAATAAGTCTCTTCTCTTGTTCTATAATATTGTGCATCTATACCACATTCTCTTGGTCTATTCACCCTCTGGTGGACACATGGTGACTGTATAGAGTGCAGCAATCAACACAGGAGAGCAAATGTCTCATAGGTTCATTTTATTTCCTTGGTTTGTGCCATACTTAGCATGAATTATCAGTTTGAAACATCCTAGAATCATCTGAAAAGAAAGCCTTCATGGAGGAGTTGCCCAGACCACATTGGCCTGTGCAAACGTCTGTGGTGGCTCATCATAATTATTAACCGATGCAGGAGGACCCAGCCCACTACGGGAAGCACCATCTCTAGGCAGATGGTCCTGAGCTGCGTAACAAACCTAGAGAAGCGTGAGCCTGAGAAGAAGCCAGAGAACGAACTAGAAAGTAGGGTTCCCCTATGGCCTCTGCTTCAGTTGCTGCCTCCAGGTTCCTGTCTTGGCTTCCCTTGTTTATACCCAGTGACCTGGAAGTGTAAGCCCAATAAGCCTTTCCTCACCAAGCTGCCTTTGGTCAGAGTGTTTTGTTAGAGAAGCAAAATGAAACTAGGGCAGAATATATGCTGCTTGGGGAAATCCGTGGCTTGAACACCATAATCTAATTTTCAGATTTTTGAGGGCCCTCCTATGATTTGGTAATCTCATCAGGAGAGAGCACAATAGTTCTTCTGTCTTGGCCTTGTTATCAACACTCGAATTGTTTATCTTTCTGATAAGATCCATTCTTAACAGGCATAAGGTGTTCTCTTGCTGTGGTTCCAATTTGCATTTCCCTGATGATTAACGATGCTAAATAGTTTTTCATGTATCTTTTGGCCCTCTGTTTTCTTTTAAGAAACGTCTCTGTTTTTACATCATTACTTAATTTTTGTTATAAATTGAGGTCCTGATATGTTTTCAAAATTAACCCCTTGCCAGTGATCTGGTTTGCAAGCTTTTTCTCCCAATCTCTGTTTGTTTCTTCACTCTGTCGATGGTAGCCTTCACTGTGCAGCTTTTTAATTCCACTTGATATAATCTCATTTCCACATTTCTTGTTATGAGACTAAGTACAGTTCATTCTGCATGTGAATACACAGTTCGCTCAGCACCATTATAGAAGTAGCACTTTCTCGCACAGTGTGTTCTTAGCATCTTTACTAAAAGATACATCATAAACATTTATATAAGGTTCTCAGTATCCACTTAATTTCGTTAGTAGTTTTGATCACTACAAATTTGTAGCATATTTTGAAATCAGATACCATGATGTGTTCATCTTTGTTCTTTTTGTTTCATATTGCTTTGGCTATGCAGAGTTGTCTGTGGTTCCACAGAAATCTTAGGAAGTTTTTTATTTCTATGTCCATAAAAAATGTTTTTGAAATCCTGATAGGGCATATGTTGAGTCCATATATAATTTTGAGCAATATGGATGATTTTAAACCATGAATTCTTCAAATCCATGAAGACAGAATATATTTCCACTTATGTATGTCCTCTTTAGTTTCTTTCTTTAGTGTTTTATAACTTTTGATATGCCAGGCTTTCACTCCTTTGCCTAACCACCCATAAGGGTTTCATTTCTTTTGTAGTTAATTATAAGTGGCTTTGTTCTCTAGATTTCTTTTTAAATTCTGTTCTCTCCTGCTGTATCTGAGACTGATGGTTTTGCAGTGTGACTCTGTAATTTGAAACTTGACTGAATTCTTTGACAAGTTCCTACAGAATCTATGTGCAAGACCATGTCATCTGCATATAAGGACAGTAGAAACTTTTTTTCTTTACAAATTCAAAGAAATCTTTCAACCTAGATAGAATTACTCTAAGTTCAATATTTTTCTCCAAAGACAATGTTTCTCAACCTTCCAAATGCCAAGACCCTTTAATACTCTTCCTCATGTTAAGATGATACTCAGCCAAAAAATTATTTTCGTTGCTACTTTATAACTGTAATTTTGCTACTATTATGAATCGTAATGTAAACATCTAGTTTGCAGGATATCTAACATGTGACCCCTGTGAGGGTCATGGCCCACAGTTTGAGGACTGCTGTTCTAAGATGTCACTACAATACCATGATAAATAAAACAAGTTGTCAATACTGAGGAAGTTTGAGAAAACCAAGCCAATAGAAACTGTTCTTATATTAGATGGCTGTGATTGTACAATGTTTTCCTTGCCATACTCAATCACTTGATTGAGTAAACTAATAATACAGTCTGCGCTTTAACATGGTGCTGGGGATCAAAACCAGAGTCCTGCACACGTAGCTCTGCCCTTGAGCTACAGCCCCAGCCCCTGGATGCCGTTTCTTTTCCTCTCTTGGCTAATTTCTCTGACTACAACTTCTAATTCTACTGTGAACAGAAACAGCAAGAGTGAACATGCTTGTTTTGTTCCTGGTTTTAAAAGGAAATCGTTCAAATTGTCCACCATTGACTTGGATGTTAGCCCTGGGTTTGTACTATGCAACCTTTATCACTGCTAATTTGCTGAGGTGTTTTAATCCTAAGATGAAAGAATGTTGACTTTTGTCCAATACTTTGTCCGTAGCTCCTGATATAACCCGATGTTTTGGTCTTTCATTCTGCTGATGCAGCAACTTGTGTTCATTGAATTGCACGTGTTGAATCTTCCTCATAATTTCCCAGTGATAAATCCCACTTGGTTATGAGAGATAATGTTTTTAATGTGCTATCTAGTTTGCTTTGCTTTTTTTTTCCTTTTGGACTTTTGTACCCATGTTTAGTGGCGATATTGACCTCTAACTTTCATTTGTTGCTTTCTTGCTGTAGTTTGTTATCAAGGTAATGCTGGTCTCAAATAATGAGTTTGAAACATCTCCTACTCTTCAGACTTTTGGAAGAGTTTTGGAAGAATTGTTCTCAACTATTTGGTGACACTGAGCAGTGAAGTCATCAGGCCGTGGCCTAGTCTCACTGGTATCATTCATCTTTCATGTATTTTGCATGGAATCACAAAAGAACCACTCACTGTAGTGCCATAAATACTGTAGAGTTTTACAGGTTAAAACAAAAACAAAAAACAAAAAACCGAGCTTCCAAAGATGGTTTAATCAACCAAGACTGGCTAGCAAGCAAGGGGCCAAGGTTAAAAGAAGAGCTCTTGACCTCTCTGCTCCTGGGCCCAGGTGCTCTAGGCTCCACCTACCTGCTGGCTGAGGCACAGCTGTCATGTGATCCCTGGCAGCAGCGATGATTTGTGCCCCTCGTTCAAATATATGTACAAACATTGGGAAGGAACAAACAAGCCATTATGTGAAACTCATGTCCGTTAAGATGCAGTAATTCACCCTTTAGTAGTTTCCTGGCCGCAAATCATACAAAGATTATTTCCAAGCTAATCAGCCCCCAAACTTATTCCTGGCAAAAAGCTTGTGTTTCCTCAGTAAGACATATTTTTCCCCCTTGCTCCAAGGCTAGATTTAAAATCCGTTACTGGGAAGGAACACTCTGAAAACTGTCCTTAAATCTCTTAAGACCATAACCACACCAAAGATCAGTCCAGTCTTTTGTGTGGTACAGGAGTGCCGGAGACCCCTTGGCCAGTCTTAGTTAGGGTTTATTGAAGTGATGAAACACCATGGCCAAAGAACAAGGTGGGGAATAAATGGTTTATTTGGCTTACATATCCATATTGCTGTTTATCAATGAAGGAAGTCAAGACAGGAACTCAAACACAGCAGCAATCTGGAGGCAGGAGCTGAAGCAGAGGACATGGAGGGGCACTGCTTACTGGCTTGTTCCTTGTGGCTCAGCGGAAAGGATTATGAAGCCCTCACCTGAGTATTCAGCCATTGCTATGACCTATGATACCAGATTTGCCTTAATCATGCGTGCCCTAGGAGGGAGGCCAGAGTATACAATACAGTCAAAAGAGGATTTGGGGTGGTCGGGGCACTCCATCTATGCAGTTATAGGGAAGCCATCATCTCTGGTGCAGCGTTTGGGGGAAGCATTCATACTTCTGTAGGTAACCCCTTAACTATGCCCTATAAGGAAACCCAATGAAGTCTCTGGTTTTGTACAATGAACTTTGGTGTAATTGTGCTTCGGTGTAATTGTGTAATTCTGTCATTAGGACCTGCAAAAGAGGTGTAGACACTGTTTATGTCTCTCCTGGAAAATGAATTTTAGCAACAAGAGGATCAATATTTCTGCCTGTTTCTGTTGAAAAGTGAAGAAAGGGCCAGGGGGCTAGCATTCTTTGTTCTTCCCCTCCCCCATACGTACACACCCTCTAGCTTTTCGGTAGCCACGCTCCCTGCTTCCCAGAACTGTAACAACAACCCACTTAGAACCAAATGGCGCGCACAAAGATCTCCATTCCCCCAACTCCAGCTCACCATGCTGATCCCTGAGAGAACAGACCCACTGTGGGACAGTAGGGGGCACTGTGCTTTCAATCCTACGGCACTGACCGTAACCACACCCACAGGAAAGAGGAAGTATTGATAGCTCAGTCTTCTGGAGTCTTCTTGTCTTCACATAGTCTTGCCTGGGCCTCGTCTATTGCTGCAACTACTTCCTCCCCTTAGGTTTTGCTTTGCTTAAGTAGGTCAAAGCTTTAAAAGCCAGCACCAATGGTTGTGATTGGGGTGTAATGGCCAACAACTTAAATATTGCTTTAGAACAGTCGTCTCCATGACCAGCAATTCTAGAGCCGCATTCTCAGCTGTCACCAGCATTCAAAGACTCTCACCCCATGTGGTTGCATTAACTTTTCTCGGGAGACAGGAACCATTGTCTGTTCGCTCCAGATAGGGCCCAAACCACAGACCACACTGACTATTCCATGAAGTCTAACTTGCCAACCACTCAAGTTTGTTGGACTTCTTCACGGAGTATGAGCTATGGGTTACTTTCAGGATCAAGGGGGACACTGTACCAACAGTTATGCTACCACAAAGCCCCCTCCATCATAACTGATGACTTCATGGAAACCTCATCCTGGGGTCCTCTCCTTTCAGTTAGCTTTCTGTTTCCTTTATTTTTAGCATCTCCCAAGGCCATTTTCAGCTGATGAAGGTCAGTGTGCAATTATGACTGGACTATCATTTGAGGATCCTGTGACCCTCCCTTGCTTGTTTCTATTAGAGAATCAATAACCACATGATAACTACCATGGGCCTAGGTACTTTCATATGTTTGCTTAATTAGTTGCCATGACTACTAGGGAAAGGTGGTGTTTACTTCAAACTAGAGGTGGGATGATCAGGTTATGCCAAGAGGAGAAAAGTCATATACATATTAGCTCTTCATCCATCCCTACTCACTCAAGACAAGAACACAGCCCTGAGTAAGAGTACCCATGGGAGGGACTCAGTGACACTGAAGTCCATCCAGTCGTTGATAACAAGGCCTTTGCCCTGGGTCTAGGTTGTACCTATCTAGAAGAAGGAAAGTGTTTTTCTAGAATACTGAAAGAGTGATATGGACCAATGCCAACCTGCTAACCACATTAATGACGGTAGCGCCTGCACTATGGGACAGTTTGTGAGCTGGGCAACTGCTAACCACATTAATGACTGTAGCGCCTGCACTATGGGACAGTTTGTGAGCTGGGCAACTGCTAACCACATTAATGACTGTAGCACCTGCACTATGGGACAGTTTGTGAGCTGGGCAAGGGGCTAGAGATTGAAACACACACACACACAGAGACACGGGTTATCCTTGAAACAAGAATGCCCCTTTATTGTGCTCCAGGGCAGCTTATATAGTGCCTTCCCTGACCAATGGCCACGCCCTAGCTCTTGGGATCCTTCAGCTGCAAGTCACCAGAAAGTGTTCCCCTGCCATCAGGAACTCCTGAGGGTCTCGTGCTCAGAGCAGCTGTAAGCACAAGAAACCAAGGTGTTTTGCTCAGAGCAGCTGCAAGCACAGGAAACCAAGGTGTTTTGCTCAGAGCAGCTGCAAGCACAGGAAAACAAGGTGTTTTGCTCAGAGCAGCTGCAAGCATAACAAGTTGTTTACTCCGGCAGGCAAGGGGGTAACAGGAAATTCAGGGTATGGGGGTCCACAGTCCCCAACAAATGGCAGCCACCTTATCATTTTTATATTGACCACTATATACCAGTTTCCTACTTCCCTTAGAATTTATTTAAATTATGTACATGCACACATACTCATGTACTAATAAGATGGTGCTCTTTGCATAATCTTATTATGATAAAGCCTCAGAAGGACCAAAGTTGAGAAAACACTGCTTGTCACCCTTAGGGTTTTAGACCCTCCCCTAAGTACATAGGAACATAGACATATTCTCAATGGAAAACTCATCAGTGATCTGTATTTCCTATCAAGAAAAACTCATTGTTATATAGACATAAAATCATCTTAGTTTTGCTGTGGTGGTAACCCTACAGGAAGATCGACAAACTCCAACCTAGGTATCCACACCACTTCCTGCCTTATTTTTGTACTTCTGAATGCTATGCATGATTTTTATATCATTAACCATTTGTTAGAATACTAATGAGTTGTTGAGATCAGATTCTACCCCGATCTAAGCTACTCCATACTGTGTAAAGCAGTGGTTTCTCAGACTGCACCTTGCCATGAGAGACCCCATCTTACAAGTGTCACCTGGCTCCATTTGGAAGAGAAAGGCTGACGCTGCACCTGGGTGGTCATGTGAAAGGCACCGTCTGTCCAATGCCATCCATGCAGGAGAAGCTGATAAATGGCTGTTCCTAAACTGAGGAAGAGTACCACCCTACGACTCTGCCGTAGTGACTCAGACTGTGGGACATGAGCATATTAAAAGCATATCAGGAGAAACAGGCCAAGCACTTATTAGATGCACCAAATCGAAGAAAGGCTGGATGTCCCTCCTCTACAAAGAGAACGATACAGATCACTGTGGTTGTGTGCAGACCTGTCATCTAACCCCAGGACCCAAGGAGAACTCTTGGCTGTCCCAGGACCTTCAGCTCTGCTCAGCCCTTGCTGTTGACACATGCTCCTCCAATTGCTATCTCCTCATATTATGTTCATTTGTCTGAACACGCTGCCCGTCCATCTCCCTGTTCAGTCTTGTGGACTCGCTTCTGCCCTTTGCCCATCTGACTCTTCCAGCTCAGTCCTGACCCAGGAGCCTGAGTCTCAAGCCAGCAGCTGCTCTTGCTTCTTTGGAGTTATATCAGGGCCCTTATCTTTGTAATGCAGACTCTATTTGCCTTTCTGTCGGCCTCCCTGCTCCTCGGGACTTTTAAAAACCTCTTAAGATCTATCTCGGCCTCTTAAGCCTTCACAGTCTTTCTGAAACCTATGCAAATACTTATGTAGAGACAGAATTACTGTGTGATGTGTAATGTGTAATATGAAAGTTAATATTAGTAATCAAGACTGGAATAAAAAGAACCCTTTGTTTGCCTCATCCTGGGCTATTGAGCAAAGTGGAAATATCTAGTAAATTGCTGTCATTAAAATCACCACACTTTGTGTATTAATTGCTATTCAATAAATGTTGACCTTGGGGAAAGACAAATGTGTTTATTTATGCTTCTGATACAGCATACTGATGACAAAATTATATTACAGAAACAGTATTGGAACTCATAAGGCCTAAAATATATACTATATAGCACTGTCAACTTTCCCAGCCCCTGAGCTATAAAATATACGATGAAGAATATCACTGATGAAATTACGTACAAAGAGTTCTCTATTATTCCGTGATCATGAAGTATAATAAGAAATAAGATGGGTAAATTTGAGCATCTGTATTGGTTTCTTTTCTGATTCTGCGATAAAAATACCATGAGCAAAAAAGCAAGTTATAAAAGAAGGAGTCTATCTGGACATGAAGTTTCAGGAGGATACTAGTCCAACTTGGTGGAAGGCAAGGAACAGGCATGGTGGTCAGAGCAAGAAACCGAAAGCCCACATCTTGAACCACACGTGAAAGAAGAAAGTAAATTGGAAATAGGTAAGACTTCAGATGCTCCAAGCCCGCATCCAGTGCTGTCCCTGTTCCAGAGAAATTATACATCTTAAGCATCCTCAAACAGTGGCACCAACTAGGGACCACATTTTCAAATATGAGAGTTGTTGGGGACATCTCCCATTCCAACCTTCACTCTATACCTTAAGGTTTTATCTCTTGGACTGATTAACAATTAGTCAGCCAGGTGGTGTTGGTGCACGCCTTTAATCCCAGCACTCGGGAGGCAGAGGCAGGCGGATCTCTGCAAGTTCGAGACCAGCCTGGTCTACAAGAGCTAGTTCCAGGACAGGCTCCAAAACCACAGAGAAACCCTGTCTCAAAAAACCAAAAACAAAAAAAAACACAATTAGTCAATGAATGCTCATATGAAATATTTTGTGTTTAAGCTGGTCAATATTTGAGAAGACCAACAACCTTCACGTGTGTCCAGCGCCCACCCCACTCAAACTCCACTGTCCATCCCTGTTATCCA
This sequence comes from Microtus ochrogaster, assembly GCF_000317375.1. Lineage (NCBI taxonomy): Eukaryota > Metazoa > Chordata > Mammalia > Rodentia > Cricetidae > Microtus > Microtus ochrogaster. The sequence continues at coordinate 26,417,974 of NW_004949096.1, forward strand.
ACACCAGTGCTTCTGAGACCCCGCTCTGCACTCTGCTGCTGCTCAACACCCCTGTTGGTTCTGATCTCTCAACTTAGATTTCAATTTAGGGTTTCAAATCTTCTTCCACAATGAGTTAGAGTAAGCTGGGAAGGGTCTCTCCGACACTAGCCTGTTCTAACGTTCTAACAGTGTGTCTATGCTGCAAAGGAGCTGTCAAATGTCCTCCCTTGCATGAAGTTAGGCACCCTGTCACCTGGAGAACTGAAACTGAACACTTGGTGACAAGGTCAGGGCTGGAGCTCAGCCAGGCTGACTCAGTCCAAAGAGACTCTACTTTGTATTGGTTCTTCATTCCAGTTTGACTAATCCATTTGACGGGAGATGTGGATTTTCTTTTCAGCATGAAACTGAGAAAGATGATGTTAAGATCATACTAAGTTCAGGGACACTAGGATTGTAAGGTGGCATCTCTTTACTAAGACTGGGGACACTTAGCAAGGACAAAGCTTACTAAGTGTTTTATCCCAGTTCTCTTGTTAAAGAATTGCCTTTGGGTACTTTTTTAAAAGTCTCTATCCTGGTACCACTATGTCAGGAATAAGAATTCCTTAGAGTAGAATCCTAGGCTTATTCCTATGAGTACTAAATTTTCAGAAGCACTGACTTTAAAAGTGAATTATGACCTTTAGAGTTTTTCTTTTTAATTCAGTGAAATTATTTGCATAAACAAGCTCCTTCCCTGGGAAGCCATTCTTCCTCCTTGTCCATGGAGTGCAAAGCTTCATGCAGGTAAAGGACACCAGACCTCCCACAGTTTCCATCTCACCCAGAGAAACAGTGCCTCTGGGTAAAGCTGAATGTCCTGCTCTGGGATCTGGAGTCATTTGCATCCCATGAACAATTATCCCTGGTTGGGGACCATAGGGAGTTTCCCATGGGTCACAACTGGCCCACCAGCTTCTGACACATCTGTGGGAAGCAAAGCTGAATGAGAACAGTACTGGTTGCTCAGGATCTCACCTTTACTTGGGCCACTAACCTCACCTCTGTGATCCTCATCAAAATAGGACTGTTCTTAGCCACCTAACTCTACTCACCCATCAGAGTTTATAAAAACTAACATTAGGTGGAAGAAGGAGAATTTCAGGTTAAACCTTCACGAAGAAAGACTGCAAGTGTCAGAGAGTTTAAGAAACCTATGTAAATTTCTTAGCTTAATTTAAAAGAAAAAACAGTATGGCTGTCACTTACATTATCTTATTGGCCCCTTGAAGTTCCCTAGCGAAACACATGCTGGCAGATTTAAGAAGTCATTGGCTCTTCCTCAAATGCTCCTTCTACTTCATTAATGGGCACAATAAAGAGAACTAAATATGAATTTTTTGTAATTTAAAGAAATTTCTCAGTGGCTATAAATGAGTACATATGTTCGAATCCCCAACTGGGTATAGCTGAGCATGCCTGTAATCCTAGAATTGAGGGAGGGAAACAGGCAGACTCAGACAACTTGCTGGCCACCCACCCTATAGCCTCAGGTTCAGTGAGAGACCCTGTCTCAAGGACCATACCTAATAGTCTCCTCTGGTCTCCATACACATGCATATGAGTATAAACACTCACCACCCACACATAGGCATGCATCATACACATATCACACCACACATCGCCAATACAAACCAGAATGTAAACAAAATGCATTATTATGACTGTAGCCTCACCATGACTCTGAACACAGATTTTAGTTTCCAAATGGAAGAAAAGATTCATCAGCCATCAGTGCAATAAACAGAACAGTATGCCAAGTGATCAGAACTGTCCAACAGGTGGCCATTTCCCTGTGGAAAGGACATGTTCCTAAGCAAGTTCCCTATTGATATTCAATTCATTCATTTATGCATGCATCTCCAGCAATTATCTAACCTTTTAAAACTCAAATTCTCGTAACTGGGCTTTCTACCTATAAATATTGCCTCAACCTTTTATGATATTTGCTTAAGGAAATGCCAGACTTTCTTCATACACTTCATGCTCTTAGACGGTCCAGAGGTTGAAAGAGAATTGAGGCTGAGCTGGAGTATGAAATAGAAAAACAACATAAACAAACAAAATCTCATTGTACATTGATGTGGGAATGATTTCTTATTAATAAAGAAACTGCCTAGGCCCATTTCATAGGCCAACCCTTAGGTAGGCGGAGAAAACAGAACAGGATGCTGGGAGAAAGAAGCTGAGTCAGTGAGTCGCCATGATTCTCCCACGCCAGGCAGATGCAGGTTAAGATCATTCCTGGTAAGCCAGCTTGTGGACTACATAGAATAATAGAAATGGGTTAGATCAATATGTAAGAGCTAGCCAATAAGAGGCTGGAACTAATGGGTCAGGCAGTGATTAAAAGAATACAGTTTCCGTGTAATTATTTCGGGGCATAAGCTAAGCTAGCCATGCGGGCGGCCAGGTGCGGGGGACGAAGCTCCGCCGCTAAGAAATCTTCAGATAGAAGATACATGATGTGTCAAAAGAGAAAGTGAATGTGAAAATCAAGTTGAATAGCTGAGTGACTGAAAAGGTCCACTATATTATATATTCTCCTCTAATAGCCCTGAAATTTTGAATGTCAAGTCTATCCCTGGTTATATTAAAAATGGTGAACAGACCCCCTTCCCTTTCTTCTCTTCTTTTCCTCTCCCCACCTACCAATCTTGTTAAGATATGCTTCATTTAAAAAGAAAATCATAAAAGACACTTGGCAGATTTATTCTTCTTGGAGTAATTGGGATATCACTGAATTAACTATATCATTATACAAACCCAAAACTGATAATATGGTTGTGTTGAGCATAAACTTTAAGGTCATAAATCAAATGTAGCACTCCCTTGTCATCGAAATCTACCTCACCCTTGAATGTATACTAATGAATTAATAAAGCAGTCTGTTAACTGCAGTCATAAACATTCTGGAGGAAGACTCTTGCTTCCCCAAATGATGTTATCTTTTTGGCCTCCTCTCAAGAGCAGCATTACAGTATAGGTAAGGGAACTCTTAGTATTTCATCCATACTTCTGTATAGAAATACTGAAGTTTCATAAAAACTTAGAAACGCATGAGCCTGTCTAAGAAACTAGACCAGGGTGGAAGACTTCAACCCACTCCACCAAGACAAGAGTAGTCCCCTGGTGGCATCTGAACAAACCAAGCGTTGTCAGGAGTGGCTTCTACCTTTGCTTTATTTAATAGGACAACAATGAGACCTTTGTGTCCCGTATCTTTTGCTTGGAATCTGCCTACAGTAGGCTTTGTTCTGACCCAAATGAACTCTCAACTTTACATGACTTATTCAGTATTAAGAACTGGAAGAACAGAAAGAGTCACAGAAAAGGTGACATTTTGCCTTAACATTCTTAATCTTAATTAATGCCTCAATATTATCAAAGAGAAAACAATTTCCTTTTTTTAAAAAACTGTAACAAACTTTCTCAAATGTAATCGGACTTTCTTTTGTGGGGCCACCAGCTTCCCAATAAGGACATGGAGAATTAATATTAATTATGAAAGCTTGGCCTGGCATTAGCTTAGGCTTTTATTCCCCAACTGTCTCTTTTAATTTATATTTTAAATTAACCTGTCTCTTTTAGTCTACAGTCCACCATATGCCTCTGTTATATCTGTTCTGTACCATGTAACTTCTTCAGAGTCTCTGGTGACATGGCATGCCTAGATTCCTCCTCCCAGTTTCTCTCTCTCTCTCTCTGTCCGGAAGTCCCTCCTATTCGCTCCTGCCTAACTAGTGGCCATTTAGTTCTCTATTAAACTAATCAGGAGTCGCCTTAGGCAGAGACCCATCTTTACAGTGTAAACAAATATTCTGCAACAAAGAACATGAGTTGACTCCTATGAAAAAAATCTGTTTTGTTTTGCTTCGTTTTGCTATAGTCCTGAAGTTTTCACATTCTCTCCTGATTAGGGATGACGCAGGAGATGACCCTGGCTGCACCCTCCAGTCTTTTCTACCTTGAAAGTCAATGATACCAAGCAGTTGTAAAAAGTACAACTGTGAACACACAATTTCCCCAGGTGGATCTGGAGGCACCACCCACAGCTGAGAATACCAAGTTTGTACTTCTAAGTCCAGACACAGAAATCCTGCAACCCAGTCCTAGATGATTTTTTTCAGTCTCCTCCATCCATCATCCCTCCAAAACACACTTGCTGCCAGCATCCTCTGAGTCCCCAAAGCCTCTGCTGAGGAACCTGTGTCCTGCTGCTGCTTTCTCTATGCCCAGGGGGTCTTCCATCACACAAGTACCTCTCTGGACACTGTTTGTAAAGTGATTTGTTCTTTCTAAAATCTTCCTCCCAGAATGATTAACCCCCATTCCTGCTAAATTCTTCTATTTTGTGATTTGTTCATCTGTGCTCTGGCTATTTATTTATTTATTTATTCGTGTGTCTCAGCCCACTACCCCTCCTAATTTAAATTGTAAGTTTTATGAAAGAGAGGTCATGGCTCATTCATTTTAAGAGCCTGAAGTGCAGCAAGGAGTCTTACCATTTTTGATAAGTGCAATGAACCTAATGTTGCTTTTATTTTATGTTCAGTTCCTTCTATAACTGTTTAAAGAAGAAATACCAATGGGCTCTGTGATTGTGGTTTTTAATATTTTGGTATAATCACTTTGTCATTAACAAGAGGATAATAGAATAAAAGTCAAAACAATAGAAAATCGGAGTCCATCTGGGAAGGGCCAACTCCTGCCTCAGAATCTCATGCAGAAGGGAAAACCAGTTAACCTTGGTCATCTGGGTAAAGTCAGGTCTTCCCCGGCACTTGAACTATAGGGAATGATGGCAAAGACTGTAGCTCAGTAAGAACACTTGTGAATGAACACAGTGCATGGCTACTGAAAGAGAACACTATAGGCTCTGATCTATAGGTAAGTAGAGTCAAATGGTTAATAACCATCCTGATTTGCTGAAGATCACAGAGAAGTGAGAGGCTTGAGTTAAGATCCCGAGAAACCAGCACTGTCCTCACCCAGCTGGGCTTCCCACAGATGTGTCAAAAGCTGGTGGGCCAGCGGTGGCTCATGGAAGCTCCCAAAGGTCCCCAAACAGGAATAATTGTACATGGGACTTCAGGTTACAGAGCAGGAAATTCAGCTGCACCCAGAGGCACTCTGGTATGTGAGTTCTGGTAACTGCTTCTCTGGGTGCAATACAAATTGTGGGAGATTGGTGTCCTTATACCTGCATGGAACTTTTCACTCCATGGACAAGGCGGAAAAATGGCTTCCCAAGGAATCCAAGCTCATCACGTTCTACAAGGTATACAAACTATACAAAAGACAATTTTCTTCACTGACAGACTGTAAAATGTAAACAAATGCAGTGTCCCTAGTTGCCAGGACAACCTCTGATGGTCTGTCCTCTGATGACCATAACAAAGATACCCAAACCCTGAAACACAGCAATTCAACAGGGGTCCAAATGTAAGCCAAGCTTCATCTGAAGGGATGAGCTACACATGCAAATGCTTTCTTCAAGCCATTTTCCACCTGCTTTCTGATGTGTTCCCACTGCCTGTTTTTGGCCAGGCAATGGGAACACTTAGGGAAGTGTAACAGGAACTTGGGGAAGAATCCACTGAAGCTCAGCTGCAGAACAGTGATTTGCAATGTGCCTGCACAGGGGCAGGCTTCCTACAGAGTCCGGATGACAGTAGCTGAAACACATCCTCACTGACTCATTCATCCTAATGTAGCTCTTGGGACCTCCCATAGGACCCCATCCCCCACACTTCAGTTTGAGAACACTCCCTGGAGTCTTCAGGACTCCAACCCCAAGAAAGCATTAATCCAGCTGGGTTAGTCCCTCTCACTGAGATCTGGTCCCATCCGTCCCTCTGTCTAGTCTTGTAGGAGATGCTAAAAGGTCCCCCCACCTTTGCTTTAAAAGGAAGACATTTATATAAATGTCAAGTGAACAGTTAAAAAATCTTGTTTACAGGATCTTGGGGTACATGTAAAGAGAGGTGGAGGATTCAGTCGTCTAAAAAGCACAGAAAGGCTGAGCTACTTAAATTACAGACAGCATTGTGGTTAAACCTTGTTCTTGTAGATGGGCATATTCTTTTCTAAATGGAGAACAAGAAATAAGATTCTCCCACCCCCACTTTTACCATGGATCAACTGCGAACTTTTTAGAAATCATTTCATATGGTCAGTATTTGTAGGGGAAAGAAGCTTTAGCTGTTTTGAAGAACATGGTTTTGGTTGTAGTGCTCTGTGTGCAACCTGAAGAGTATCCAGAGAGGAAAGAAATGCCTTTGAGGCCTCTCCTCAGAAATAGTTAGTGTGGGTATATTTAGAATTTTACTGTATTTTGATAAAAGAAATTTAAAACTTAATAAAAATTCAAGGAGATACTGCAGATTCATTGAGGACTCTCTATTCTACTTTCCATAGTGACTTTACTAATTTACATTCACATGAGAAGTATACAAGTTTCTCTATATCCTCCCAGCATCTGTTATGTTTCTTTTTGAAAAAAAATTACTTAATGTATTCAGTCTCTTTTCCCCAGTTCCTCCTGTAACCCCCTTACTTCCCTTCTATCCCTTCCCATCCCCTGACCTTCTTGAGTTTATTTGGTTTTGTCCAGCTACTCCTGAGAGTAGGTTGTGCCCGGGCATGTGGTCCACCAAACCGACTCTTTCTCTCCCAGCATCTGCCAGATGCCAATAGCTCTTCAGCTAGTGGTGGGATACCTGCATCTTTTGTTTGTATCGGCTGTTTTATACTTGACCTAGGAGGGTATGTAGTAGGTACTATTCCTTGTTTTTCTTTCCAGTTCATCAGACTACCTCTCTCTGTTCTGCTGTGGTAGTTTTCTATGAACTGTAATTGCTGCATAGAGAGCAGTTCCTTCTAATCCAGTTGTCATTCTGCACAGACCCAAGACCTAAGTCTAGTAACATAGAAACACATAAAAGATGCCATTGTCACAAACAATAGGAACATGGCTGTTAAACTATTACATTTGAGAACAAGAGTAGAGTAGACCTCGTATATGTGTAGGGTAAGAGTGTGCATGTGTCCGTCAGAAATAACCAGCAAAAGTATGTACTGCAATCAATGCCCTTACACTTGCAAGATGCCTTAGGCAGGTTTTTCTTTTTCAGTTTATGTTTCCTGACACACAAATAACAATGATATCAACTATCTTCCAGGAACTGTGACAAATTAAGAGTTATTACATCTAAAATATAGGGAACCCAGGAAGAGTTAAATGATTAGATCCTTTTAATCTCTGCTTTAACTCTTAAGTCTAAAAAGTATTTTTTACACAATCTGGCCCTTTCCCCCAAGTGTACATGTCCAGAAACACCTCCAGGAAAACCATTCCTGGCTTCAGCTTCTGATCGAGGACTCATGGAAACTAAAGGGGTCTTTGGACCATTTATTGGCCAATTACAGTTACAGTTACAGATTCTTGAGAAAAAGACAACCGAATGCTGCCAATGCCTTCCCTTAAAAGGCACATTATATTCTCACCAGATTATGCAAAATGGAAATAGTGACTCCTTGCTGAAGCTTCTGTTGCTGACAGAGTTTCAACCTCACGGCAACCCTGGGCCTTATCAGAGTTCCCAGTCTTTACAAACATGATGTTGTTGTTTTTTTGCCTATTTATTTTTAATAATGTATTAATTTATTACAAATAATTATTTGCATTATTTATTTGTAATAATGTATTAATTTATTACAAATAAATAGGCAAAGCACTGCAAATCTGCACCACACAATGTCTGCATAGATTTATTTCACTGAACATTCTTCTCTTTCTAAGCCTCTTCCTCAACCTTATGCTGGCCCCAGTGTGCAAAGAACGACCTTCACTTCAAACCCACTTGCCTCCCAAATGTTACTGCATCTAACTTGCATTTACGGCAGCCCTCCCCTCGCAGGCCTGAGTGTTCAAGTCACTGAGGACTCTCTATGCTACTCTCCACACTGGCTTTACTAATTTTCATTCTCATCAATAGTGTCTAAGTTCCTTTTTCTCTCTGTCTTCCCAGCACCTGTGTTTAAGCAGCCTGGGTTTCCATCTTCCTCTCACCCGAGCATTTATATGTTCTTACCCTCCAGTATGTTCTTTCTGAAGCCTGACTTAGAAAACCAGAGATTAAATGACTTTATCAGAATCACCTGCCCATACGACCCGCACACCTGAACTTCTTATCTGCAATAGTCTTCCTTTCATGCACCCTTCTTACACACCACAAGGAGTAGGGACCGAAGTTGAGTGTTACAAACAGCATGAGTGGCTTTTGAGCTTCACCACAGGAACTATTCATCAATAGATGAAAGCCATTTAATCTCTATTCCTTTCCAATGTGGCTCTTTATTCTCCCCACTCCTTCCTCTGGTTAATTCTACCTATAACGATTTCACTGGCCTGGATCCAAAGATAATGTTATAAAATAATATTTCAGAAAAACTTTCATAAGTAATTCTTTTCAAGTATGTTCAGTCTTAGTGTTCTGTTTGGAAAGGCCCCTTTGTGCTCCCCCTCTCTTGTGTGTTTCAGAGGTGTCACCCTTCAAAGGCTGCCTTCTCGTCTTGGCAGGGATATATATGTGTACATGGATGTGGAGGTCACATGTCTTCTTCAATCACTTGCCACTGTGTTTTTTGAGACAGGGTCTCTCACTGGACCTAGAGCTCACTGGACTTGGGGCTCACTGGGCGAGAAGCACTTTACCAACAGCCCTCTCCCCAGGCCCCAAAGTTTCCTTCTTCCCACAAGAAGAGAAGTCTTTCTTCTCCAGAACTCATTCAATTTCTCTTATGATCTCCGATAAAGAATTAGATGAACTTCGCTTAAAAGCGCTGCAAAAAGCTCCTTTGAACACATTGTTTGATGAATTTACACCATCTACCCCCCCCAAAAAAAATTATTTCATTCTTTCTCAAGGTCTGCCCGTACCCTAATGGATGTCTTTCAAGGGGGATCTGATAATGTTCTTTCCACCCATACTATTTTAAAAAGATGACATACATTTCAAATGGAGAGAAGAGGATGTCAGTGGATTGGTTTTGAGAATACAATTCTGTATTAATCATCCTCACTCAGGCCTCTGGAATCATTGAGCTATCTTTCCTACTAGACTTAGCTCATCCATTATGCCTGTCAGATATTCGGCTACCCAGCCCCAGGATGACAGCAGGCTGTAATGGAAACACCTCTTCCAAGAGGCAGTGGTGTACAGAAGAGTCAGAACCACCCGTGCGAAGTCCCGCTCTGAAGAAGTAAAGTATACTTGGGAGTCTGGAGCTACTGAGAAGAAAGTAGGTTCAGGAAGTTGTGCAACCGATAAGATGGGAAAGATGTTTGCTTTATGAAGGAGCTCACGAGTGTGACTTGTTTCTGTGTTGGGAATAAGAAAGGAGATGAGGAAAACCTTTTCTGAGTTTAAATATGCGTCATGACCAAGAGCTAGAGTAAAACAAACAAGGAGAACGCCTGCTACAGTGGCAGAAGATAGCTAGAGGGGGTTTCCAAGGAAAAGTACATTCAATATAGAGACCAAAGGCAGCTTGCTTCTCCACTGTGATTCATGGTCCCTCATGTTCTTTCTCTCTGCATCCCCATCATTGGGGCCCATACACAGTTCCCTGCCCTTGATCTGAGAACTCCAACGCCCTGTTACCTGGGCAACGGAGGTGTGGGAAGCCGAGTTGCAGTGCAGATAAAGTTCCAGTACAGGTTCTCATTGTTCCCTCCTCGAGTGTCCACCACAGGCACAGGGTGGTTCAGATTACAATAGATTTCCATTCTAAATAAGCCCCTAATTAAAAGTAATACCCTGTCTCCATCTGCTCATAATTGCCCCAAACCTTTTATGCCTTTGGGCTCAATTTCTCAGATTTGGTCCGTGCCCTGGAAAGTCTGAAGTGTTTGGCCAGGAGGTAGAGTGGGAGAATAAACTTTTTTTTTTCAAATCAATCTTTGAAAGTAAATTAGGTGAAAATCACTTTAGATGTCTATCTGCCTACTCTGAATGTTACTAGCTCGAAAGAACAGCTCTTTGTTCAAAGACTGAACCGAGCAGGAAGGCCCTGAGCAGATGTTGACTCAGATGCTATCTATTAAATTTGTAATTTCAGATTGACGAGGCTAACTTAAGAGTGTGAAGAGGTCATTGCCCAACGGTGCGCGTTGGCTTGTACGTGATGTGGGGGAGCAGGATGCGAATGGGGTAACGCAGAAAGTACAAGCCGAGGTTGCTTTTGCTTCATACTCAGCACCGACGGTCTGTGTGCCTCCTTGAGAGGGAAGAAACTCAACTTTGCTCAATATGATAATGACACATCCTGGGCGTGAAGAAATGTCCCCTTTCGCTTTACGCAACTTGTTAACTTTCTAAGCAATTTGCAACATGGAGGGAAAATCCCGTTAATATATGAGTTCTAAGATCTCCCACTTCATTCCTGTCTCCCTCCTTACCGGCACCGTTCTTCAGCAGAACAGGTCAAGACAAGCATTCATGGGAAAGACGAATTTTAGAGCACCCGGCCACAGGAAATGCTTGCACGGCGCTACACAGACCCACTTCTCCATGTGTCTCACCCCATGTTCAACCATGTTTACTGTTTCGGATGCCCCTAAGAGGGAAGTTCTGTGTACTCTGAGGATCTGGCAGGCACGTTTTAAAAACACAACGCTCATAGTGAGCTCTGAGAGCAACCTTGCTGGCAAAGGGACTGGATATGGTTCCCCTCGCTCACTTGTGCAGACTGTCAGGGCCACGGTTGTCCTCAGCATTTCACTTGGTCTTAGCAGGAAGTCAGCCATGCACGATGGCCCGGATGGTGACATTTCCAGGCCTCCCCACCAGTGTGATACTGGATAGGCCTCTCTGGCAGCGAAGCCACTTGGTACCTTCTTGAGGGCGTGGTCAGGATTGGGAGAAAGCAATGCTCAGTGGCACAGTGGGCTGAAATCAGCTTGATCTTGGCCAAGACACTGGAAAGATCTGCCCTTCTTACCTAACAGCTCAGAACCACTGTTTCCTTGATTAGGTCCCTTCTCCAACACTGACGGATAACAAATTAGTCACTGTGTTCTCAAAAGCAAAAGATGCTGACACACAGCACCTTTGGGGAACAGAAGCACGTTTCTCTCTCCTCTTTGAATTCTCAAGTAGAAGGTTTGCCTGGAGAAGTTGGCAGTGTTACTCTGTGAAGGGCCAACTTACTCACACCTAGCTCAAGAGACAATGATTCTTCCAGCCCTCCCCACCATAGACCAGCCTGACCTCACAAGGCATAGAGTCTATCTCAAACACTGTCCATGCCACCGTGGGGATTCATGCAACAACCAGAACTTTCTAAAATGTTCCTAATTTTGAAAGACAGTTACAGGAAAGAACATGTTATAGTATTTGGTAATTAAAAAACAAAGACGTAGATTTATACATGTCTAAACAAACACAAACAGGGTATAGAATTATCAATTTATGAAAGCAGAAGACCCTATCGGCCATTCCACCACAGGACTGCATTGTGAACGCTTAAACTTGCCATGGACTGGTCTGGGATAAGCTGGGCATGTGCGAGTTCATGTTGACCTGCTTGTGTACCAACTCAAATAGAAGACATGAGTACTGTAAGCTGTAGCTATGATCTGAGACTTTATCCATCTGTCCTTTCCTAACCAACTTGTCTACAGTCTTAGCCTTCTTTGCTCACGTTCTATTAACTTTGACCTCCCTCAACCACTAAAACCCTAGCAGCCATGACTGGCCCTGAGCTTCTGGACCTACAGCATTGCCCTCCAAGACTTCCCTGCAAACTCAGTGTGCCCATTTCTATAAAAACCCTGTCTGCTTCCTAAAATGCAGGTCAAGCAGCAGTTCCACAGCTTTCTTGCTATGGTATTTGCAGCAAAGCTGCTTATGGAGTCCAGCAATGAATATGGGACTCAACGCCATGATTGACATGTGAACTGTGTGGGTATTTGGCTCATTCAGCGGAGGTTAATGGGCTGTAAGTAAAGGCACTGAGGTTCTTACCTTTGCCTCTCCTGAGCAGATGCCAATAGCAATGGAGATGCTCCGGAGGGGAAGACTGGGATGCTGAGTGACATCAGATGGTTAACTCCTGTTCTGACATGAACCGAATCTGTGGCCTTTAGTAGTTACTTCGCTGTAATCTTAATTTCTTTGTTTAGTTTTACACTGTGAATCCTGAAAAGATGACTGAGTTACTACCAGAGTCTGTGAAAACATTGCTTCATTCATTTACTTATTCCAGAAATTTTTGTTAAATACCTATAGCTAAGCACCTATAGCACATCTGTTTCAATGCTGGATTTCTAGAACTCTGCTCAGAAAAAGAGCCCCCTCCCCAGCTCAATCACTTTCATTTTCTGCTGTTTATAGTCGATCATATTGTAACAGTGCACTAATATACATCGAAACAGATAACCCAGGAAATACACACACACACACACACACACACACACACACACACACACACACACACACAAGCTTCTGAGGTCTCTCTGGGTACTAAAGCAAGGACCCAAGGTCCTTCCATTCTTGGGACTCTTTCACATTCAGTGTTGGGCTTTTCAGGTTGATGATGGACTGCAACCTGTAAGCCGAAGAAGCCTTTTCTTCCTCAAGGTGGTTTTGCTTAGTGTTTTATCGTAGTGACAGAAAAGCAAGCTAGAAAAAAAATGTGTGTGTGTGTGTGTGTAAGAAGCCTTTTCTTCCTCAAGGTGGTTTTGCTTAGTGTTTTATCGTAGTGACAGAAAAGCAAGCTAGAAAAAAAATGTGTGTGTTCATATGTTTGTGTATGCTAAGGATATAAGATCTTGTTTTTTTTTACCTTGGCTCACTTACACATTTGTCTCCTTTAGTGAATTATGAACTATGCAAAAAGCAAGGCTTGGAGGGCTTGCACCATAGTAGGTGCTAAGTGAAAAGCGTCATGTTGAGGTTGTAACTCGAGTTACTTGAAACAGTTTACGGTAAAATAGGCCAGAGTCTACCATCTGTCTATAGAGCTGTGGATAGGGGTTATATCAGTGTAGCAATCCTTTCACAGAAGACAGATAGGGGAAAAAGCATCAGATATGGGGGGGGGGAG
>NW_004949096.1:26431396-26442211 GCF_000317375.1 Microtus ochrogaster
TTTAATAAATAAATAAATAAATAAAAAGAGAAAAAAAAGTCCTTAGCCCAGACTCCCTTGCTTGGGTCCTGTTGTTCTTAAAGTGGCCACTCTAGAAGCTGCTGTGTGTGTACAAGCCACCCAGCATCTCTTCTCTACAGAGCTGTGCAGAGTCAATAGAGGTTTCTAATGAAACCAGCCAAGCCCAGGGCTGTTTACTGGAAGCAAGCCCTGGAGGGGTCTAGTGAGCACTTCCTCTAGCTGCTAATCTACAGTGTAGGCATTTAGTAAGTGTGGGGCTGGGTAGAATGGAACTATAAAGCCCTAAATTAGCATTGCTGAGAGCAACTTGGGCAGCAAGGATCCTGCTCAGACCAGATGCAGGCCCCGTGAACTATCAAAATCAATCAAGTGTACAAACAAGTCTCCTGAGGATGATGGGGGTAAATGATGTATCAATAATCCTATAGTAGGCTCTAATAGGCCAAGCCCTGTGGGAAGTGCCGGCAAGCTCTGGGAGAGCCAGGCGTGTCTTGACACACATAGAGGTGTTAGCTTAGCCTACAAGTATTTTGCTTGGATAATAATGAAAATCTTGATGGAAGGATCCTCTCATCCCTCTTGTGCTGATGCCTAGCCACCTCTAGGTTGACAAGCGGAAGAGATTCAAGGCTGTTTACTGTCCTTGGGGGAGGGGGTGAAACTGACAATCATTTTAAATTCTGACTCATTCTTTCATCTAGTAGGGCTACCGACTACAGACTCAGGGCCAGATGCAAAGCAAAGGGCAATAAAGATTTAGCGTTTGTTCTCATGAAATTCACTCTGTGTTTGGGGAGAAAGACAGTAATCCTACAGGCATGTTTGACACCTGACTGTAGTCACTGCTCTGTAAAGAAGTCAGGAAACACCTTGGAGCCTGCTTAGTCAGGGAAATGTTTTCAAAAAGCAACAACAACAACAAACCCTGCAGTCTGATGGAAGGAAATATCCAGCTATGAAAAGCTGCTGTGTGTTCCAGGCAATGAAAATAGCACGTGATCTTTGGAGCTCTCTGCAAGTCCAGGGAGAGAAGGTGATCAGGGCTTGAACTCAAGCAAGATGTGCACACAAGTGGTGCTCGGTCCGGCCTGAGGCCCCCTGAAAAGACAGGAGAGTGGAGCACTTCCTTGATTTCATATTTCAGGGTTCACGCAAGTCCTTATGACATTTGGGAACCCCATATACTGAATGACACAGAGCGTACCCACAGCTGTAGAAGACACAGGAGCTGCTGTACTTACCAAACAGAACCCACAGAGCCTCGTCTCCCATAGGAGGGTGAGACATGGGTCAGAACCAGGTCCCTGGGAAACTTTTCTCCCTATTCCTTGCTATTCTCATCAGTCAATCACAAGTGCTCAAACTAGAATTAAAGGGTCCTTACCGCAGCGCATAGCAAGAGAGGCTACAGGATCCAGTGGCCGGCAGAGACAGGCCTACCCAAACCTGGCCTGAGGGAAAGGCTTGGGCTAAGAAACCAGCTTAGCAGCCAGGTCGTTTATCATTGGGTTATAAGTTCATGTAAGATAAATATATGGCTCCTAATAAAAACAGACATCCAGACAAGGAGGCTCTTTAACAATGAACAAGACTCAAGCTTCCTTTGCTCTGGCAGGCATCACGGGCATTGTTCCAGGCTGTTTCCGTTAGAGCCCAAAAATGATAAAAGGAAGGATTCATTTTCCTCACAGAGTGTCTCCTACGTAATTACCCCGGGGCACTGGGACCATTTTCAGTCTTGTTTTGTTACAAGTAAATAAATTCTAAGCAAATAAATGTGCTAAAGGCTAGTATAGCCTAGCCAAAGTGCCACTTGTGTGGTAACGTAGACCAATAAGACCCAGGCTGCTCAAAGACACATCCAGAAAGGCCTTCCTGAGGCAAGCATGTCATTGTGAGTTTGTTTGACTTGGCATTTACTGAAACAGCACTCATTCCTTGGGCACAATTCAGATATAAATCCAATGTTATTCATCTATAGCCTGAGCCTAGTCATTAAAACCCAGGCCAGAGTTTCCCATTCTTCCTGGATCAGGATCTATGGCATGAATGGAGAAAGCTGGTTCCATGAACATAGCCACCCCCCATTATCACAAATGTGGCCCAAAGGCAGCTCAAGTATAAAGGAAGGCCTCTCTCTATGTGAGAACTGACTTAGCCAAGCAGTAGCTCTGCGGCATGCGGGCTCGTGAGTCAGATCTCAGCTGGAAGATATTCTAGGACTATTTCTTGACCTCTATCTCGAAATTTTGCTTTCATTTCCATCATCTGTATATTTGAGGCTGTGTGTATGTCAGTGAGTGAGTGAGTGTGTGTGTGTGTGTGTGTATGACTCTGTGTGTGTGTGTATGACTCTGTGTGTGTGTGTGCGTGCGCATGCGCAAGCACGTGCATGACTAAACAACACCTCCCCACACAGACCCAACAGTAGTGAGGCTGTAATACACGTATGCATCTTTCATCCGTCAAAAGTTTCCAAACAGACTCAGGCAGAAATCTACCACGTGTCTAGCTTGGGCCCCCTGAGGTGGTGAAAACATGACTTTTCATGAACTTAAACACAGTGTAAAACTTTCCAGAGAGTGATAACCTAATTCTGAACGTGTTGGCATATGCAACTCTTCAAGTCCTGACAGCTTTCCTCTGCCACTGTAGAGAGAGCACGAGAAAGCCCTGGGCCCAGCCCTACAGAGACAGAGGATGGCGGGATCTGAACTTCCCTCCTGTGGCAAGTGGTGGTGGGCAGGTCAGGGATTCAACAACATCCACATTGGCTGGACCTGCTGACTCTGGAAGGTGGCGGTTGTTGGTTTCTGAAAGACTTATTAAGCCCTACCTGATGCTGGAGACCAAGGAGAACAAGAGAGAGGAGGTGGTGAGTCACCAAGATGACTGGAAGATTGGGCTGACGTTTACGTCTGAGATTTGTCTTGATAGGAACTGCTGAGGAGAGGAAAAGTCTGATGTCGTTCCTGTCCCTTCAAAAACAGCCCTTCTTGACCCCCTGTGACCTTTCATTGGATCAGCAGGCAGGTATCAGACCCCAGACTGGAAGGGGATGCAATGGTGAGGACACGAAAAGGGGGAGGAATAGCATTCAGGCAACCTCTTGAGTCACAACTTCTCAGAGTTCATCTATTTCTGGTATTTCTCCATGCTAACTACGAGAGACCAGCCTAAGAGCTGGGACATCATCCTACAGGAGGGAACAAGTCTGTCTGCCCAGCTAGGCACTCTCCACACACACACACACACACACACACACACACACACACACACACACACACACACACAGCATGAAACAACTCCAGAGAACCTAGACAACAAAGAAGACCCAGAGAGAGAACTATATGGATCTGCCTAGGAAGGCGAAAAAGGCAGGATCTCCTCAGTAAATTGGGAGCATGCAGGACAGGAGGGGAGGGTGGAAGGGGAGAGGGGAGGAAGGAAGGGGAGGAGGGGAAATGGATAGCTCAATTAAAAACAATAAAGTATAAAATAAAAAGAGCATAGCATGAAGGACAGACAGCATGACATCCCTGTGCACAGAACTAAGCAGGGCAGCCATTCCCTACCACTTCCTACACAGCCTGCTCAGAGCTCCTCCCACTTATGCTGTCCCCTGCTACTCATCTTTAGGATCCATTCCTGTTCCTACACAGTTCTGCAGAAAGAAACACATCCATGGCATTTCTTTTTCTGTAGAAAAAAAAAAAAACAGTGATTGTGACATGCTCTACCAAGGTTTGCTTCACAATGAAAATGCCACAAACTCGGGACCATGAGGAAATGAGTGAGTTGCTTTTCAGGATGTTAAATGCAAACCCCACATAGTTCAGCACAAGTGTAAGTAAAGCTGCCACTTCCTAAACGTTAGGTCACCCAGAAGCATTAGCCAAACTGCTCCCCGTGTATCCTTCAGTTTGCAGAATTCATCTGATAAAGTCCTCAAACTAACAGGACAAAGAGGGAAATCTATTCCATCTTACTTGATCATAGCTGCAAATAAAGCGGTTCTCAGAGAAATCTCCCACCCTCACTGCCTTGGCAAACATAAGCAGGAGGGGAAATAAATAAAGACAGAGGGGAAACGCTCATCTTTAACCTGATACTGTAATTCATGAGACTTATTTCTACCCAATGGCACACAATGCCAGGAGAGCTTGGAAGCTGAGCAAAAGACATATGCGAGATGCCTTCATCCCGCTGGGAATGACTGGAGGGGACGGAAGCAAGCCAACACTTCTCATCCACCATGGTTGAAATGGGCTTAAAGGTCCTGTTCCACATACGGAGATTTTTACAGATTTTTTACCTTGTTCTCAGTAGCTTACGTATGGCTACCTAGTCTCTATATTTGAATTTTGATTCCTCTGAAACAGTATTCAGGGCTTTATTGCTATTTGTTTGTGGAGGTTGGGTTTGATTTTGTTCTTACTGTTCATTCTTTAGCTTAGAACTGAAGATGTCCGAAGGCTGGACAAGAAGCACATTGCCAGGTGTGGCAAGACTTTTCCCAAAAGTAGAAGTCCACAGAGCTTCATTAAAGGAAACAATGGTTTAAAATGCCCTGGGCAAGAGCCACTGGTTCCCAGTCTCCTTATCAAGGTCAAGATTTCAATCACACATCAAGCCCAGCCTTCCTTGACTGTCCACCCACCTCTCTTCTGTCACCCAGCCATATTCCCAAGCCCCAAGTTTCATGCAGGTAAGAAGAAGGAGAATGAAGAATATTCAAAACTCTAGAGTTCCTTCCTCTCAGGTGATTGCTTTGAACTTGCAAACCAGAAGGGTTTTCATCAAACCTGGAACCCATTTCACTACTTCACGGCCCATTAGTAAACAGATTTTATCAATTACACCCAAGCTTTACACAGCAGGGCTCCTGGGTAGCCTGTGCATAAGAGTTCTTTATCATATACATTTGCTTCAGAAAAAAAATAATAAAGGTTTTATTATCTGATAGGAAAGCAAGAAAGGAGCCAGGCATGATTGTGTGTACCTGTAATCCCAGTACTCAGGAGGCCGAAGCAGGGGGATGACTTCAAAGCAGCCTGGGTTATAGAAGAAGGCTCTCCCTTAAAGTCACAGAACAGCTAGGAAAGTTACTGAGATAAGCCGTTTGTGGTGGAGGCTTTATTTAGGGAGGCTTTGTGTATATATAGCTATCTTTATATATACCAACCCACTCTGCTTGCCTGGGATTGATGGGGAAGCCATTCCTGACATGTGGGGCTTTCCTTGTGGAAGAAAGTGACCAATTAAATGGAACTAGGCATGTATAGACACAGACCGGTAGGTTCCAAAACTCCATCTTCATGCCTTCCGACAAGTGTGCCTCGGCCCACTCACCTCAGCTAGGTCTCTGTAGGCACAGTCTGTGGCCACTGATACCTAGGTGCTTTCTAGACCCAAGGTCTCACTGTTCAGCTTCTCTCTAGAGTCGGTCCTTGGGCAGACCAGCATTGTTTCTGTCCCCGTCTATCCCTTCGTTGATTTCCACCCACATGTCTGTAGCTCAGTCCTAGCCTTCAGCCCCAGTTGTTCCTTCTGACTGGCTATCTTTGTCCTCCATCCTGCTGGGGCCCTAAGCCTGACACAAACTAAACCAAAGTCAGTCCTGCCCATCACCATTCATTTCTCTTTGATGCATGGAGTTTGTGAAAACGGTCATCATCCTCCCGTATTTCCTCCTAAACTTCAGACTCCTCTTCTCAGCCTCCTTTTCCACCATCTACTTCCCCTTCAGCCTTCTTATGCCCATGGTAGAGAATTCAGCCTCTGGTCCTTCAGCCCATTGGCCCCAAGTCACACAAATATCTCTCCTGCCCTGCATCCCTTCATCTCCCATCTGAGACTAATTCAGCTACTGCTGTCAGAGCCCTGATCAGCTTTGCTCCTCTGCTGAACACTTGTGACAAACAGCCTTTCCTCTGTCTACATAAGCCCAGGGTTCCACACACACTGGGAGTGCAAATGGTACCTCCAGGAAGTACTGTCTGCCCTATAGAAAGTTGTGATTGTATCCAAAGAGTCTTGCTGCTCTCCTGTTCTACTTGAGAGCATACTTATTTTCATATACTTTAGTCTTTTCTTCTAGGCTACAATGTCCTCAAGGGTAAACATTGTATACAATTTCCCTTTCATTCCTTCTTTAAATAGTGAACAACCAATTAAAATTCAGATCAGGTTGACTTGCTGGTCCTTTGAATGCATATTTTGTTTGACTTCTGGGAGTTTCCTTCCTCCATAGCCTCAGTGTGTTCTACCTGCTTCTTTTCGGACTGGTCAGTCATTTCCTAAGAGCTTTGGGCTGCCAGTCCCCTGCCTCGATGCCCTCTGTATCACTCTGAAATTTCAAAATGCCATTAGAGGCTGGAAGAGCCCAGGTAAACATGCTTTGCCCCTGTGAAACTGAGAAATGGAAATTCCTCTGAGGTGCAGCCCAGATTCCTTCCGTGCCCTCTGTCTTCACCTTCATAATGAGCGCAGCTTTTCAACGGAGGCCAATGTCAAACGTGAGCAGGCATCTATCTCTTCCACACTCACGGGGTATATAGGGTTCTGGGCATGCTGTTTGTTGACCCAAGAAAGAAATGTGCTAAGGTGCCTCAGCTTTTACCTGTTTTATACAGAAAAATACACAGGAAAAAAAAAAGATCAACATGAGCAGGGTTAAAAGCGACAAACCCCTGTGGGAACTCTTATCAAAAGCATCTCTCCAGGGCCCCATCAACTCGTCCAGGAAAGAGAGACTTGCAGAAGCTTGGGGGAGGTGCAACTGAGATATTTGGGGGTTTATTTCTCACCTCCACATTTTCCCTCAGGAACTACAGCTTCTGGTGTAGACCCCCAGGTCTCAAACTCCAGCCACCACAGGGACAGTACATGTAATCAAGAGAAAGTCCCCTATGGAAAATGCCTATATTGGCCTTGAAGTTCAGGACACCGACAGCCCAAGCCTTAGCTGTGGTCCCAGCTGGACTCTGTTATGTTTCAGATGCAAGAGTCTTGACAAGGAGCACTTACTTTGTCCAGTAAAAGTTCTACCACGTTATAATAAAAATAGTTCAGAATGGGGGAGGCCCATCAGGACATATGCACCAGCCAGAGTGCTGGGACAGGGGTTCTGGAGAGCTCCACTGTACCAAACACAGCTCCTTTGGTGTCTGAATGGTTGGGAGGCTCAGGGTTTTCAGGGCAGAGTTGGGTCAAAAGGTCTTAAGAAGTGGATTGTTTATTTGCTACAGGCATAGGTGACAGGTGGAAGGGGGTCCTTGACCTTAGGGACCACACAAGGCAATGCTGGAGATACACAGCAGTCAAATGATCACACAGACGTAAGATTCTGGTGCAAGCTAGAATTACTAAATTTAAAACTGTGTCTATAAAAATTATCCAAAAGACAGACGTTCCTTGCAAGAGCACATACAATATTAGGTTGATTAGCAACAGTTCCTTGCTGTAAGCATGACTCAGGCTGGAATCTGAAGAAACTTTGGAATAAATACATCGGTGAGGGAATGTGTATTCCGAACAGACAGAAAACCACATATAAGCGTCAGGTGGTAGCAAGACCTAGAAGAGAAACAGGGATAGAAATCAGAGAATGGAGAACTGTTTGAGAGGAAAGAGGAATTTGTATAAGGCCAGCTAATCTGGGACCGTGATGAACTGTCTATCCCAGGACCAAAAGTGTGTCACTAAGATTCAAAGCAGTAGGGAGACAGTACCAAATGACCGTTCCCAAAGCCCCAGTGACTGATGCCTGCAAAATGCTTAAGTCTGCACTAGGAAGCTGGTGGGGACATATCACCAGTCAATACTAGGGACCAAGGAAGTTTAGCATTCATAAGCCAGATGTGGTGGTGTACCCCTCTAACCACAGCATTTAAGAGATGGGTGACAAAAGTAAGAGGATCATGGGTTCGACACCAATCTGGACTACAAAGGTCCTTTCCAGATATTAAGTATTTGTGCTGTGCACATTGCATTAGATGCTAATCTGTCATCCTTGGAAGGAAGGGCTCTCTTTTAAGGCTCAATGGTTCCCATATAAATGCAAACCAAGTGACTAGGCGAATGGAAAAGCTCACAGAGGTTAAAGATAATGTGATCTTGGTGTTTTCCTCAGTTAACTCTGACCACCACATCCCTAAGAACCAAGTGACTGACCGAGCAGTGCTACTCATTGCCTCGCTGATGCTCAGCAGCTTCAGAAGAAGGTTTGATTGACAGGGGCATGAATGAACAGAGAAGCCATTTGCTAAGGAATTACCAACCCAGGATTAGGTGGCAGATACCAATAGTTCTTCCACGTTTACACTTAACCACGGTATTGCTCCATGGTCTGTTCTGGGCATTTAGATTGGATGCCGTCTTGCCCATTCAGAATGACGGCGGCTGTCACACACTTATGCAGGAATTTTTGCAATTAGATATAACAGAATGCAGCATGAGCTTTGATGTTGTAAGGAGGCCGTTAGTTTGTTTCCCGGCAGCCCAGCAGCTCAGACCCAAAATAATTACACAAAACTGTATTAATTAAATCACTGTTTGGCCCATTAGCTCTAACTTCTTGTTGGCTAACTTTTATATCTTAATTTAACCCATCTGCATTCATCTGTGCATCACCACAAGGTCATGGCCTACCAGCAAAGTTTCGGTGCATCTGTCTCCAGCAGCAGCTCCATAGCTTTTCCCTGACTCCGCCTTCTTCCTCCCAGCATTCAACTTAGTTTTCCCCACCTAACTAAGTTCTACTTTGCTATAGGCCAAGCCAGTTTCTTTATTGATTAATGGTAATCATAGAATACAGATGAGAATCCCACATCACTTCAGAGCTACATAATACAACCTTTTATACACTTTTTTTCATAAAAAATATCTCTACAATGGGCAAAGCTGTTAGCTAACTTTTATGAGTATGCCAGGCATTGTGTTTGATTTCTTGAACATATTTAATCCTAAAAGACATTGATTTAAAAGGTAAAAATGCTATCCGCACTGCATACAGAAATATTGAGACTGACACAAATCAAGAAAAAGTCTCAGGATGGGTTGAAAACCAGAGAAAGACAAGTAACTCACAAAGGGAAAACGGAGTAATAGTGAAGTTTGGTAACACTCGTGCATGCACATGTACACACACACACACACACACACACACACACGCACCCATACAAAACAAAAACAAATGGACAAACAATGTGGACCCTGTTTTGCGTTGGTCAACTACTCCTGAACATAGACCAGCCCAAGATAAGGGAGGAGTTGACGAGGCAGAAAGAATATGATAAAAATATATTGTGTAAAAAATTTTTAATAAAAAATCAACCAACTAAAGAAGAAGACAATGTCAAATGCGCATGAAAGTGGGGATTGGTCTGCAATGGAGAGCAAGCCGTGGGAAGACATGAGACCCTATGGATTGAAACTGACCCTAAAGCATCGGACTCTGTCTGCAGAACAGTTCAGTGTCCCAGCACCAGGCCAGATGGGCAAACTCATCCCACTTTTTGGAGTTGTTTTGACATTAAAATGTGAACATCCCTCCAAAACAAGGAGGGAATTAGAGACTCTGAGGAATGTTAACTCTGTAGCCAACAGAGCAGGTTAAATATTCATTAAGGGGCTTTCATTTCCAACGATCACTTTTCCATAGCAATCTCTTCTTTCTCTTCAGTGCTCCCAAGTTTTCCAAGCTGACCTTGCATCTAACTCCACTTAGTTTGTCTTGGGGAGCAGCACAAAGAGAAAGAAATTCTCACCTAGTCCTTTTCTGAATTTATCACAGAGAAGAGGTACCAGGGCTTTCACCCTCTTCTGGTGTAAGGTGGACTCCAGCACAGGTTTCTCTGGCCACTTATTCATGTGTTGAGGCCAAGCTGGCTTGGTCATGAGCCAGTATCCAGCTCTCCCTAGTACACAGCTACAGATCCTGTACACGCATCTTTTCCCAAATGCAGAGCTTGCTCCTGGATTACAACTTCATTATCACTTTTATTAAATCCAAGGAACAAATGTTAAACACCAGAATCGGCGCAAATGTCTGAAACCCAACCCAGCAAGTCTCCATGGACGAAATGATGCCAGCCCCATATACAGAGAATCATTCATTCCCATCATTTCCAGATGTCATCTGCTGTGTCCTCTCTGGCTCCCCATCTATAGTAGGAGCTGCTTTGGCTCTCTTGAGTGGGTGGCGGGTGTGGGGAGGGTCAGTACTGGGAGCCTTGCTGCTGGGGTGAATGGGTTCATCCTACTGCCTTTGGAGAAAATTTTCTGCTGCTTCAAAGGACTCGATGGCGCAACCGTTCTAACAAATTTGTATATTTAGTCACAACCTCTTCAATCCTTTGAGGACCCACATGTTAGATATGGATCCAGATACCCAGGACACATTACAGGATGGTCAGTTTAGCTAGGCTTCAGGTTTAGTCTTTCTTTCTAAGTGCACAAAGCACCCTTGCTGGGTGGAGGCTGTTTTAATAAATATATTATTTAATCAATGCTAACTGGTGTATTGGTGCCCCCACATACTTGCTAGTTGACCACTTTCACTGGGGGAGAATATTTGGCAAAAAATAGAGGGGCAGGGTGCAGAGGAGGAAAAAAGAAAAGAGAAAGGAGGGGAGGGGAGGGGTAGGAAGAGGAGAGACAAGACTAGATGAGACAGAGGCTCAAGCACAGATCACAGGGCACCACACAGGGCAGATCAGGGCACCACACAGGGCAGATCAGGGCACCACACAGGGCAGATCAGGGCACCACACAGGGCAGATCAGGGCACCA
>NW_004949096.1:26442311-26447729 GCF_000317375.1 Microtus ochrogaster
ACAGGGCAGATCAGGGCACCACACAGGGCAGATCAGGGCACCAAGACAAACCGGGTGGAGTTAGATGCAGGGTCAGCTTTGGAAGCTTGGAAGCTCTGCCATCTGAATGGTGACATCATTCAGTCTAAGATAGTAAATAAAGAAACAAGGAAGAACTGGGGTCATCTCAGGAAACACAAAATTTACAGATAAACCATATGGTGGCCTTTTCCACCTCTCTCTCCATGTGTATAAGTACAGTAACTTCTTTCCCCTACTTCAAGGAGCTGATTGAGAAGCTATGTGACTCGGTCTTGAAATTCACAAAGTATTTCTTTTCGCTTTACATTTTTTTGTTATATTTGCTCCTGAGTAATTATTCTTTGGATAAGCTTTAAACTATTTCATATCTAAATTAAAGTCGCATATTGAATGCAACTAATTTTTGTATATTCACTTTGTAGTGAACTGTGAGCCAGATGAATCCACTATTTGTTTTAATAGTATAATCTATAGAGCCTTTCAATTCTTGACATACTGCAAAATTTACCTTGATTTTTCTTGCCTTATTGCACTGGTGACCGAACTTTGCAATACTGAATCATAGCAGTGATAATTGCTGCCACTGCTTCATCCCCAATGCCAGCCAGAACACCTTTCAATATTTTACAACTAGTGTTTTCCATTCAATTAAATTTTTGAGGATTTTATATGTGCGTATTGAATTTATACCATTTTGATATCTTCCTCTGCCTACTCCTTCTCAAATTCATGACATCTTCTTTAATTATTATTGTTTACATATTATTATTTATATGCACATATTATTATTTATATGCATATATATATTATTCTGTGCATGTGTGAATGATATGGTGGGGGAATCTTATGGACCCCAGCATCTTTGTGGCAGTCAAAGGACAATGTTTTGTGGAGTTTGTTCTCCCTTTGCCCCTTATGTGGGGCTCTAAGAATCGAATGCAGTCACCAGGCTTACGCAGCAAGCTCCTTTGCTGGCTGAAATATCTTATCTGACTGGTCCAATAGTGAATTCTTCAACTCAAGTTTTTCATAATACAAAATCATTTCAAATTTTATTAGATTCATTTGGCAAAGATTCTGGCTAGTATTTGTACATATTTAGGAATGAGAGAGGTTAACCTATAGAATTTTTCTTTCAGTATATATACTTTTAATTTTGGTAATAGAGTTTATTGTACTCAAAAGAAACACTAACAAGAGTTTTGCCTCTTCTTCTCTGGGAAGTTTGTGATCAATCCTCCATCATATTTTTATAGCTAGCACCTAATATCTGCCCAATAAACTCTTATTTAATTAATGAACCGTTTAATAATGAATAAATGGAAAATTACCAATGTCCAAGAGCTAGCACAATCCTGCTCTCTCTCCAGTGCTGTGAGCAAATGTGCTCAGACACAGGCAGGATTGTCTTCTCAGAGTGGAATGCCTGCTGCTTTTAGGATCGAGTAGTTCGACACAGTCCATATGGAATGCAAGCTGAAATATTTATTAGCTGATCCTTTTTAGGAAAACTCTCCCAACCCTTTCTCTAAGCGCACTATTCAATAAATAGCTGGACAGTGGCCAGAATGTGCCCAGCCAGGGAAACCTACTGGAAGGAAATCGCTTCCATCTCACCCATGAAGGAAAGGAGGGTGCTACAAAGGCGGTGGCTGGTGCCATAAGCAACACTCCATTTTTTCCATGATGACACCTGTTTAGGTCTATTATCAGGGGTCACAGTATGAGGGGACATGTGTCTACAATTGACACTCTGTTCGCAATCACTATGTATTGTCCAGCTGTCCCTTCTCCCCAGGGGCTTTGGTTAAATCTTTCCCTGAATTTCGGGGCTTTCATTGCCTCTCTCTTTGTTGTTCCAATAGTAGGAATTCACTGAACTCACATAAAACAATGAATGAGCCCACGTGGATCTTCGGATGATGGTAGCAATTCAGCAGATGCCCAGAGCCTAACAAAGGCTCACATTCAACTGATCTGACTTCTTTCTTCTTAACATGAAGAATTCCTAATGCTTGAGCCATTCATTGTGCAGCTGAGTGGAAGGTCTTCACCGCTGAAAGATGCTTAAGCAACCCTTGTTTTCAATTTCCATTTTCCTTCCCACCCATTAAAAAGTGCATTCTTCTTTTTTTAAAACAAAGAATTCTAGTGTCAATATCTTTTTATAATGCCAGAGTCCAAGGTATCCAAAATTGTCTTTAAATAAGAGTGTCTAAAGCTTTCATGTTGTTATTCACTTTTTATACATATTATGGTCATGCAGAGCCTCAAGATGTTATAAATCTACAAATATTTTTTAAAAATATAAATGAGCACCAAAAAGATAGAGTCTGCTAGTCAATAAAACTTAGCAAGTAATTAGTCATGTTTTTTGATAGATGATGGGCTATCACTTTTAATTATTCAATATGATTTTTGTATTATGTTAAGTGAAATAGTAATTATCTTTTTTTATCAATGCATTATGAAACACTGAAAGCCAATTCTAGATAGAAATAAGGGAATATGAAAATAATTATCCATAAAATAACCAAGGCAGTCAAAGAGTGTCACTAAGTGTGTATTCCTTCCTAAAATTTATATAAGGAGATGAATAGAATCCTGGAGAGAAATACGTTTTTAGCAAATATATATAATTCAGATTTGTACTAAAGATAAAAGAAAGTGTTTTCTTTGCAAAATACTTTGTTTGTGGATGGGTTTTCTACATCATTCTAGAGGCATTAGATGTGTGCATACGCACATATACACAAACACATGCACAGATGTCTACTTATCCCTTGAAATCATAGCAGATTGTTTATTACCCTGAGACACAGACTAGTAATGGAGGCACAGGCCACTGATCGCAGCACTCAGGAGGCTGAGACAACAGGACCGTCGGAAGCTGTAAGTCGGAAGCCATGCAAGGCTGGTTACAGAACAGGTGCAAGGGTGTATGTGTGAATGTGCATGTGAGCAGGCATGTATGAGCGTGTATTGTGCATGTCTACATATGTAGAAATGTACATGTGTGTAATATGTATGTAGAGAGAGCAATCTTGATACACTTACTGTTGCATTCAATTTACAAAATTTGCATTTAATTTTAACTTCTTGGAATATCTTGTTCATTTAAAAAGTATGTCTTAAAACACAATCAATTAAAGTAACAATTTAAGGGAAAGAATAAGTAAATGAATTAGGAGTGTGTGTGTGAGGGTGTGTGTGTGTGTGTGTGTGTGTGTGTGTGTGTGTGTATACAATTTACCTCAGGCAGTCTTGATTCTATAAACAAAAGGGAGTTGTAAAAGAGGCACGGAGTAAGAAGAATAAAAGTGTCTGAGGTCCTGGTCCAGTGACCTTAAATAAATTGATGAACCCGTGAATATCAAACTCTAGACCTGGACAAAAGAGCAGAATAGAAGGCCCCAGCAAATGCAGAAGATTCACGCGCAAAGAAAGTATAGCGTATCCAGGCGAGTGACTTTAGTCAACTGAAAAGTTTCACATATGTGCAATGTTAGTGCATGGCATCATCTGCCATTAGTAGAAATCACCGAGTAGGCTTGCAGAGATGTTTGTTGTAGTCCTGATTGCATTTGCTCTCCCTGGAGCTGAGAATGCCTGGAAACAACTGCCTCATGTTCTGAAAGCAGACACGTGAGCGCTCTGCTCCCTGACAGCGCCATCTTTTACTCTTCCGGCAGCTTTAGATAGGCACTGGTGCTGAGCTGTAAAACTTGTCAATAATGCAAGGGAACAGGCATTGTCTATCAGCAAAAACTCATGGATTAAACATCGAGAATAATTCTACAATATCAATCAAGAATTAAATTACCTCACTTCTTTCTACAGGCCTTATACTTTTAGAAATGTCTTTATGTTTATATTACCTAAGCACACTATTTTTACTTTTTCTGGTCAAATGAATGAGTATTAACATCTTAGTGGTGTGGGAAGTCCTTCTGTGTATGTGTTGCTTTTGCCGGTTAATGAATAAAGCGTCTTTGGCTACAGCAGGACAGAAAAAGAGTAAGGCAGGAATTCCAAAGCAGAGTTAGAGGAGAAAAGTAGGCAGAATCAGAGAGATGCTGTGCAGCTGCTGAAGGAGACAGACGCTGGAACTTTACCAGGAGGCCACAACCTCGTGGTAAAACGTAAAATAATAGAAATGGGTTAATTTAAGATGTAAGGGCTAGCTAGGAATATACTTAAGCTATTGGCCAAGCAGTGTTTTAATTAATACAGTTTCCATGTGATTATTTGTGGCTGGGTGGCTGGAAAATGAACAAGCAGCCTCTGCCTACATCTTATTAATTGATAAAGTTTTAATAGGTCTATTGAAAGTAATAGTTTATTTCCATAAAGTTGCATCTTATTTCTTAATAATTGGCTAAATAAATCCCACAATTGAACCAATGGAATACTTCATAGCTTTCGCTGTCAGAAGGAGAACCTCTAAGACACTACACATGGAAAAACACATTGCTATGTTCCTTTGGATTTTAGGAAACAAATGGGGTCTTGCTATGATGTTAACCCAAACTTGCTTGGTATTCACTGTGCAGCACAGCTTAGTTTTGACTGGGTGATAATCCTCCTGTCTCAGCCTTCAGAGTGTGGGGGTTGCAGGCCTACACCACCATACTTGTACCAGGACATTAAACAATTCACCATTATTTGAAGGAAGAGGTGGATATTTGCATCAGTGTGTGCATGGATGTGTATATTGCAGACAACACCTCAGCAGAAGTGCATGACAGATAAGGAGAACAGGCAGCAAATGAGGTAACAGGGATACAATGTGAGGTTTACACGCTAAAGCCTCATGCATTTTAAACTTTGATTCATAAATGTTTACTTCTCAAGAATAATTGCTTGTGAACAAAATTAGCAGATGAACTTTCCTATTACATTTTCAGGTTACTGTAGATGTCTGGAACATTTCTTTAAAAGGCCCCAAACTAACAATAATTAATAACCTTGTTTCTCAGAAAAATTAAACTTAATTGTTCTTATTTCCATTTCAGTTTCCTTTGTTTCCATTCTGGAAAGGTGACCTTTCGTTTCAAGGCAGCTAGTTTTCCAAATGACGGGCATTTAGGAACTTTCAGATGATAACAGAAGTGAAAACAAATGGACACAGGATTGCAAAAGTCTGCACTAGTGACAGTGCTGGGGTCGGGGGTGGGGTGGGGGATCAGCATCATCCAAAGGAAAGGCAAGTCCAACCCACTGAAAGAACTATAGAAAAAGGGAAGTAAAACAGCACAGGCTTGTTAGTGTTATCCCGGTTATGACTCAATGTTCTGTGTCCAGAAGTTCATAGACAAGAATCTTTAGTTTCACCTTTTAACTCAGTGTGGAAACTATGCCAGTAGTCCAAATGGATTAAGGACCTCAATATCAGTC
>NW_004949096.1:26449249-26450076 GCF_000317375.1 Microtus ochrogaster
AAAAAAAAAAAGAAAGTATGCCAGTGCTGGAGTATGGCTGGAGGTCAGTGGGGATAAGACACACATAGAACACAGCATGGCAGATCTGTAGACATGAACATCAGTGGAGGGAAAGGTGGCAAGAAGGGTGACCGTGACTGAGTCCCAGTATTTGGATCCAAGCCATGTATCTGTCTGGTCAGGCGTAGAAAGAAAGCAGAACTCTCCAGACTGTGGTGAAGTACACATCTCTGGAACTGGCACGGTGCACTCCACCAAAGGTCCTAATCTAAACTGAAACAAGGTATCCTATTCTTATCAATGTAACTCTGGAATAGGGACTAGGAAGAAAAGCCTGTAAGGCGCCAGCCGGGGTTCACCTGCTTGTGGGTACACCTGAGCTGTGAACCGAAGAACTGCATCACATCAGAAGGCAGGGATGGATAGACTGAGCCCAAAGCGAGCAGCCAGGCAAAGCGCTCAACTCAAACAAGTGGGACCAGGAAGTCAAGCAGCAAGATCAAGTCCAGACCCAGCCACCGGGAGAAGGATGTAAGTTATCCCTAAGATGGTCCTGCACTCGCTACTCCTTGTGGTGTCTTATTTTCCTGTCTCAAAGAACTTAATATGACAGTCCATTAAAGCTATTTGATTGATGCCGCCAAAGGGGTGTCTCCTTCTCCAAGCCTGCTCTCAATACCGCCTCCAATACTTCCTACCATCCCTCCCGTCTTCCTTTATTCACTTACAGTACTCTACATTTAAAACAAGGATGCTTTTCCTGAAGTGGGCCACCATCATTTGGAATTCAACATCATCTTCTGAAGCCAAATGCACCACCATCCCTT
>NW_004949096.1:26450717-26455086 GCF_000317375.1 Microtus ochrogaster
AAATATCTGACCCAGAGTCATCTGTAAGCAGCAGATCATTCTCATAGTTCTGTAGTATAGAAAGTCCAAGATCAAGTAGACAACAGGCTTAGTGAATAAGAACCCATCTCTCAGAAACGGCAAGGAGAGTCTCCAACTACAATGTACCCATGTTGATCAAAAGGATAATATCTTTAGTCACATTCTAGTGCCCTAACTGACTTACAGTTTGGGTAAAAATTTGGGCACTAACAAACCTGGTTTTTTGGTCTTCAATGTCCTCCTAAGTCCCTCTGCATTGTTGATATCCAAAAAGCAACCCCCTAAGGGTGATACAGCCAAAATTTTGAGGTGAAAGTACCTGACCATTCTGAACAATCTTTCCCTACAGACACCAAGGCAGCACCCACAACCTGAAAAGCCGTCACGCCTTCTGAGAGTACCACAAAACGCCCATTCGTCTATTTGTGAATCACCATCACACGCTTTTTCAGATGTCAAACCCTGGAAGACTCTAGTTCGTAGGGTTGGGGTTTCTCTTTTTTTAAAGCTTTCTGTCTGAGAATTTCATACTTGAATATAATGGTTTTTGAGGAGCCTAAGATGTCTTTAACAGTCACACAGTCCTCTAGAGAAAATGAAGCCTTTTGAAATCCCATCTTCTGAGAAATACCTAAAAGGAAACAAAATGGTTTAAGAAAATTGAGGTGAAGGATTAGTAAGGACTCCGCCAAAGCTTCATCCCAAGGGTGTTTAAGCAGAGGAAACGGCTCCCTGTCGGCTTCACTGAAAACATTCACCCAGAACTGGCTGTTTGAAGAAAAATCATAAACATAGTATAAATGCATTTGCTACCTGTATCTGCCAGACAGTCTGAAACAATGGCCCAGGGTTGCTATGAGTGTACAATGTAGACCAAGAAGCCAATATGACAACTGGGGCCTGTAATTCCAGCACTCAAGAGGCTGAGGCAGGAGGATCATCTACAAGTTTGACAACATCCAACAGCTTGGGCTACACAGTGAATTCCAGACCAGACTGGGCTCAAAACATGAAAACAGGTCCAATCTAACCTACCGTTCTATTCCATTCTATTTCTAGTTATTATTTTTATTTTTAAGAAACTCCCTTTGACTCTCAAAATACATTTCTATGAACATGTGTGTCAAAATATCACATGTTTCCCCCCCCACCCCAACAGTACATACAATATTTACATCTTCTCTATTGGTTAAAGGTAAATCCAATTCAGTGTTTTGGGGGAGAAAAGAAAGAATACTTAAAATAGAATGATGTTCTCCCTAACATTTTTAAAATGGGGCCACTTGTTGGGTTTTTCTGTTATTTTCTGACCCCTGTGCCTTCCAACTATAACAGCAACAGCAACTCAGAAATGGGGCAAAATATCTTGCTGCTCTATCTCAGTTTAATGAACTTTAACAACAACAACAACAAAAAAGTGAAGCAGAGTCTTACAGACTTTCAAGAAACTACCTTAAATGGATTTCAGAAGACACCCTCCTAAAGCCCACTGCATTTAAAGATTGGTACAAGAGCAATTGTTACACATCTGTAACCAAAACTTAGCATTTAGCATGAACCTAAAACACCTGAGAATAATCTTCCAAAATATGTTCCTCTAGACCCTCTGTAAAAGCTGTAGCAGAATAAAAGTAATTTATTATGGAACTCCAGCACAGAAGAGAATGTGGATATGGTATGTGGTTGTTATCCTGGAGACTGGCATTCTTCTGTTGACATAATTGTAATAGGAAATTAAGCAATATGCAGAACCATGAATGGCATTTTAGGTGGCGGCATCTGGGCTCACACTGTGCTGGACGAATATTGAGCTTGGACTGAAGCCTGGCTTAGCCGTTTCTGGTTCTGTGGCTCTGGGCAAGTAATTTGACATCTCTGCACTCTGTTTTTTTTTTTTTCTGCAAAATAATATCATCTCCCTGACACAAGCCTGTCTTTAGGACGTAACAGGATACTATAAGTGAAAACATCTTAGGAAATGCAAAAGCCTTATCCTACGAGAATATCCTCATTGCTGGGCTAACTGAGCCAAGGATGGACACAATACTCAGTACACTGAACTGTTTATTCCTCAACTAGCATGGCTCTATTTTCTACTCGTAACAGGATGAATTAGGAAGATGAACTGAAGAATCAGCCTACCTCCATTTTAGGCTTAGATGCCATCTTATAGCAAAGACAACCTAGGTTCATTCCTGTTTATGTTTAAAAGTCTGTTTCTAAACCTCACCTATAACCTTAACTACAAATGCTTCTGTTCTATGTGTTCCAGGAATGGCAATCATGTCTTTGCTTCAAAAAGACATTTTTGAAACATCTTGCAACCCTACCTTTGTTTCAAAAAGGTTGTTATGGCTATGTCATTATAATCACCTGTTGTTATGACCATCTTGAAATCATTTCTTTTTTAGGAGATCATTGGGAATAACTTGTTATATTTATGTCCTGCTCCTGGAACCCCAACTATTTGCCTACCAAATCCCCCATCTGGAAACCCCATACCGCTGAGCTATAAAAACCTTGTCTTCATATCCAATGCCAACCCCTTGAACCCTGCTTTAGGAGAAGGCAGTCCTGTGTACATGAATTATAAAGCTTGCTTTAATTAATTGCTTACTTGAATTCATTTGACCATGACAATGTAGGTCAGGGGTCTCTCTCCTCCCATCTTTGAGTTTAACAGAACATTTAAACTGATGTTTATCTTCAAATTATTTTGAGACCCTTCAGACAACATGATGACTGACAAGGTGATAGTCAGTGAAACACACAGAATAAGTAGCCTAGGCTCTGATAGATTTCATGATCTAACCAGGAAGTCAGGACTCATTAACCCTGTAGCACCATACTGCACCGCTATAGCCAGTCTTACCTCTCTCTATGCCCAGTTCCTCCGACACAGCACCTGGGCCCCATCTTTGTGAGGCAGTTATAGCCTGCAATGCTCTGATACAGAATAAATGACCTCTATTTTGTCTCATAGTTGTGCTCTGGTTTCTTGCTTTTTAACTGAACTCAGAAGTGATGATTTTGGTTTTTTCTCTTGATTTTTCTTAGTCTATCTCCCAGTTCCTCATTCCCTGTCCCTCCAACTCTGTCCCTCTGTCTCTGTCTGTCTCTGTATCTCTGTATGTCTCTGTTTCTGTCTCTCTCTCACACACACATACGTATACACCCTGATCCTGTCATTTAATGTTCTACCTTAGATCTCAAGCCTTTCAGTAAGGTTTTTGACACGGCCTTTGCTGAGCCGCAGTTTCTGAAGTGGCCTCGTGCAGCTCTTCCCAGACACAGCTCTTCCCAGGCATAGCTCTTCCCAGGCACAGCTCTTCTTCCCAGGCACACTTCGACTGCAGTCCTTGGATTACTCTGATTGTTACGCTGTCTGCACACAGACATTCACCACAAAAGAAATTACTCAGTCCTGGAAAGAGATGCCAAACCTCTAAATCAAAAACATCAAATGAGTAATTCTCAAAGCATATTTTTGTTTTTATAAAGCCCATAACATTCTAACTGCCTTGAGATAAATAAAAAAAAAACAACAGTAAACCTTACTCAATTTTCTACTCAGAAACCACCTTTTCTCATAGGCTAAGAGTTCCCATATGCCTAAAGCTCTCTGATTTTATCTCTTCCATTTACCACCCACATGGGAAGGAGCCTGTTGAATCAGGGAGGTAAACCATATCAGTTCTGACTCTGTGGTCCATCACTTTTCTCAGGGATGCACTAACTGGTCCCATCAGACTTCCTGGTGATGGATGTCAATCACAAATAAAGAGCAAAGAAAAGCAAAGAGCTCTGCTCCTTGTACTGAGCAATTTATTCCCTGACAATGGTGTCTAATGAGCTAAACACTCCCCCCACCCCTGAGGATCCCAATGACAGGAGAAAAGACAAAGAGATGAAAGCACTAGACGCATAGCATCCGGAGCTAAGGCGGCATCTAAAGTGTGCACCCAGCCTAACTGCAGATGACAAGGTCACGAAACTTCCTCTCACTGCAGGACTATTGACACTCAGAAGCAGGTATGTTCTGCAAGTCAAGCCCAGGCCTCGTGGGCCATCTACCCACCACGCAAGTAGCAGCGGGCACTCAAATCTCTGCACATCACTTCTCTTCCGTGTTCCAATTCTCCAATTACACAGAATTCCTCCAACCCCATCAAAATGGCCATGCTTAGGGTACAGTGAGGAATTTAGGTTCTTCAAAGTTTCAATGGTGAATAGTAAATCATTTAAAATGTTGTTTATTAGATGGAATTCCATAGACAGGTAGCACATGCCTGTACTGCTAGCATTCAAGCCAACCTAGGCTACATAGTGAAAGAGAGAGAGAGAGAGA
>NW_004949096.1:26455376-26477715 GCF_000317375.1 Microtus ochrogaster
CCACCTGCAGACACACACACACACACACACACACACACACACACACACACACACATACACCTACCCTAAAATAAGGTTCTTTTTTAATTGTAAAAGGTTTAAAGAAAGCAAAGTCATCTACACCTAGATAAACCTAGGTAAGAAATTCTCAAACATGTCACCAAAAGCATTATCCATAAATGAAAAATCAGTTTATTGAACTTCATCACATTTTAACGTATTTATATGGTAAAGTATTTTGCTCATATGAAAAGTTGATCTAAAGATTGGGAGAAAATATTCATAATCCACATTCTGACAAGGGTCAGAGCTAATTCTAAATGTGACTCCATATGGCCATTATTAAACTACATTTTTATGCTGGTGATGATGCACGTTTTATTGCTAGAGACAAGGTATTTGGGTGACACCGTGTTTACATACCACTGCGGAGTGTGTCGCCCCTCACTCTCATCCTTCTCCATGCTGGAATTCCACAAGGGAAATATGTTGATGTGCCATCTCAGGGTCTAAAGTGGATAAATAGAATTCTATGTGACAGGCAAAGGTCAGATGTCAAGGTGATAGGCAGAGGTCAGAGGAGACATCTTGAAGGAGACAGCACTGGCCAATTTAGTACAGATGGAACACCAAAACACGGAAGCACGCTGAATGGATTATGACCTGAATGAATTAAAATTAGTGATTTCGTAGTAGGTACATAGATTAATAGAGATACACATGACATTCATACAGGTATCAGGCTGACAGACAGACAGACAACAGGAATTTTCCTGAAGATAAATTCCAACTAAAAAACTATGGTCTAGATAAAGAGATGAGGGACGGAACAAGCCAGCAGCGGTCACCTTAAACTCATGATCACAGTTAACAGCATCAGCAGCGGCAACAGGTCACACCGGTGTCCTGTGCCTCCTGGTGTGCTGAGGAAGACAAAGCATGACTTTTGTGGCATCTAGGCAGAATGCCTATAACCTGAATCTAATCCAGCCATAATGTCAGACAAACCCAATTGAGAGACATTGGATAGCTAGCCACAACTCTGATCGTGTCAAGATAGGAACTGTTTCACAATAAAAGACCAACGAGACATTATAATTGCATGTCACATAATTCTGGATGAGACTCAAACCAGAAAGAAAAATATATCAATGAAATATGTCACTAGGACACTGACAAAGTTTGAACATGGGGGGGGGGAGAGGGTACTAGGTTCTGAGATTGTGGCCATGTTCAGTCTCCAGACACTGCTGTTTGTACTCTGTTCACCCGACATGATCCTTCCTTAGGGATAACCACTGGAGGAGAGGATGTGCAATGTCTCCAACTTATTTGCCAATGATACAGAAACAACCAGAAGGCAAGTTAACTTTGGCTCCTAGGTAACAAAATTTTTAAAAAAGATTTAACTATTCTAAATGTTTGTAGAAGAGCCAATTACATTAGACACACCGTATATTTTTATATGAAGTTTTCATAGAAGAGAAATATCTAAAATGTCTCATTGAGGAAGCAATAATGAGGGAGTAAAGAGTTGAGAGATGTACACCAAAGAGAGCAGATGGACAAAAGAGAGGAAGAAAGAGCAAAATCAAATGACAGCCGGGGCAAGCAAAAGGGTGTGCAGAAACTACCTTGCTCTTAGGTCTACATTTCTGAAATTAAAATGACAAGAAAATTTTCAAGGCGGTGATGTCACACCTTTAATCCCAGCACTTGGGAAGCAGAGGCAGCCAGATCTCTATGAGTCTGAGGACAGCCTGGACTACAGAGAGAGTTCCAGGACAACCAGGGCTACACAGAGAAATCCTGTCTCTAAACCCTCCCAAATAAAAAATTACAAGAAAGCAAAAGTAGGGAGGAGAAGGGAGAACAAAGCATCAGCAAAAGAAAGAATCACAAGGAAATGTGTGCATAGTCATGGGATAATTTGCATTATTGCCTCTGCAAAGCAAGTGGTGAGACTCTTTCTTAGATGCAGGGCTTGAGGATGGTAGTGTCTCACTTGTGTCTCTCAGTTATTTATACATGCATACACATACACATGCACATACACACACACACATGCACACACACACATACATGCACATACACATGCACACACATGCATACACAAACGCACACACACGGACATGCACACACACACGCATGCATGCACGCACACACTCCCCTTGCTTCACAGAGGACACAGCAGAACACAGGTTGCACATTACAGCAGTGAGGAGCTAAACGAAAATGAAAAACCTGCCTAAAGTACAAAAAGTAACTGAGGTTATTATAAGTATTCCCTCGCGGAGAGTTTTGAAACTTTGGTGAATGTATTGTTAGGCACGGATCTCCGAAAGGGCAGTTCAAGAGCAAAGAGATTAAAACAGTCTTTCGCTCATATATTGACTTCAGCGTGCCAGGCAGTGTTAGCTTTAAGCCAGCTGAAACCTCTGTTTTTAGTAAACTCGCCAACTCTTGTCTGTATGGTAAATAGTGTGGCTCTGTCGCAAATCGTCATCCTTGGTAAGTATTTTCCATTTCTCTGTCATTTTCCCTCTATAACCACCTGCCAGCTACCAGTGACTGTTCAACTCCAGGACAGGTAAGAAGGTGGGCAACCCACGGGCACTCCACATCCATGCAACCAGGTGTGCTAAACCAGCAAACAGCTCCCCAGGGACCGGGAAAGAGCAGGGAGACCACGGGCCTTGCTCTTAAGTTCTGGTTCAGACAGATTGTGCCGATCCCACGGCTTTCCCTCCCTGGATTAATTAACTCAGAATTGCCTCTTAGTAGTAATTCAGGTTCCTGTTTTTAATTTCCTCCTGTGCTGAAAAATAAATAGGTCTAACCACACACTCAGACCCCTTTGCCTGTGCTTTTGTGCCATAAGCAGGCTAGTAGTCACTGGGAAACATCTGGGCTGCTGCCAAGTGGGCATTCAGTTCCTTTGTTGCCGTTCGGGTTAGCCTAGCTAACCACAATCCTTTTCCACCGCCACTCTGCAATGCTCCTGAATTAGAGCCGAGAGGACACAAAATGTACACAAG
This sequence comes from Microtus ochrogaster, assembly GCF_000317375.1. NCBI lineage: Eukaryota > Metazoa > Chordata > Mammalia > Rodentia > Cricetidae > Microtus > Microtus ochrogaster. Next base: position 26,458,415 of record NW_004949096.1, read on the forward strand.
AAAGGAAAAAAAAGGAGAAAATAAGGAAAAGAGGAGCCAGGGTGAGGAATAAAGCTTGTAAATATTTTCTTGTTTTCTCATTATACATTTTCAGCTCCTGACTTCACAAAAATATTCAAGCCTCAAATGCACACTGTCATATTTGGGCTATTTCTCCTCTCTGCCCAGCCCAAGAGGATTATAGGATGGTTAACATGAGGGACATTCCTGGGCTCCGACTTCCTAGGGCATATGCCCAGGCTTTTGGCTTTGAGAGGTGGGGGCAGGGTGACAAATGCCTTAGGGGGTGTCTGAAGACAAGCAGATGGCTTTAGCAATCCTGTGCCAGTGTGTGGTTTGTATAATTCCTGCCCTCTCGACCCCATTTCTGTGCCACTCCCTCCCCCACCAAAAAAAGTGGGTTTCTGCTCATTCAAGCAGTGAATTTGTAAGCAAAGGTTTGAAGACTATAGCTGAAGCAGAGACAGCAAGGAAGCGCTCAGGTGCTGAGTTCTCTTTCCCTTGTGGGTCTTGTCAATTCCCTCAGCTACTCGGGTGGTAGGAACAGTGTGGACACACACAAGAGTATCAGAGGATATAGGCCATGTGCGCAGAAGACAGTACGTGAGGAACAGTCAGCCAAAATGAGAATGGCCCAGCTCTGGGGGCCAGATACACAGGACTGGGATCATCAGGTCCAAATTCAAACTTTGGCAATGGAGGGAACATTAACTACAAGAAGATAAAACTCTGAAATGAGAAAGAAATGTGCAAATGAGTAGAACTATGACTGATTCTTCTCGGGGACCAGTTTCAGGACCAAACACACGACACGGAAAAGGCCGAAGAGGAAGGCCACAAGGATCTTCATCCGACAGAGAAGCTCTTTGTTTCCTGCAAAGGAAACAAACATTCTAGAGAAGTCATGTGGGCTCTTTTACACGCCACTAAATGACATAAGGAGAAAAATCTTCAGCGTTTTATCACAAACACAGATGCAAAGCCGTGGGCCGCCCAGTTCTTTCCCGTGCTGACATTTAATACACAGTCAGGTCAGGGAAGCGCCATCCGAAGGAGGTGGCTCTGGTTGGGTGGATATGGGTCATATTTGCAGACTTCAGATAGTTCTGGACCAGCAGGGAAGTATGGGGCTGTAAAAACCTAGAGGGGTGGGTGAATATTGGCATCTCTCTCAGACTCTTCGGAACAAAGACTGCTAGCCAGCTGGGAAAGAACGTGGATAAACTGGAATTTTTCTTCCTGATGAGACCAACAAGGCGCATTACTGACTAAACAAAGGTCACCGAGTTTAGACTGAGTGACTCCATGTAAACCAAGTACCCTCCCAGTTCACACCTACCGCCTCAGAATCATTATCAGCATTCCCCTGGGTTCAGTCTCCAAGCGGTGCCAGTTAGGTGATACATTGATACATCATCCAGTTAACTCTGAAAAGCCCACGTGCTAAAGGTGAGGTTTCCCACTGTTGTGAAAGCTCTGAAGCTCAGCTCGCCTTTCTCTTGGGAAGTGAGTCCGCAGCTCTCTTTAAGAGGTAGTCTTGGGGGGGCTGGAGAGATGGCTCAGAGGTTGGGAGCACTGGCTGCTCTTCCAGAGGTCCTGAGTTCAATTCCCAGTAACCACATGGTGGTTCACAACCATCTGTAATGGGATCTGGTGCCCTCTTCTGGCAGAACACTGTATACTTAATAAATAAAGTCTCACCCTCCTCTGGCGTGCAGGCATACATCGAGGCAGAATGTTGTATACATAATAAATAAATCTTAAAAAAATTGTAAAAAATAAATAATAAATAAAAATAATAAAAAAAGAGGTAGTCTTGGATATGATGAGCAGTGGGGAGCTTAAACCTACCAGCTTATCTTCTGGGAGACCTGGTGCTTTGCCTTCCAGTCAGCCCAGCACAAACACATGGCATCACAGGTATGTACTGACTGAGTTCATTGGTGACTGAGATCACAGGTTAATATTTAATTCATAGTGGGATGGATTATTACAAATCATTCCCTCTTTCCTTGCCAAGTTCTTTCAGAAGCATTAGGATGTACACGACCATCTCACAGGTCCTTCCCTAGTAGAGCTATAAGTATCCACCAACAATGCTGGCTCTCCCAAATTTAATCTAGCCACTGAATCGAGATGCTGACTTTCAGGATATCCCAGAGAACCTGTCTAGGGTGTTGTTTCCCATCCAGTCCTCACTCTGCCAGACCAGCAATATTTCTAACATGGGACACCCCTAGTGCAGGAAATTCCAGGTCTAGGACTCAGACATGAATGCCTGTCTATTATTGTTAAATTGCATGTGTCAAGAAGTAGTTTTTTCCTGTCGGAGGTAGACAGGACGGCATGTCCATTGTGGTTCCCAGAGGCGACGAAAACAAAACCTGTTCTTAGATACTGAGAATGTCCCACAGATCTGAAAACAGCCACTTAAGATGTTTTTAATGTCTCATTTTTCATACGCTACAGAATATTACACTCAGACCTCAGGAATCACTTAGGACAAACATGGTTTACCTCCTTCTGGCAGCTGGCTTAAGAGGTGCTCAAGTTCAATTCAGGTTGATATTTAGGACTCTCCGGAGAAACAAAATCATGTATTTCCATCATCCCGTGACATCCTGAAACAGTCCTAAAGTTCTCCAGATCTTCCATCCTTCCAGGTCAAGTCTCCATTTGTGACGATGTAGCCACACTCCAAATGGGCAATGACAGGGACACTGAAAACCTTATCAGGAGTTAATGTCACTCCAAATTGTATCTCATTGAAGGGCACTAGTGTCTTCTGGGCTAAACTTAAGAAAGGTTGGGAAATGTGAAGGCAGTCTAGAAGAGTGTCTTTGAAAAGCACCTCATTCTTATTCTGGCTTTAATTCCTTGTAGGAAGAAGATGCTAACAGAGGCCACACTGAATGGAAATGGAGGTTGGTCTTCCTTTTTCTTTTTCTAATTAATTCTTTGAGAAATTAAAGCAGTATATTTTGATCAGATTCACCCCCAGTTCCTCCCAGATCCAAATCTTCTTCCCTATCTACCAACTCTGTGTCCTCATCTTGTCTGATCTCACGGAGTCCGATTTGCGCTGCTCATATACTCCTGGGGTGTGGGCCTCCTGAGTGCGGAGCTTCCTCCACCGACTTCTTCCATTGGTCAGGCTCAGTACGAACGTGTGTGAGTGTGACCTCTGTCTGCCTTGCTCACATGTGTCACATAAGAGCTAGTATACATTAACCTTGCCTTTCTATCAACATTAGTGTCCATAGTAAATGAACTCTCACAAATATAGCCTTCAGATATCAGGGAAATTTTCTGTAAAGTTTTTTTTTTTTGGCTTTTTGTTTAGTTGTTTTGTTTTGTTTTGCTCTTTCAGTAGTGAAACCAACTGGATATGAAACAGGTAGACAATCACTCTCTTCTTCCATTCTAAAACATAACTATTGAAAATTTAATATCAAATATCAAAAACAAATAAGAGGGGGCTGGAGAGATGGCTCAGTGGTTGAGAGCGTTGCGTGCTCTTCCAAAGGACCTGAGTTCGATTCCCAGCAACCACATGGTGGCTCACAACCATCTTTGGTGGGGTCTGGTGCCCTCTTCTATCCTGTAGGCATGTATGCAAACAGAATGTTGTATCCATAATAAATAAATAAATATTAAAAAAAACAAATAATAATCTAGCTTCAGTCTTACACTTTATGGGAAGAGATTTGCACTTATGTCTAAGATATGTTAATTCTACTTTTCAAATAAGAACTGAAAATGAAATAAAAATAAAGAATATGAAATTATTAATTTTACTAGGACGTATAAAGAGGAACTTAGAAGGTGTTGGATTAGGGGACAGGTAGATGAGCTCACTTTTTCTTAATTTCAAGTGGAAGAAAAGCGATGAGCAGAATCATAAACCAAGGACAGTTGCTGCCTGCATAGTTGCCTGGATGTTGTCACACATCTGCATGTTGGAAGCTAAGAGAAACGAAACACTCCCTCAAAGCTAAAATTTCTACCTGGGATTGAGAAAAAGTAAAACTAGGGAAACTACGAATTTTCTCTTCTACAGTGGATGAGAGTAAGCCATCAGTTTTCCCGCCAGCAGTTGAAGTGAGCAATTACAGACATGGACCAGAGAAATGGAGGATACGCGATATACAGAGACAGCTGGTGTAGGAGGTCCTTCTGTCTATGTGTTGCTTTCATTGATTCATAAAGGAACTGCTTTGGGCCTATAGCAGAACTGTAGGGGAACTGAGCTAGGTGGGGAAAACAAAACTTTTGGAGTGCTGGGAAGAGGAGACAGAGAGAGAACTATGGATCCGCAGCCAGAGGTAGAAGTGCTGAAACTTTACGGGTAGGCCATGACCTTGTGGTGATATACAGACTAATAGAAATGTGTTAAATTAGGATGTAAGAGTTAGCCAATAAGAAGCTAGAGGCAATGGGCCAATCAGTGATTTAATTAATACAGTTTCTGTGTGATTATTTTGGGTTAGGGCGGCCAGGACGAACAAGTGGTTTCTTGCTGCTACAGACAACAATTTGGAATTAATTCCAGAATGATGGCCAGTGAAGTGGTTTATGAAAAAATATAAAAACCTCACATAAGATCAACTTCAAATGCCTGGAGAAGAGGATAGGGGATGGGAAAGGAAATACCCAAGACAGAAAGATGGGAAAGGAGCAGGAAAGAGAACCTGAGGAAGAATGCACACATTTTACGAACTTGTCTCAGCTAACAAGTTGCATAAATGGAAGAGAAGTGGGGTGCAGAAAATGCCAGGCTGAGGGTGCAGCATTGGGCTGCATGTGCCATGGACCCTTGGCAAGCTGCTTTCTCTGCTGCTGTGATAAACACCATGACCAAAGCAGCTGGGAGAGGAAGGGGTTTGTTTTGATCTTATGTTTCCATGTAATGCTGTACCACTGAGAGAAGTTTGGACAGGAACTCAAGGCCAGAACCAGGAGGCAGGAACTGAAGCAGAAGCCACAGAACACAGATATTGGCTTTCTCCTCCATAGCTTGCTCAAATACCCTTCTTAGAGAGTCCAGAATAATCTTTCTAGGGTGGTGCCACCCCAGTGGGCTGGGCCATCCCACACCAATTATTAATCAAGAGAATGCCCCACAGATGTACCCACAGATCCATAGATGCACCCTCAGTTGAGGCTGCCTCTGCTGGGTGACTCTCATCTCTGTCAGGTTGACAAAAGCCAACCAGCACAGCAGTCTATGGGTGGCATTTGTGTTAAGCCTAACGTGTGTCTAAATCATAGGGTGAGATTGGTACCCCAATTTTTGAGTTGCATAGTCCATTATAAACCATGTCAGAATGTGGGTTTCCCTTTTCTGTCTTGAATAAATTTTCATTTTTGGATCCAATGCTATATAGATGTTGAGATTTCACTCTTTAATTGATTAAATATGGAAAATTTAGAAAGCCCACATTACTGGAATTTATATGAGCAAATGCTGCTGCATGGTGAGGGGGTCTGGAAGTGGAAAGGAATGTTTCTGAGCATTGTGCCATCTATCTTTCAGTGACTTCCTTCGTCATATTATTTATCTGCATTAGCATTTTTGTGGTCTGGAAATTACAAACAATTTTTAATAGTCCTCTGAAAAGAATTTGAAATGTGGAACAGTCTGTGGAAAACAAATTTTTATATAATTCTGTCAGGATCTAGAGAAAGTATCTTGTTCCTCTAACTTACTTCTGCTTAGGAAGTTGTCCAACAGGAGCTAAAAAGAGAAGCTGAGACCTGAAGGGGCTTCTTTTCATCTTGCTCATCTGAGTATGGTCGAATATTGAATACTTTAAACCATGCTGTTTCTTCTGGTACTTCCTCACAATAAGGTCATGGGTGACAGGACAAAGACCCCCTAGTTACTGATCCCACATTAATTTGATGTAGCTTATAGAATCTTGTTGATTTGGGGACTTCAGAGTGAATCACATAGTAATTTCTTTTTCAGAGCTATAAAGCTTAACAGCAATAATAAAGTATGGTAGGAAAATAATCAGAATGCTACATAAATATGAAGAATGATTTAAGAAGTTCGCATTTCTCCTTTTTAAAATATGATGAAATAGACACTATGGAAAATACAAATACACCTATAGAAAATATAAATATCTGGGTAAAATATTTTAAATATTTCTCAAAACCACTACTAGGACATGATTTTTAGAGCTATGAGATTATAGAATAAGGTAGAAAGTTTGGACAAGTCTATCTTTTTTTTGGATGCATGTTTGAATTAAGTAAAATCTGCAGAAGGAAATGAAGGATACAGTCTGTACTATTTTAGAGGATTCTGGCAAACATTAAGAAGTAAGCGGCCCCACCTTAAACAAATGTTTCAGACAATAGGGAAAGAGAGATTACACCCACCACTGCCGGTGCACATGCAAATAGTTGGCAAGTCAGTAAAATTTCAGTGCCATCCCAGAGCAAGCTAGTACCAGGAAAGAAAAGCCTGTGCAGACCTAGCCCTGGAAAATGCCCTGAACAAAACCTAGAAAACACTTACTTAAAAAAAAAAAATAAAAGCAAGAATTGTGACCAGATAGCATGTGTTCTAGGAATACAACATGGAAATAATATGAAAAGTAAAAAGCTGAATGATTATCTTTACACAGAGAGAAATAGCAACCGATACAATTAATAACCACTCAAGATAGAACTTCAGCTAAGTAGAAGCTTGCTTAACCTCCTCAAGAGTAGTTCCGTGCCAGGTGTGGCACACAGCTTTAATCCCAGCACTCAGGAGGCAGAGGCAGGTGGATCTCTGGGAGTTTGAGGCCAGCCTGAACTACAAGGTGAGTTTCAAGACAGTTGGGGGTATACAGAGAAACCCTGTCTCAAAAAAAAAAAGTAGTTCTGTAAAAATACCACAAAACCCCACAAATATATTACTCAAGTATGAACAATCAAGTATGGAACACTTAATCATCACTATCTTTATAAAGAAGGAGTAAGACAAGATGTTCTCAATCACTGATATGCAACATGATACCCAAAAACTAAAAGTCAAATACACACACACACACACACACACACACACACACACACACATGTATGTACATACGTACACACAGAGAGGGGGGAAGAAGAGAGAGAAGATTAGTGGAAAGAACAGTTATTTGTGAATGATATTATTGCATTGAAATTGCAAAAAAGTGCATGGACTATTACTAGAATTAATAAAATAATTTACATATGTTTCAAGGCTTAAAATTGACATATAGTGGACTTGTCCAGCACTGGACCCTGCAAGACACAGTGGCGACCTGCCAGGCAATATATCTGCTGATGCAACGGTAGCCTGACTGTTGATGGGTCATGAAAACAGCTTTCTGATCAGATTTGAAGTTCTATACTGGTATTTTAAAGCCAGCCCAAAACCCATAATTGGGAGGCCATATGCCCTCCAGGGTATAACCTGTTATTGTTATTTTGCAAAATGCTGCCAAATTTCATTCTAGATATTTATGCTTATACCTGTAGACCTGGGCTTTCCTAAACTTGGTTAGTGAAGTTTCATTTTGTAGTGGATAGCAGTCAATGCAGATACATACTCTAGGTCAAAATGCTGAGACAAAGAGATTACATAATCATCCATAATTGGGACAACTTCATTAAACTCCATCCCTCTGTCTCCCTATCCCAATTCCTACCAAGGCTCAGGGAATTTCTCGGAAGAGGAGAAGGGATGTAAGATCTGCAGGATGGCCTGGCTGTGGTGTTCACTCACAACAGCTCCAGTGTTCTCAAGCCTGCACAAGATCAAGCCAGCCAAAATCCCAGCTTAGGTAAGAGAAGTACTCCCCAGACCCTGTCCATTTCAAAGAAACTATTGACAGTTGATTTCCCATGCTCCAGTGGATGGCCCTACACTCATCCACATATGGGCAACGCTAACTTAATGGGTTATAAAAAAAAAAGATACTGAGTTTGGAGAGGGACATGTTGGGATGAGTCTGAGGGAAGTTGAGGAAGGAAATGAGGGTAAATATGGGTATAATTCATGGTACACATGTGTGACATTCTCAAGATAGAGAAATTTTTTATTAAAACATAAATAGATAAAATACTAATAATAAAAATATTAAAACACTAATACAATTTCATTTCTATATATATACAAACAATAGTTATTAACTACAGGTGAGAATTAAAGATATCTACAATGATAAGACAAATACAGGTGATCCAGAGAACAAAACAGCAGCTGTTTTGCAAAGACGTTAAATAGAAAATTATAAAAGTTTATTGAAAGCACTTAAAGAAACTTTAAATGAACAAAGAGATGACTATGCTCATCAGCTGAAAGCTTCAACATTCTCAACCAAAGACCTGGTATCCTTAGCTCTCAATTCTGACAACACAGCGCATCACAGCTGCACCCTGTGAGACTATGGCTTAATTGATGGGAGGTAGGGTTCACCTGCCAGCTTTAAAAAAAAAAAGATTTCCCTGATAGTTATAATGTGCATAGGATCACCTGCACAGCTCACTAAAATGCATGCCCTACATGTCATCCACAGAGATTCTTAGTAACAGGTTAGCAGAAGCTAAGCACCTTTACTAGGAAACAGAATCTGAGAACCAAAGACCCAGAGAAGCTCTTGTCCACCAGGAGACACCCATTACCATGTTCATCAGTACATACGGCAATAATAGAAAACACCAAATGTCCCCCAGAAGGAGACAGAAAGTCACATAATATCCCAGCAATGCACTGCTATGTAGCAGGGAAATGTATGCAGGTGTGCACAGTGGATAAGGATCATAACTGCTCATCCCTCTGCATGCTTGCTCCAGCCTCTGAAGTGGCGGGTACTGTGTGCGCACTCAGGGCATGCCAATTGGAACACAGAGGGTTAAAGAATTGACAGTCAGCTAAATGGTAGTTGGCTTTTTTTTTTTTTTTTTGGACAGTGCCCGCAGAATGGATTCAAAGCTGCCTCTGTATTTCTTTTCTTTTTTTTTCTTTTTTTTTTTATTGAGAAAAGGAAAAAAAAAACAAGTTTCCACCTCCTCCCAGCCTCCCATTTCCCTCCCCCTCCTCCCCCCCTCCCCCCCCCCCTCCCAACCCTTCTCCCCCTCCCCCCACTCCTCTCCCCCTCCCTCTCCAGTCCAATGGGCAGTCAGGGTTCCCTGCCCTGTGGTAAGTCCTAGGTCCTCCCCCCTCCGTCTATATTTAGGAAGGTGAACATCCAAACTGGCTAGGCTCCCGCAAAGCCAGCACATTAAGTAGGATCAAAACCCCGTGCCATTGTCCTTAGCTTCTCATCAGTCCTCATTGTTTGCCATGTTCAGAGAGACCAGATATATCCCATGCTTTTTCCGTCACAGTCCAGCTGGCCTTGGTGAGCTCCCAATAGATCAGCTCCACTGTCTCAATGGGTGGGTGCACCCCTCGTGGTCCCGACTTCGTTGCTCATGTTCTCCCTCCTTCTGCTCCTCATTGGGACCTTGAGAGCTCAGTCCAGTGCTCCAGTGTGGGTCTATGTCTCTAACGCCATCCATCCCCAGATGAAGGTTCTATGATGATATGCAAGATATTCGTCAGTGTTGCTATAGGGTAGGGTCATTTCAGGTTCTTTATCCTCAGCTGTCCAGGGAACTAACTGGGGACCTCGGCTTGGGCTCCTGGGAGCCACTCTAGGTTCAAGGCTCTTGCCAACCCTAAGGTGGCTCCCTTATCTAAGAATTGTGCTTCCGTGCATGCTCCCGGGAGCATGTATTTCTTTTCTAAAGAGAAAGCTGTCTCTCTTCTGAAAGGAGCCTGGGAAGTGACTGAGAGGCCGGGGAGGGTAGGAGATGGTGGCCTCTGACTTTGTCATGCAGGTTCCTTCTTCCCCTTGTTCTCTTCTGTATGACCCCTGCCCTGCCAAAACACAACTGCAAAAATACTCTCATGAAATGTCAATGCTTTGTTGCTTTCTAAATTTGTCTTGGGATTTGGAAGTACTTCTAACTTCCTGTTGTCCTCCAGAAATGGATGAATTGGTAAATGCGTGGCCAGGAGAGGGGGAGTCCTGGAACTCCCACTCGGCAAGCCTTGGCAGCGACTTGAAAGATGGAGGGAAGATGGAAGGGATGCCCTGTTTGTTTCTCTCACGTTTCTCATGGGCCAGCTGACCTGGCACTTGCCCTCTCCGCCATGACTCCAGTGAGGTTCCTAACCCTACAAACACCGTGGCAGCCAATGCTAGCGACACCCAGTAGGGCTGCCCCCTAACTGCTGGTGGTGCTCTATGGGGCTGCCTGCTGTCTTCTGCCCTAACAGCATTAGCCTTAAGAACTCACTATACATACACTAAAAGTATCCATCTTCTCTGTAGCTGCAAAGATACGCGATTCTATCCTGGAGCAATCTGAGAGCTAAATGTCCTTCCAAAAGTCCTGTTTTTAAGTTCCAAGCCCTAGACTCTGAGAATGTGACTGTATTTGGAGATGGATCCTCTACAGAAACAATTAACTTAAAACAGCATCCTTAAAATGGGCCTGTTTCAGTGAGGTTCCTGCTATGAGATAAAACACTGACCAGAACTGAAACAGGCTCGTTTTAGTTGGGGAAGAAAGCAATTACTCAGTTCAGCGTCAGACCAGTCCAGCACCGAAGGGAGAGAGGGCAGGCGCTAGAGAGGCAGGAGGCGTGGGAGATGCTGCTTTCTGGCTTGCCCCAGACTCACGTTCTCATACCTCCCAGAACCACAGGCCCAGGGTTCACAACACCCTCGGTGGGCCGAGCCCTCCTACATCAATCATCAGTGAAGAAAAATCCCCTATAGACCAATCGGATGGAGGGGGGTCTTCTCAACTGAAGTTCACTCTTTCTGGGTAACGCTAGAGCTGACAAAACAGAAGAACACCTGACCAGCCTAGGTGTACATCCGCATCCTCTTACAAAGATACACACGGACCAAAGACAGACAGCCCAAAGACAGCCGTGTGAGGACATAGCAGGAAGTCGGTCATCTGCAAACCACGGGCACAGCCCTCAGAAGAAGCAAAATGCAGACACCTTGATCTTGAACTTCCTCCAGAACTCCAAGGTAGTAAATTTCTACTAGTGTCTCTAGTCCCCTCTGGTGTTTGAACAGCAACAATTCCTTGGGAAGTCCCTTCTGGGCTCAAGAAGAAAACAAGAGCCCGGAAACTCTGGGAATATCAGTAACTGTTTCAAGGGCTCCGACTTCCAGTTTTTAAGAAGTGTTACTCCGTCTATGACATAAATTTTTGACCTAAGCTCCAAGTGAAGCCCTCTGTTTAATTAGCATTCAGGAGAGCAGCAGAACATACGATCCATACTTTAGGGAAGCAGCCTTGCAAAGTTCCTCCTGGGTTCCAAGTCCAAAGGACCTTCCGTAGCATCCCAGTTCTTAGCTGTGTGGAAGGAGCTGTCTCCCGTGAGTCCCAGTTTCTCCTCGGTGAAACAGGGGTAATAACCCCAAATGAACCTTTGAATTCTGTGTAAGGATTAGAGGAATTAACTGTAAACATCTGTCCTGTTCTTGCAGGGAAGATGGCGCCTGATGGGTGGTAGATAGCTATATGATGGGAATTGTTTAGAACAAACAGCTTCACACTGAGCCTAGCGACTGCTGAGATCCAACAGGCATCAACTCTCCACCTTCTCTTCAACTAAGATGGCACTGAGAGTCTTGGAACCTTAATTTGCCTGAGATATGACGATGACTTTTATTTATGGAAAATTTTCTACCACCTGCAAATTATAAAATTTCCCCTCTTCTTAAAATTCTTACACCTTCTCTTGCCTTTTGTTATTTGACATTTTGCATGAAAGCCTTGAAATCAGACAATTTTATTCTTGTTCTGGATTTTTAACCAAAATAATATTGTAAGTACTTGGCCATTCTGTCTTACATTTTCCATAGGTTATTTTGAGGTTTAGGACATTGTCTTCTCCACTACAGATGCTTATCATCAGCGATTTGGAAGATTTATTCAGGTATTTTCTCTACATTTATCAAGATGTTTATATATTTTTGTTTACTTCTGTCTTCAATACTGTAAGTGGCATTCATATATTTAAAAGTGTTTTGCATCTTAGAAAGCATCCAGATTAGCTAATAATAACTCATTATTTATTGATAATATATTGCTCAGTTCCATTACTATTTTTTTAATTTAACACTTTTATATATTTCCCAATAACTGGAAATGCTATGTGATATGCTGTTTTTCATCTGTGTCTAGCTTTCTTGGGCATCAAACTCATGAAATAAAATGAGAATATTCCCTGTGTTTTATCACTGCCTCTCATTTGGAAGGATGTGTGGTGGGATTCGCTTTTAAAATTGCTGGGAATACAGTGTTTTCTTTTTGTCTTTTCTTCTTGGCATGTGTATGTGTATATGGTGCTTGTTCAAGTGTGTGTGCATGTCTAAATGCATATGTGTGTGTGCCAGTCTAGTGTATACATAGGTGCACATGCGTATATAGAGGCCTGGGATGGATATTGGAAATCTTTCTCTGTTTCTCTGCCACCGTATTCTTTGAGGCAGGATCTTACAAACAAATATGGAGCTTACAAAATGGCACCTCTCAGAGCCTTTAGAGACCTCCTGTCCCCAACTTCTAAGGCTGGAAGTACAGGCGAGCCGCCATGCCTAACCATCCTTTTCATGGACTCTGTTGATATGAACTCAGGCCCTCTTGATCTGCACTTTAACTTTGATTGGCTAATTCCCAGCCCCTAATTCTTCTTTATAAAAGGACTCTACCCCCAGGAATTGCTCTGATTCCTTTATATATGGCCATTCGAAGCTTTTTCCTGAGTCAGTCTTGTGTACTGTTTTCTGAAAATATATGTATTTTATCTAATATTTATAATTTGATAGCCTACAATTCTACAAACTAAAATCTCTTTAAATAAATGCAGAAACTGTTAGTATAATTCCCTTTTGATTTTATTTATTTTTTCTTTTTGTCGTTCATCAAGTAAACCTTTGTCAATTGTACCAAGTCTTTTGAAAAGTAGACTCTTTGTCTCCTGTACTGGCGGAAGCACATTTGAACATTGTGATATCCCAGCACACAGAGTCTAGTCTGACGTGGGATGTGACTATCAGGAGGGAGGAAGTGAGGAAAAAGCATAGGAAAAGTGTGAGCAAAAACCAAGTTTAAGTAGTGCCAATGGCAGAAAACATTATTAAAGGCATGGATCTTTCCAGAAGCAAAAGGATAATGACAGTCAGATAAACAATAAACCCTCTAGTTACATCAGCACTCAATTTTTGATTCACTAGAAGAATGCACAGATAATAAAAGTTTATAAAGTCATGGGCATTTCCCTTCACCTTCTCGTGATTTTAATTAAAACAAACAAGCAAGCAAAAACCCTCTGTCTTCAACAACATGATAGGCTCCAGTGTTAGAATCTAGAGACACCGAATTTGCTGCTTGTTCTATTTACTGGTCCATATCTGATCTTATGACATGTAGTACTCCATCACTGCTTTTCTTTTCTAATCTGGCGTGGCTGATGTGCTGAGGGTGACTGACCACACACATACAGCAAAAGAGGAAATGTTGAAAGGGATGAGGGCTTTGCTTGTGTTGCTTAACATAGTCCTTCAGATGCTTTGTTGTGAAACAGACTTGAGGGTCACTCTTACCTTCAGAAAGAACTCTCTAGTGATCAGCAATTCTAACCCTCACATCTCCGCTCTCACAGCAAATTAAGTTAGGAGGGACGAGAAAAGGGAGCACAGTGTCCCACGGGTTCCCTCCATGTATTTTATCCACATATTTAGTAGGACTTCTCTGGTGCTCTTTGAGCTAGAGGAGAATGAGGTTGGTTGCATGATTCTGGAAGAGGGAAAATTAAAGTAGTATTCTGGCGAAAGCACATACTTTGTAAACCCTAACAAAGCAATATATTAAGTCGTATCTTACAATGTTTTCCCAAGGCAAATTTGTGGAGCGCAAACTGCAGGTAAATGGGTTTCAGGACAAAATACCTGACGTTCGATCATAAAGGCTCTTCCTGGCAACTCAAGGAGTCACAGTGAGGCTACTCGACATCAGCACTCAGATAAAGGAGTGGGCAGAGGCCCCCGCTCTGTTGACAGAAGGAGCCTCAGGGAGAATATGGCTAGACTCTCGGGCATGAAGAACCCCTCCTCCTGGAAGTCAGGCTAGGTGGAAGGGATAAGAAAGATGTGCATGTTGTAGATAGTAGAATCATTGGAAGAGAAGACATAATTCTTGTAAGTACATGAATATTGAGCATTATTTAATTATACCAAACAGGATATTTTTAAAAGAAAAATCTAAGTAGAATAAGCAAGTGTCATGAATATGGCGTGGTAGGTATATGAGATTGTGATGGCCATTTGCAGGACAACTATGTGCCAGTGTCTAACACATAATTGATGCCCAACTAGTATTTTAAAGATGTGTAATATAAAGCACATTGGTCTGAGAGTTAAAATCTCATCTTAAGATTAAGTTTTTCACTAGCTATGTAACTTCAAGAAAAACCATTGATTTTCTTTGGGTCACAAGATTATCTCCTACCGAGCAGAAGAGAAATTCAATGGTCATAAGATCACTTCTAGCTTGAGGACTCTATATCTCCTCCAGTGCTATAAGAACAGTGAGCCCCTAAGACCCTATAATATTTGCTCAAGGAATCACTGAGCAGAACACCAAAGGCAGAGAAGTGAATACGATGCTCAGGGAGTGGCAGGTGGTCCTGTGTGGCTGAGAACCGAGCAGCAGAAAGATGACGAAAGAGATGAGAATGGATGATCTGAAAATGACCATCGGAGGTGTGAAAAGTGAGCAGGTGCGGAGGAAGGCAAACTTTTGGGATCCGCGTTCATCTGTTCAGACAACTGACGAGTCAGCAAGATGACTCAGTGAGGGAAGGCGTATGCTGCCAGACATGATAACTGAGTTTGGTCCTCAGATCCGTAACGGGGGAAGGACAGACTCCCTTAAGTTGTCCTTTGATTTCCACACACATACCAAGAAATGCATACCACGTTCACACACACATCACACACAAAAAGTAAGTGTAAAAAGTTAAAACAAATAAAGTCTAAATACTATTTAAAATTAACCTATATTTTGGTATGACGATTTGATCTTAACCTGTGTTATATATTGGGATCAAAGAACAAAAGAATGGGAGAGGGAGAGAATAGATAAGCAGGAAGATAGGTAATAGATGATAGTAGAACAATAGGTAGGTAGGTAGATAGATAGATAGATAGATAGATAGATAGATAGATAGATAGATAGATAGATGATAGTGTATCCCAAGATAGCCTTGAACCTGGATCACCACCTAAAGACTGACACAGTAGAATTGGGAAATCTCAGACAGATGATGAAAATCATTGTCACAATGCTCTGTAGTTTGTAAACCGTTAATAAACCCTTGGTTCTCATAGTCAACACAGAGCAGACTCCATAGATGTACTGGAATCCAAAGCACCATTTAAAATCAGCAAAAAAATGTCAATTTAGGCATAATGGAGTTGATAATTCATACATTCATGAGCTTACTAACTCGAGGATGTCATGAGGTAATCAAAGGTCAAAGGAGGCTCCAATAAGTTCATCTATAAAGTGTTCACTCATTAACTCTTTGCGAGCTGCACTGTATTAACTCATGCATCCCTTAGAGACCAAAGCTGGACTGGGGGTATTTACTGTAGCAAAAGTTATAGTGGGATACTCTCAAAGCTTACAGTATAGGGTCTTGCCTCTTCCTTCAATAGAAAACTCATGTACTCAAGCCCTCAATGGAATGAACAGCACAGATAAGTGAAATTCCCACATTACCCCAAACCAGTTACAAACATGAGGATGTGGGTGATGTTCATGACCACAGAAGACTCTGGAGCCTGGGTGGCACTGGGCAAGCTGACTGTTACATGGTTAAAATGGGGGACTAGCTAACAGCTACATGATTCCTGGAGCAGACACCATCATATTCAGTGTCCAGGAGAATCCTGAAATTATAATAATTATGATGATATCATTTTCCTGTCCTCCTGGGTGAATAAATTGGATTCGTAGAGCCTTAATAATAAGCCCAAAGTTCTAGAGATTTGTGTGATCTGACTGAGATATGTCTATCTCTTAAGCTTGTGGTCTTCACACTATCTGATGCCTCTGATAGACTGCTAGCAGGAAAGAAAGATTGATACACCATCATAAGCAACCACATGACAAGAGAGAGGAGCCTGTGACATCCTGGCCTCTGTGTTTGAAGAGCTGCATGTCACATGAGTAAAAGTATTGCTGATCAGCTCATCTCACAAGCTGTGACAACCAGCAACCAGCGGGCAGGGCGCCCAACCTGGGGTGCACGAGATGCTCACATTGACATGTCCCTGCTAGCGTGTCCTCTGATGCGAGAAATGCTGGTTCACTGAGTCACCCTGGCATTGCTTAACAGATGTCGCATTCTCAACAGCCTGGCATGCTAAGTGATGAAAGCGAATGAATAATAAACACAAGAACGTGAGTCGTCAAAAGGCTGATGAATAATCAAAGCTACGTTACCTGTTGTATAAGCCAGAACTCATAGAATCTGCTGCCTTTAGCATCACAGACTGCTAAGCCCTAAGGAATCACATGGCAATACACACGCTGCCAAAATGCACACCAAATCAAATGATACCCAGTTGGCATAGAGAACCGAGTGTCAAACCTTTAATGCCCTAGTCTTATTCAGATAAATTATCCACAAAATGTGCAGCTTTACCAACAACACATACATAACCTGGACTGACAACTCCAGACAAGTGGACATGAAAAACAGCAAAGCACACTGAGATTACCGTATTGCCTCCAGCTGTGGCCACCACTGGAGCCTCACGCCATATCGTCCTTTACCCCCTTTCTGGGCACTCCACCCATACTCAGACCATCTTCTTGGAACACAGACGTTAACTAATGAGTCCCTAAACCAAGCCTTCTGTGGTTTGGTACATTATTAGAAGAGTTAAATCTTACGGCCGTATCTAACACCCTTGTCAGCCTCACCTTCTGCTTTCCCAGCTTTCTTAGCATGCTTTCTCATTACCTTGATTAGAGGTTAAAGGTCATCATCTAGGGGAGTCAGGGCAGGAACTCAAGGCAGAAACCTGGAGGCAGGGACTGAAGCAGAGACCATGGGGGAGCACTGATTACTGACTCGCTGTCCCTGGCTTACTCAACTATCTTTCTTAAAACCTAGGATATTCTTTCTAGACATTGTGTTGCCCATAGAGGACTGGACTCTCTCATATCAATTATCAAACAACACAATACCCCCACAAACATGCCCACAGGCCAATCTGATGGAGGTGATTTATCCCTTGAGGCTCCCTCTTCCCAGACTGTCAAGTTGGCAGCCAAGATTTGCCATCATAACTCACAGCTGTGTGTCAGTTTTACCACATAGCTCAGCTTTGCCCAAATCACAATCTGTTTCCCCAACCCCAGCCTATCTATCACTGTAGATAATTTCAGTCATCCTGAGGAAATACTTGTATGAAATTGTCCTTATAGAACTCATGCAATGACTCCATGCAACGAAATGTGTTTTTAACGTTTACTTAGTATTGGTTGACTGGATGGATGAATGAATATGCTTATCCTTTCCCTGAAAACATTTGCTTTCTATAATTCTAAGAATCTGTGGATAATCAAATGATCACCCAGTGGCCTGGAATGACTCATCACGCCCCATACTGTTCACTTCCCCACTGCCAGCCCATATCACAACAGCCGGTCTGTGGGATTCTGCTGTCACACTAGCCCTAGTTCAGGTTCTAAGCATAGGACTCACCTTCTCAGCCCATGTGGCCACAAGGAGCAGTCAGTTGCTCACCTTGCACAAAACTGACCTTTGGTAAATGTTCTATTGAAATCTTAAAATTTAACAAGCCTTTTCAAAAGTCTTATGTTTGTCTTAAAAGTTTAGTACGAGGTTTTAAATCTCACAGCTCACAGCACACACGGAAGAATGCGGTTGCTACAATGTGTTTCATTTGTTGGTGAAGAAAGCATGACAGTGAGAACCAACATCTACTTTGTCAAGTCAAAGTCAAACTCAAAAGACAAAGTGAAGAGCACCAGGAGGTTTAGCAAATGCTTTATGGTGCGGAACTGGCTGCCTCCACCTCTTCAGGTAGACCTTGGAGACCAAGACAAAGAAGGACGCAAGGTGTGGGCAATATTACAAATGGCGCTGTGCCCACAGACATGGTATTGTTTGTGTACCTTGGGAGGAAATGATAGTGAAAGTGCACAAGTGTGTCACTGCAGTGTGGAGACAGGATGATGTGAACACGAAGACAGTACTGATGGCCAAAGCCAGCTCTGTCTTCTTGGTGCGTGTCCTAAAAGTGCATCTCACCCTTTCAGAGACTGCCAGATGCTCAAACAATAGCATAAAGGACAAGGACAGATGCAGATAAATTGAGGACAAACCCCAAAATGCGTTGAGCCAGTAACCATGGTGAGTGCATGATACCATATCCTTATGCCATTCAAGTGCTCAGTGTGCTGAAGTAGAAGCAGGTTTAAAGGAAAGCTTAGCAAGGCCCTCTTCCCAGAGGGATCAGAGGGATGTGGAAGGGGAGGCAGAAAGACTGTAAGAGCCAGAGGGGACAGGTGACACCGAGGAAGCAGTGTCTTCCAGACACCGGAGGACTGACGCACATATGACCTCTCAGTGAGCTTACTGAGGCAACCTGAACAGGGCCTACACATGTCTAAGCCAGATGGGGTCTCGGTTCTGAAAGGGGGAAGTGAACACGAGCTCCCATGCCTAGCCAAGAAGTTATCTCCAACTGACAACTGCTTGCAAAAGAAAACCCAGTTCTCTCCAATGGAGTCCCACTGCATATATTAAGCCTGGCAAGCAGGCTTACATGCAGACAGAACATTGCATACACAAGAAATAAATAAATATTTAAAAATAAAACACATACTTTAAAAAGAACATATTGTGAGAAAAAAATATTTTCAAGAAAACACACAAAATAAACGTGGAATAATAACAAGTGTATTTTCACACATTTGTCTGCTGTCTACATGCTCTGAAACTGTCCAGTTTTAGTGGGGAAGGGGAGCTGCTATGAGCAAACATAACACATTGCAGGGCTAAGAGAGCTGTGGTTTGTCTTCTGCCCTTCTGTTCTTAGTGAGAGGGTCAGACTTTATGGGACAGCGAGCAAAATGTATGCCCTAGTAACAGAAGGGTTATATTTAGCTTTAAAAATGAAGAAGAAGAGGGAGGAGGAGGAGGAGGAGGAGGAGGA
>NW_004949096.1:26477815-26484868 GCF_000317375.1 Microtus ochrogaster
AGGAGGAGGAGGAGGAGGAGGAGGAAAAGGAGGAGGCAGGGCAGTGGTTGTTGACATTTCCCAGGACAGAATTCATGCCAAAGACCATCGGAAGTTCTATACTACAGGGAGGAAGACGAAGCCCACACATGACTACATGTCCTTCGCAGACAAGTCAGCCTGCCAGAGCCACCCAGCTCCCATGCTAAGCCCTTCCCTGCTCTCTTCCTCTCCACTGGGGACCACAGACTCCTTGTTCTCTCAACACAGTAGCCATTCCTGTAACTCCCGTGCTCCATAGGTGTGGCCAGGACGCCTTGCTCATTTGCACAGGCACACCCTTCTGCTGACCACATCAGACGCCAGACCCATAGACAGGGCAGCACAGTAAATACACACATGCGCACACACTTACACAAATCTGATGACCTGAGACTGGTTTGCCCAACTGTAGTTTGGAATATGCCAAAGCAAGTTCTAACCAAATGCCTTATCTCTGGGTTTGTCTTCCACTTAATGCGTGAGTCACACCTGGAATCAGACAACTTAGCTTTTCTGTCTGTACTCTATTTCCTCCTTCAGACCCAATGTGTCAGAAAGCCTCAGGCTCCAAGTTTATCTGAGTCCTTTAGCTGGGGCCTCAACAAACACAAGTTTTCTTTGAAGGCCACTCCATAGCTGTTGTGTGCATAGAGAAAGAGGGAGAAAGCAAGACTGGGAAGGGGGCTGATGTCGTCATCCTGGTGGATAGTACTCGTTAGTAGGTCAGACAAGACAAACATCTGTCTTAAACTAGGCAAGGTCTTGTCACTTCACAGGATAAGCAGCTGGCGTTTAAATCAGGTAATAGTGGTATTACTTGTTATTCTGTCTCCATCACCAAGGGGCAACACTTCAGGGTAGGTATTTTTTATCTGGAAGAAACATAGCTTTTTTATTAAAAAAAAAAAAAAGGACTAAAACTGAACACTTCGTGTGATTATAAGCTATTGTGTAATTAAGATCTGAAAACCGTCTCTACTGATATAGTGAAATCAAGGAACAAATTGTGCTTCCTTCCAAATTTTTGCTTGTTGTGGTCAAAATTATGCCACTTTTCACTGTGAGACATGGGGCAATTGCTTAACTATACAACGCTCAGCTTGGCCCGACTTCAAAACTGGAGATTTCAGTCTTTACTCAATGTCATGTTTTCATAAAACTCCGTAGGCACAGGAAAAACCTGAAGCAGCACAGGTCACAGTGAGGATGTGAAGCCTCCCCGCTCTCCATACACAATCCCTTCGTCACAACCTCCTCAGCTGCTGAAGACAGGGAGCAAAGACTAAGCCAGCAGCTGTGGGAAACCTCAAGGAAGGAGTGTTTCCCAAACACAGCGAGGCAGATGTACATGTGAACTCATAGCAACTGTGAGAGCATGAAAATAACCTGTGCAGGACCCAGCCAGACAAAATCCCAGCATGGACAGAAGGAAGATGAACACACAATCCCATATATTAGTTAGCTTGTTGAGAGACTCATCTTCAAAAAATAAAAAAAATGTCTACTACACATCAGGACAGACCCCAAAACCAAGGTTAGCTGAACAACACTGGTTGAACTGATGGAGAAGGAAGAAAGGAAGGAAGTCTTCTCAAAGTCGACCGTGAAGGGATTTGAGCGTGGAAAGGATGACCAAAGAAGCTGAAGGTGACGAATATGTTCAAAATACACTGTATGAAATTCGCAAAGAATTACTAAAATAATTATTTTAAATACAAGGAGGGCGCTGGATATGTGTCTCAGCGTTTAAGAGCACTGGCTGCTCTTCCAGAGGAACTGGGTTCAATTTCCAGCCCCCACAAGGTGGTTCACAACTGTAACTCCAGTTGCATGGAATCCAGTCCCCTCTCCTGGCTTCCTCAGGCACTGGGCAAGCACATGGTATACAGACTTACATTCAGGCAAACATTTATACATATAAAACAATAAAATAAATTTGAATTTGTTTAAACAAACAAGATAGGTAAGACTCAAGAGGCAATACCCAAGGTTGACTTCTTTCTACCATGTGGACATGCATGTACACATATATGCCTCTGCCCCCACACAAAGGGGCGTGTCTTCATCCAAATCATGAGAGCAGAATTCTCTTTGTATCAGGCTCCTAATTCTTATGCACCTTCAAGTACAACTAGAAAGACAGAATTACCTCTTCTTCCTTTGACCATATGGTGCAGTATCATAATACACAAATTGAGGAGGGAAATGGGGTACTCTTAAGGAAAAGAGGCTTGGGGGAGTTTTGTAGCATACCCGGTTGGGATAGAGGAGCTAATGATAAACACGAAGATGAATAAATGGGGTCAGGTGGTTATTATTATTCTGGCTACTGTGACTATTATTGCTATATTACAAATCATTTTCCAGGTATACCACCTGGAAGTGGCTAGAGTCACACAAAACAGTGTGCAAGGTGGAAGGGCAGGTTTAATTTCAACTGTGAGTCTGAGCAGGGATGGACTTTTGTTGATTTATACAGGTTGATCATTTTTAACGTTGGTACCTATGTACAAACTCCAGAACTTCATAAATGAGCAATATACGGAAAGAAACAAGGAAGAGGACCTGAGAGTGTAGCAGGGGCTGTTGGAAAGGAGAAAGTACCCCAGGGAATGCAGGAGAAGTGTGAGGAAGGGGCAAAAAAAAATCTGTGGACAGGACAATGGCACGGTATATGTATATATAAAGTGGCAAGTTAAAATCCATTCATTCATACAATTAACACATACTAGTGATAATAAGATGGAAATAAAATGTGTTGAAGTTCTGTATAAAACACAAATTATTTGGAATAAAAGTTAGATTGACAAAGTCAATCATTTACAAGCTAAAATTTAAAAAAAAAAAATCCTCTTCCCTCCTCTGATAGTCGACATGGTGATTCCTTGGTCTGGAGACCTTCCTGGCTCTCTCTGCAGTACTGCTTTGTCTGTGGGATGCTGTCACACAGAGCGCAGTGTCTTCCTCTGTGGTCTCTGTAGGGCAGATGTTGCTCTGTTCTGCCATGGATCTCGCCTAAGCCATAAACAGAGCAGGAAGAGACACTGCGTCACAGAACCAATGATAGCAAGCTAGCACACAAGGGGAGCCCTGAAGTGTGGACATTCAGGCCTCTCTAATGTGTCATACAGGATCAATCATCCCCGTGACCTTTACACCCCACCATCTTTTCTCATGAGGACTATGCTAGCCAGCTTTTGTCAACTTGACAATGAAACCTAGACATACCCGGGGAGAGGGAATCCCAATTGAGGCTGCTTCCATCAGCTTGGCTTGTGGACATATCTGTGGAACATTTTCTTGATTCATGATTGACTGGGATGGCCTCCCCCCTGCCCCGTCAGCAGTGCCACCCCACAGAAAATGGGACTGAGCTGTATATGAAAGTTAGCAGATCAAGACCAGCACTCCTCCGTGGTCTCTGCTTAGTCTCTGCCTCCCAGTTCCCACCTTGAGCTCCCGCTTTGCCTTCCAACAATATTGGACTGCAACCTGTAAAATAAATAAACTCTTTCCTTCTCTAATTTGCTTTTGGTCATGATGTGTATCACAGCAACAGCAAGGCCAGCTAGAACTAAGCCACAGTGAAAAACCTAAGAAATCCACTCATAGAACCTAAGTGGAAGTTAAGAAAGAATTGTATAGAAATTACAATAAGAACACCCCTGGTTTTAAATCTAATGAGGATTTTTAATCATTCTAAGCTTCAGCTTCTTTGTCCACAGCTAGAGCTAATATTTTTATTGGTTAATAATAACTTTTTCCCAACTGAAAGAAGCTTACTCTAAAAGTAAGGCTATACAGGTAAGTTTTTAAAGGAGGCTTCAAACATCATCACCAGTACAAGTGTGATGTGGAATTCCCCTCTGTATGCTATGAATATATTTTTTTACCATTGGTTAATAAAGAAGCTGCTTTGGTCTATGGCAGGGCATAAAAGAGCTACACAGGAAAACTAAACTGAATGCTAGCAGAAAGTAGGCAGTCACCATGTAGCTGCTGAAGGAGAGAGATGCCAAAACCTTACTGGTAGGCCACAGCCTCGCGGCAATACACAGATTAAAAGAAATGGGTTAATTTAAGATATAAGAGCTAGTGAGGAATACGCCTAAGCTATTGGCCAAACACTGTTGTAGTTAAAATAGTTTCTGTGTCAGGGAAGCTGGGAAACCAACACGCAGTCTCTGCTTACACAGGTGTTCAAAGTTGGCCCTTTCAGCATGCAAAGCAATAAGAAATATTAACTTCAGTGGGCAAGAAAAGTGTGTTTTCCCCTATTACCTTTGACCCTAAGACTCTGACAAACTCAGATGGTTTTTCAGATCTTTGGTCTGCCAGGCTGTGCTGTAGCAAAGCATGGGCAGAGTTTGTCTATGACTCCTTTTCCACTCTCAGTGGAATCAGAATAGTGATAAAGGACAAAACTTTGCTATAACACATGTTAGGGATGGTGATTCGGGTGCTTCATTTATGGGAAACTATGGTTCTCAGTATAAGGACCATTGTAATGGGGTCTTCAAGGGATACCAGACTTATCTCCAATTCCAACAGAAACCAGTTAGGATTTATAGCCAAAGGGGAAGCAGTAGACAGTACAAATGAAATTCCTAAGAGGAAACAGCAAAGATACAGTGTTGTCTGGCCAAGTCAAGGCCATGGAATTAGTGTCAAAGGTGTCCCAGGGTGATAAGACATAGTCTTATGATGGTAGACTTATTGTCTAAACTTAGCAGAATTGTTATTCAGAATACTTTACAAAAACAGAGGGGGTAGTCTGTCCCCATCAAGCAAAGTGTTCTAAGAAGCCTGACCAAAGGGGAGGTGTTTGCATAAATGAATTGTTGGTTAAACAGCTGGTATTCTTCTCTAGATGTTCATATGTTCATAACCCTTCCTGGCCATCAGCTCATCCTGTATCTTATCGAGTTATTTCTCCCACAGAATTCTGTTGCTTTTCCTTGTGCTGCATTCATATGAGTGAAGAAGGCTGGGAGAGGAGGATCGAAGCCATAGCTCAACCCAGAGACAGAAGAGGAAGCTCTGGAAAGAACCTATGCCACAGAATCAGCATTCCTCTGAGTTGGGATTGCTCTAAATGCACTGCCCCCATTGAAGCCTGCATAGCTCTATACACTTTCATCTCGTGAAGAGGGGCAGCACTCTGAAGATGGGTAGGAACTTCAAAGCTTAAATAGAAGACGTAAAAAGGATTCTACTTGTAAAAAGCCTAGAATCAGCTGTTGTAACAAAGTACCAAGGTAAGGGATATGAACTTTTCCCAATAGGTAAGGAATAGCCAGTGAAGATTTGGAGGGCAAAGAAATGGGAAAAGTTCACAGCATACAGCTGTGTACTTTAAGGATTTATTTGAGAGCAGAATGTGAAATCCATCAAAATCAAGGTGTCATACAAAAGATCATAGCGTCTAGATGCAAGAGGGTGCCCATGACACTACACAGTGCCCTCTTTATTAGACAAGTAACTAGAAAAGAAAACTCAGAAGAGATGTCCAGAAGGCATGCATACTCAGGATACCATATGAAAAGTAGTGTGTTTTAGGATCACTTTTGTTGCTATGATAAAATCCCCTGGTGAAAAGCAACTTGGGTGAGAAAGGGCTGGTTTTAGCTCCTAAGTCCAGTGCATAACCCTTCACGCAGGAAAATCTAAGCAGCATGAAGTTGAGGTAGCTGATCACACTATATTCGCATCAAAAGAAGAAATGTGTGTATACCCACTTGCTGGCTTTTGCTCAGTTCAATTTCTCCACTCCTACAGTTCAGAACACTTTGCCTATGGAATGGCATTGCCTACAGGAGCCTGGGTCTTCTCACATCAATTAACTTCATGAAAACAATTCCCCACAATTCCTATGGGTGCAAACCTATGTTTCTCTGGGTCTATGTGTGTTTCTTGTGCTTTTTCTTTAGCCCTTTTTTTGCTGTCTCTTTGTTTTGTCTTGTTCTGGTTGGTTTGGTTTGGTTTTATCTTATATTACATTCCCTTAGATATCTGCTTTTTTGGCTAATGAGAGACAGAAATGAGACAAATCAGGATGAGGTAAAATACCAAGAGAACTGGGAGAAGATGGGGGAGGAAAAACAATTAGAATATATGAAAACTCTATTTTCAATTAAAAGGACGGTTCCCATAGACAGGCACCCATAGACTAATCCAATGTAGACAATTCCTCACTGACACTCTCTTCCCAGGTGATGCTTATGTCGAGTTGACAAAGAAAATCATCACATCATGTAGTTTAGTCTAAAACTGAATGAAATTGGTACAGATAAAAATTTTGGAAAGAAAATAGAGGGAAATGTGTTCCAGCTAACTAACCTTTGAACACAGAAGAAAGGGAGCCTAAGAAAAGGAAAGAGCACAGAAGACGATTGGGTCACCAGGGGAACATACTTCTTAGAGAATAATTTCCAAAGTAGCAAGTGAACAAGGATGCAAAATGCAGCAGCAGAAAAAAGATTGAGAAGAAGACTATTTGAAAAGGCTGGCAGAAAATGTTAGTGGGAATTTCAGGATGTATCGGGAGCTGAATTTGAAATAGAAGCATTTGGGCTGAAGGCACACATGAAATGATTTCTCCCTACAGTTTACCTTCTGTTTATATGTTCGATCTGCTCCTTCGTGCTTTCAGCCAACATGGACTTACCATGGCGTTGTTGAAGCTCTTCTCTGAATGATCCACCTTTTTGCTTTTGCACCTATTGCAAAATGCTTTGTGTGTCCATCGTCCTCAAAGTGGGTGTATTGTCAGGTTATAACACCCTCCAGAGGTCCTGTCACCTATAATCAAGAAGACTGGGTCACACCATTCTCTAGTTTGACTACCTGAAGTCTTGCCCACCACCGTGCATATAGAGGAGCCTACAGAAACGGCAAGCGATGACTAAGGTCATCTTCAACTGGTACCTAACTTCTGTAGCTGAAGCTTCCAACAAAACTCAGCAAGCATTCTGTAATAGAACTGAGCTTAATGGCAAGTCTTTATCAGTTCTTTTTTTTTTTTTAGATTTT
>NW_004949096.1:26486473-26512260 GCF_000317375.1 Microtus ochrogaster
CCACAACACCAAATTTAAAGCACTTAGACTGAAATTCCAAACTCTACACAATCTAAGCATTTCTTTCTTCTCCAGCATCATCGGTTTCTCTCCCTCAGTGACCCTTCCACCAACAACTCAAAAGTAAGCGTGTGACAAACAGAGTCTTATTCAATGCAGGCATCCTGCCAATCATGCCACCACGTGCCTTCCAGCCCACCTTCTCCTCCAGCCAGCCTTCCTGCCTCTGATGCTTAGCTGGCCAGTTTCCTCTGATGGTTAGCTGGCCAGTTTCCTCTCCTCCTCAGGAAGGCCTTTGCTCTGGTGACTAAATACACACATAAAACACCTATCCTGTTGTATGCAGGTATTTAGAAGAATACCAGAAATTCAATAAACGGTCAGTCAATGTTTAAAGTGACCGGATTCATGTTTTACTATTCAGCTGAAGTTGCGTCTTACAACACACTCTCATGACGACACTGGCTCTTTGCTCAGGTTTACGTGGTTCTTAAAGTACTTGACCTTGCTTATGTAGCGTATCTAATAGATAAAATTCCTCTTCTATTTAACATATAGAATTCCTATTGGGGTGGCCTATTATATTTTATACTCTGTAGAACATGCCCCATATCACCTAGTGGTAATAGTAATTTCTATATGATTGTGTGTGTGAATTTAGAGGCCCTAAGAAAATATCCGTGGTGAATGGGCAGTCAGAGTCTTTGCATTGCCAGAAACACGAATGTTTGTGACAGCCCTAACGGAAGGTATGCGACTGCAGAATTCCCTTAGCTTTGATGGTACCTTTGTTTTTTCCCAGTCTAGGTTTATTCCTCTCAGAACCTGGAGGGTGAACTTTCTGTTCATTATCCCTCCAGTCCAGCAACAGAAAACCTCCAGATGACCATGTCTTCGGTTTTGCTTTGTTAGCTATCGCTTAAGTGGGAGCCGAGCCCAGGCTTTGCCTCTGTAAACTATTAACTGGTGTAGTCTGGTATCAACGGGGCTGGCTGGTGTCTGGCAATAGATACAATTGGCTGATGTTCCGACCACACAAAGAAGTGATCACATCTGTTTGAGAGGTAACCAACAAAGAATGTCGGCGAGAAACACCCCAGGGAGAAGAAATACATCTGTCTCCTTAGATGGTCGTTTCGGAAACCAGAAGACAAATGACAAGCTGGAATAGCACACTGGTAGAATCCGTGCTAGTACTGGGAAACAGCTTGCATATGCAAGATGGGCCTCATATCTGCCACCCCTGGATCAGAGGAACTGGTGCCAATAATGGTAACTTTCCTAGTATGACTAACTGTCCGAGTGACTAGCTGACACGTCCCCCATCGTGCTGATGGGAGATGAAGTGTTGATGTAAGGAAACATTTGGGGCACGACCTCCCTTGCTGCTCTGAGGCTCCCCTCCCCTTAACAAGTCCTCTGGAGGGGGGCCAAAAAGGCTTCATCTTCAGCTCAAGAGTCCCACTGCTATTGTTAGCTCCCACTCCAGGGAGTACAAGGAACAAGACTCTGAAAGGACACTCCTTTTGGTGGCTTAGCTTGGGATGTCCATAGGAATAATCCTTGATCCTGTATATCAAAATGTATTCCAAATCTCCAATGTAAAAGCTCTCCCTTAGATATTAAAAACCCCATTTTTCTAGGCAAAGTCTAAGAATATGAATGGGTCACTGTAAATGATAATACTGAAAGGAGTTTAAAAGTTGCTTACACCTGAGGCATTAGCTCAATTAGTATGCATGAGAACCTGAGTTCAAATCCAGAACAGATCTGAAAATCCAGGCATGGGACACCAGTTTATAATCTCAGTCCCAGGAAGGGGAAGACAGATGGATCCCTAGGGCTCACTAGCCAACCAGCCTAGCCTAACGGGCAAGCATCAGGTCAATGCGAGACCTTATCTCAGAATAAGGCGAGAGGCATTCTTGAGGAACGACAGCTGAGGTTGTCCTCTGCTTACACACACACACACACACACACACACACACACACACACACACACACACACACACACACACACATCTGTGTACGCATGTACATTCACACACAGTTACATAGCCTACTAAAGTCTCACAGAGAGCAGTTACAGATTAGACCCCCACCTTCCTGCGTTCCTGACATGGAGTTTTTGACTAAGCCCATCAGTTGGGGTCCCTCTGTTGATTCATATAAAGCTGCAGTGTGGGCTCCCTTCAGCTGAGTCATAGCCTGAGATATAATGAACCAATTAGCCAGCAGGTGCTGACGACTTTCACTCATACTTCTCACTCACACATTAATTACCCTTGCAATAAAAACCCTGTAGTTATCCAAACTCCTCTGCTCAGGCAGGCCCAGAAATGCGCTGAGGGGTGGAAGGGGTAGGGGAAGACAGCTGACCCAAACAACAGAGCGCCTCACTCTGCCTCCTTGCATCCACATCTGCTCTTTACTTAGTGTCGTGATCAAATTCACCTGGGAGCCTCGGAGGAGGGTAGGGAGGGACACTTTCAAGTCGAGGAGACCACTCAGGTAACTCTAGCAACAATTCCTGTGAGCCTGTGTCAGTTCGCTTGGTTATCTATGCTGGGAAGAGGCTCTGACTAGCTGAGCAGAGTGACAGCCCGGGCTTTGCTAATCACCAGTTGCAATAAAATGACTTTAATCTCTGCTGCTTCTGGCTTTTTTTTTTACACTTGGTTTTGTTTTTTCCTGTAAAAATGAAGACACCTCTAGAAAACAGTCTTGTGGACTCTTGGCTGCATGGCTAGTCACTAGACTCTGAGCAAAGAGCAACAATGTCTTCTTATCTCTGCTGTAAATTCACCATCAAAAACAAACCTCTGGAACATGATCATTGCCAAGTGTTACTTCTTAACTATGAGCACTCAAAACAGCAACAAAAACAATGGTCCAATGCAGTATTTCTAGCTGGCTCACTTAACTCAAGGCAAGGGCTCCTCTCTTCCTTTATTTTTGTCTCAATTTCCTAGATGCTACCCTAAGCCACTTTACTGGGTTTTTATTGCTCAACTAATACATTGAATCTCATTGTCCATCTCCAGAAACCATGTAACTCCTTTTAGAAAGAACATATGAACCAGTATGCCAGACATAGCCACCGAGGGCAACATAGTCACTATGTGGAAAGAAATCACTAGACTGGATGGCAAGGTTAATGACGAGAGATACACAACATTAACGGATTCTGGGAAGAGAAAGGAAAAGTTCTCCTCACAGGTGTGATTAAGATGAAGTTCGCACTAAGCCTGCAGAAAACTTACGAAGTGAGGTGTCATCGCGGGGTTTCCAAATCCCCCTCTGCAGTCCCTTTCCAGACTTCAACAAAAGAGTCATCGTTGATCACATTTGCATGTTTAAATCTTCATTCTTCTATTGCGCAATTAAAAACGGATGTCCAAGGAATGTCTGACACTAGAAAACACATGGTGACGTCTCTGGCAGAACAAAGAGAAACGGGGAGTTTCATACTGGTAACTCTCCACTACCGCTGAGATGTCCTAAGCTGGGGGCAAGGGCCACAGCTAAAGCAGGAAAGTGCTTGTTCCATGTGAATAAGGATCTGACTTTGAGACCCCAAAGCCAGGCTAAAAACTCCTTGGTGGAGTGCACTTGCAATTCTAAAGCTGGGGAGGCAGAGACTGGTGATACCCCAGGGCTTGCTGGACAGCCAGTTTAGACTAATTGGCAAGCTCCAAGACCCTGCCTCTGAAAGCAAGGCAGTGGCTGGTGAGGGATGACAACAGTGGCTTTCCCATGCACACACACATACACTGTCCTAAGCTGAAACTGCCTATAGGAACTTTCTCTGTACCCAATTCCAATTGATGAGGTGAAATAAAGGCTCAAAACACTAACCTAAATGGGTCAAGGGAGTACCTGGCCTATACCTGGCTAGCTCCATCTTCC
This sequence comes from Microtus ochrogaster, assembly GCF_000317375.1. Lineage (NCBI taxonomy): Eukaryota > Metazoa > Chordata > Mammalia > Rodentia > Cricetidae > Microtus > Microtus ochrogaster. The sequence continues at coordinate 26,490,383 of NW_004949096.1, forward strand.
TGCTACCGGACACCAGTGCTTCAGGGTTCTAGGTTTCCTGACCGAATCCATTCTGCTTCTGAAGCCTCTACTCCAAAACAAGGCAATCCTAACTCCCTTATAATATGTCACGACCTACTTTCCTCCCATCCTTGCCTTGCCCAGATAACTTCAGTTTCTATGTTTTCTGGGCATCTAGCTCTTGAGGCCTGTTCTCATTCTCTGAGCAGGATCCATAACTAACCTATCATCTGGAAAAAAATGATTTAATTTAATTTAAAAGCCCAAAGTTATTTAAGGCTGTATTACAATAGGATGTTAGCAATGCCATGAGATAGAAGAGCAAGCAACTTCATTATTAGGTTAGGTACCTAAAACCCAGCACTGTCCAGAGAGGAGCCAAAATCAAGGAGGAGGGAAGCATACTGAGGCCAAGATTGGGATCTGAGTGTGGTTGTAAGTGATTGCATGTACATGATTACATGGATGTCAAGGTTGGGGCAGGTGAGGGCGGATAGAGCCGGAGAGAAAATCCTCCTTGTAAGAGCAGTCACCAGTACTAGGAACTAAATAAAGAAGGAAAATAATTCAAAGTAATAATAAGATTAAGTGCAGACATTGAAAATACAGGCAGTCATCTGTGAACATACAATGTCCAGCAAATGCAGAAGCTGTGAGATCCTAATGTGTTCACATTAGTGTAAATTGTCTTAAATGACGTTAACCTCGGTCGCTTAGTCTTCTTAACTTGCCACTTCTGATTGTCAAATTGTTGTCTAAAGTAATGTAAGACAGCATTGTTGAAGAAATTTGACATCTGATTTGTCTAATATCTAACCTGATTTTCATACCCTATATATTATATGAAACATTTCACTTTTGTGTAAACCCTTATTGCTCAATGTCTTAATATTCTACTGGCATTTTTAAAGTAAAATAAAATTTATCGCAAAAATTTTTGAAGGCTTTATATTTCTACAACTATGGGCCATATTCATTATTGTCAGATAATCCCTATTTATGAAAATCAGCTAAGAAGGGTTTGAACCTGCTGTGAGTCACCATCTTACCCCAGTTCATCTCAGTGTGCTCATTGGAAATCAGTTCAATGGTTTCCATGACAACTGCACACCAACCAATGTTCCCATGAAAGGGACCTCATTCCTGAGAGAGAGAGAGAAAGAGAGAGAGAGAGAGAGAAAGAGAGAGAGAGAGAGAGAGAGAGAAAGAGAGAGAGAGAGAGAGAACTCTATATTATCTAAACAATATCGCCAGAGATATAGATCAACACTTCTGCAGGCTCTAAAAGCCAAGGTGCTCAGTGACGATGCTAAAGGAAGGACAGGTGTGCAACCAAGATGCAGATAGAAGGGGAGGGGAAATGTGTAAGCATTGCACGGACAGGTTCACATGCTTCAGCTCTCTTCCTGAAGACCCTCGTCCATTGCAGAGCTCTCGCAACTTGCACAGAGTCAGGCCGTGTGTCTGCTGATGTTCTGATACAGTAACTGAAGCTAGTGATGGTCTTTTTTCCAGTTCTAATTATTATCATAATTAATGATTCCATCTCCTATTTTTTGGATATCAATTCATGACAGACAGTTGATTCTGAGATATAAATTAATGTTTTATGCATTTAGATATTATATATTCACATTTTATACTCATTTAAAGACACTTAAATTTTATTCTGTTTATTTGTGTGTTTTGTGAGTGTATAAGGGGATACATGGGCCTCCGTGTACATGTGGAGGTCAAAGGACAAACTTGTAGGAATTTGTTATTTTCTTCCATCATATGAATCCCAGTGATCGAGCCCAGGATTGTCAGGTTTGGCAGTGAGTGGCTTGACCTGCTAAAGTGTTCCAATGGCCTGTTTTCCAAGAAATTTTAAGGAAAATGATCCCTCTAGTATGATAGCTATTATTTCCCCTGCTTTGAATACAATGTAAACAAAGTTCAGAGATGCTAGGAAAGACGCCCGAGATCACAAAGCAAGTCAGATTGCAGACATAAGGGGAGGAGCTCTGGGCCTGCCTCAACTTGCTGCACCATGCTTTGTGCGAGTTCAAGGAGGCCTGCCCCTTTCTGAATGGAGATTGAGGAGGAGTGGATGGGAAGCAGGTAGACAGGGCAAGAGGAGGGGACGGGAGGGGCAGAGAGAGGGCAAACTGGTTAGTATGTAAAATAAAAGGGAAAATGTTATTTAAATAAAAATAATATCAGGAGGGAATAGAGAAAATAAAGCATATTTAGTGTTTCCTTGTGAGTGACCTTGGAGAATCCCCCCTTCCTAACTAAAAACACAATATGGAATGCAGGTATCTATTCCTCCATGAATGGTACCCCCAGCCCTGACCCGTGAGATGCCAGGATACACAGATGCAGAAGCAAGGCACACTCGCTACTGCATTTTGCAGGCTGAGCAAGCACACAAATATTTCACCCATGTGATCACAAAGCGTCACTGTCACCATGAGACTGGAACACTAGGACTGCTCCGGTTTTGACAACAAGTGTCCCACAACACAGTGCCTCTCCCAGACCGCTCCATGGCAAGTGGCTGCCTGTCACCAGCTAAGTCCTGCCTGGTACGAGTTAGAAGGTGCCTTCTGCCTCGACCTTGAGGCAAAGTCATACTTTCACAAGCAAGTCTAGGACCGAAGGCTCCCCCAAGTTCTCAGAGTTTTGCTAGATGCCAACTACAGCACATTTGTTCAATAAACAATAGGCATGTGCCAAGGATGAGCTGGTGCTCCGCTCTGTGCATGGAGAGATGCCAGCAAGTGGAGACATGGCCCCTATCTAGCAGAAAATTAAACACGGGCTTGGAGTCACAAATAACTCATTGTCAACCTTCTCTCCAGTGCTTGGACCAAGAGAGTTCTCCAAGGCCTCGCTCACAGTGTCCTGGGATGCTCTGTGGGTGATAGCAGCAATTCTCGGACATTTCTTAGTCACCAGCTCTCTAACCTTGACCCTTCAAGGCATGCGTACTGGCTTCTAGTCAAGCTTCCGCCTTGGTTGGATGTCTTTTCCTAAGCTGGTTGGTTGTTCTACCTAGATGTACAATCCAGGTTTTCCTGATGGATTAGAGCACATCTTGTTTTGATACATTTCTGAGGGGGGAAACCGGAAAGGCAGAAACATGTAGCACAAACTAACTGAGTGCCTCTCTCAGGCTTCCTGGACACACCATCGTCCTTCTTCAGCTCTGAGCCCGGCACTCTCTTTGGTGGCTGGGAGATTTCCTCCCCAGATGCCTTTTATCTCTATGTTCAGATACACCTCCTCTGACCACCACACTAAAAGCATTAAAGCCCCATCGCTCTTTCTCCCCCACCTTATCATCACTACTGTAAGACATGTTTTCATACTGTCTTCTCCCACTGGCACGTCCAGACAAGAGCTTTGTATACCTTCTGCTTGCCACGCACTGCCCAGACCAGGCATTTAGGAAACACTTAATCAGTGTATGCTGAGTTAAAACAAAACAAGACAAGATGGATGAGGCAAGCCCCGTTGTTTTTAAGCCAGAGATCAGTTGTCTGAGCAGGAAGGCAAACATTAGTTTGGAGCTAGCTCTGCCCATTAAACCACGCAGATGCTGTTTTCTTTTCATCCTGGCAGCTTGGGTCTCACTCTTCTCCCAGGGTATGTTTAGCCCCAGAGCCTCAAGAAGATTTAAACAAGGTTTATTAAAGACCAAGATTTGGACGCCTTGCACATACCCAGGCTCAAGATCAGACTTGTGGTAAAACCACAGACAGGCATGGAATGGCTATGGGCTCCCCCATGATCAAAGCCTGGTCATAACATAGAAATGGAAGATTATCTACAGGACAGTGAGATACCCAAGACACTCAATTGTTTCAACCACAGCTGGTTTTGTTATTTAAAATACTACGTGTATAAATCCGTGTGTATGAGATGTACTGAGGAGAAGCTTTTGCTACCTCTATGTGTTTATTCAAATTTGTTCAATTCTAAGTATGTATTTATACAAACAAATTATGCATATATGAACATATATATTCTGATCTCTCATATAACTACACACATAAGAAACTTCAAATCTATAGGGAAATGAGAAATGGTGTGTTTATGAGTTAGAGAGCTTGCGCACAATAGATTTTGAAAGCTAAATGTTTCATGACCTCTTATTTCCTCATTCTTGATGACCTAAAGCTGGGACAGAGGGAAGGGAAATGGTTTGCCAATGACCCATGGCTTATCAGAAGTACCACCCTTAGAAACCACTAGTCATCCACGTTTCTTGCTTGTGACCACAGTAAAAGAATCCTAAAGAGACAGAAGGTAAGCTCACACCACCTCCAATTCCACAAGAAGGAATTATACATAGACTCATCACAGTCATCTATGGGCTGACACTCACACCCCACCTACCGCCAAATAAATGGAGAGTGTTCTTCATGCACTGACCACGGAAATGGTTGATTCTTACAGTCTTCTTGAAAGCTTCTGGGGTTCTCCTCTTCCTGAACTTCCAGGGAGCCCCTGTCTTCTTGTCTTTAAGTACACTTTTCTGGTCGCACAGCCCAATACCATCCCCGGGAAAGAAGTGATGTGGGATTCCCCTCTGTATGCTATGAATATGTCTTATTGTCATTGGTTAATAAAGAAGCTGGTTCAGCCTATGGCATGGCAGAATATAGCCAGGCTGGAAGGGATAGAGAAAGAGAGAGAGTAGGCAGAGCCAAAGAGACACCATGTCGCTGCCTAGGAGAAAGACGCTATCACCAGAACCTTTCCAGTAAGCCACAGCCTTGTGGCGATGCACAAACTAATAGAAGTGGGTTAATTTAAGATGTAAGAGCTACTTAATAAGAAGCCTGAGCTAGTAGGCCAAGCAGTGTTGTAATTAATATAGTTTCTGTATGATTATTCAGTTATGAGCAGCCAGGAAACATAAGGCAGCCTCTGTCTACAAATAAGCCCTCAGTAGGTTAAGCATTTTGCCTTGGCATTCTCACAATTCAGACATATATATGTGATTACAAGGCCTCCTGTCCACTTCCTCTCAAAAGTGGCTCTCAGAGAATCTGCTTCACTTATGAGGAAATGGTAGGGTTTCCTCTCCTAACACTATAGAGTATCTCCCCTCAAAGTGAAGTGAAATGATCAATACTACAACAGTCAAGTAGAGCAAACGCAAGGTGGATGAAAAGTACAGCAAAGGAAGCTAACTTGTATGATGTTTTTGTAGTCTTTCTTCTCCTTGGTCTCACTACTTGGTTCAACATGTACTCCCCATCTCCTTTCAGGAGCCTTTCCTTTGTCCTTTCAATGTATTGAAATGGCAACATAAGAGACAATTCTGACTTTTTACCCTTGTAGCTGGGTGGAGTATCTGGGCTCTTTACATCCAGTTAAAATCACTATGACCCCTTCCTATGTTGGTTGAGGTGCACCCAGTCTGCTCTCACTCTATTGTGGGAGGTAGCTGAAGGGTGTGTTCATATAATGTGGAAGAGGAGATAAGGCGCAACCTGGGGTGCTAGAAACCAGGTGAGTACCCAGCCGAGAACCATCCAAAGAGGTGGGGAGGGAGCTACAGATGAGATGGTACACGGGTCTAGGCTCTATAATCCAGCCTGTCAGACTCCACTTAGAAGATGTATACTGTAAGACAAGAAATTCAAGACAGCTCAAGCAGCACATTCAACCCCAGGAGTTCCTGTGCAGCATGTGGGTCTGTATGTCACTGGTCACAAATGCACAAATCAGCCATCAGTCTAGGACAGAGAGAATGGTCCCTTAGGCTAGTGTTGAGGACAAGCAGGGACAACCCATCTGAGCAAAACTGCTCAGGTAAAACTAATTGGGCATGGAAGTTGGTTAGATTTGGTAGAGCCAAGTAGAATAAGGTAAACTGGTTGAAAAAAAATACGGGAGAGGAAGGTTGTGCGGCAGTAGGGGTATGCTGTGTGGACTTCCCTTCATAAAGAAAAGATAAAGGAAGTTGGCATTCAGCAGCAGAAGTAGCTAGCTGATAATCCAGCCCTGGCATCTGTGGGGTTTGCGTCAGCCTCTGTGCCGAAGGCTCACTTTTGGCTTTCCTAATCTTTTATTAGGCCTGCGTGGCAGTTGGACTCTTCTACCCGCACACTGTTGCTCCCTCTCCAGCTTCCTTTTGCCCATGAAGAAGCTGCGTGTATTCCTAAAGACATTCCTCACCCAACCTTGCTCCTTCTCTGTGGTCATTGTTCCTGCCTTTACCTCCATCTCAACATCTTCTTCCTGGGATATTTGACTGACACCAGATGCTACACACTGGCTTCTATTTATCTGGACTCATTTGGGGCAGTGCAGAACAGCGAATCTATAGTGCATGAACCAACAAATACTACTGAGCAGGGTTTTCTTAATTAAATGTCTCTATTGTGTGTTTTTATGAGGGGCATGTGTGCTATGGCATATGTGGAAGTGAGAGGGTAATTTGGGGGACAGGTTCTCTCTTTCCACCATGTGGGTACCAGATCATCAGACTGGGTAAGAAGTATCTTTACCCACTAAACCCTGGGGCATCTTTTCTTTTTTTGAATTATAGTTTTCCAGTGCAGTATGTTTGTTTAATAAAGAATGGAGATTCTCAGGCAGTCTACAGCCTGAGCGGGAAGGATATGGCTCAGAAACATGCAGGGTGTTTTCCCAAGGAGCTTAAAAATATTTTTTATTTGAAACAGCATCCCATGTAGCCAAAGCTGGCCTTGAACTTGTTACATCCCATAGGATGGCTTTAAGCTTCTGATCCTCAAAACCTCTGTCCCTAAGTTCTGGGACTACAGCTGTGCATGGCCACATGGTTTATATGGTGCTGGGGACCAAGCCCAGAACTTCATACTTGCTGGTAAAGCAGTTACCGAGTGAGCTCCATCACTAGTCCCAAGAATTCTTTACAGGAGATAAAATCCTCCAGATGTGGACGCAAACCACACCCAAAGATGACACAGAAAGTTTCATCTACCATCCTTAATATCATCTCCAGGCCATGTGTGTGCATCACGCATGTGTACATCTGTCTGTCTGTCTATCTGTCTTTGTCTCTCTGTATCTTTACTCTCTGTCTACTCTCTCCCTCTGTGTGTATGCGTGCATGCACATGCATGTATGCACACATGTGCCTGTGCTCACATCCATGTTAGAATTACATAACTTCACATCTCTCTATAGTTACTCTCATGTGCCCTCAAGAAACTTTGCTAGTTAGAAGAGTCTAAAACAGACCCCAGTTTTATATTCAAAATATGATTAAATCTGAATTTTCTTCTAACAAGTCCCCAGAAGCCGAGTATGAGGTCAGCCTCGGCGGGAGTCTGCAAAACAGGCCTTGTTTGGCTCCCCAAAGGCCCAAGCACCTTGTTCCACGAGGCCTGGCTAGCCTAATTTGGAAAGCTGTTCCCAGGGCTTGCCTGTTTAATCTGAGGGTGACATCAAAGGAGTGATGCCCCATCTGTTGATTCTCACTTTTATGTTTGTTCTTTATTGTAGCCATTCACAAATAGAGGCTTATGGAATTAATAAACCCCCAAAAGGAGCACCATTAACTGTATCTCTGCCAGGTGTTCTTGTGGAACAAAGAGAAGAGGGAAACTCAATGCCAAGCTTTGGGGAACTGGGAAAGCTGGGCTGTTTGGTGGTAGAAGGCTTCATCCATTGCTGATAGTTCACCATGTGATAGGGCACCATGTGCCTCTCTTGGGGAGTCTAGATGTCACTGGAGAAGCAGGATGTACACACGACTGTCCTGTACATGGAAGACTGGGACAACAATCCACTCCTGACCCCAGAATCTCTGCTGAACCACTTTACACTAGCACACTAGCTTTCCAAATACGGGTGGTTCTTGGCAATGGTTCCAAATCGTCAAAGTGGACAGGCTCAGCAGTGGAAAGCAGTCCTTGTAAAATTAACTGTAAACGAAAAGTCTTAGTGATGCAGCTTCTCCCTGCCCCTCTCCTTAGGTGAGTAAGGTGAAAGCCAGACAAAGAGAAAGCTGTCTGTCCTCGGTCTTCTCTCTCACCTGTGTGTCCATCACACAGAAGAAGGAAGACAGAAGGAACGTGGAGGCAGAGGTCACTGGGTGTCCATCACATAGAAGAAGGAAGATAGAAGGAACGCGGAGGCAGAAGTCACCGGGTGGATGACAAACTTTTGGAACACTGAAGTATAGGTGAGTCCTGACGGCACACTGGCAGTGTATTCTAAATGAATCTCAAGCACAGAGCTGTAGGGAGTGTATCTGTGGGGGTATGATACTCTAAATCCTACAAGACTTCTGTTCCCTAAGCCTCCCAAGACAAAAGAGGTACATGGGTTCAAAGCTCTACTTTGCTGTTTCATTGTTTGTTTTTGTTTGGGGGTTTCTTTTTGTGGGGTGATTGTTGTGGCTGCTCCTGATGCTTCTGTTTGAGACAGGGTCTTTCTATGTAGCCCTGGTTGTCCTGAAACTTACAGAGGCCAGCCTGCCTCTGTTTCCCCCGTGTGTTATTTCCATAAGTAGGTATGTGATCCAGTCAACGTGATTCCTGCCAGCACAGCACAGCTAGAGTCTATGGGTCAGGACTCTACACTTGGAAGATGCCAGCACTAGGGAATTCTGGCACCTCTTGCTAGGTGACAACGATTTCTACTGGAAAGGAAAAGCAGGCATTAATTCTCTCTTTTTGCCCAATACACCTTCTCCCAACACTTGCCCCACATTTACCCAGCATTCACCCTGCCCAACAGATACACAAGAAGATATTTACTGAACAACTCCAAGTCACCAATGTTGTTCACAAGAGGTCACCATGCAAAGCAAGTCATATCAGGAGCTGGGATATTGAGTTGAAGATGATAGTCTCAACATTATGTGACAAAATATCACCATTATTTCCAAGCCAAGTTTTTTTCCCCAGATGAATGAACCCTGGGATTTGTAGAACCCCTGAAGGAGATGGCTGAAGGGTCTGCCGATGGGACCAGTTGCTGATGGCAGCTGAGAGAAGCCACAACAGGACATTAAAGCACAGGACTCTCCGCTGTTCCCCCGTCGTCACTCTAGGAACCTCTCTATTCACATCATGGTTTCTCTTCCTGAATCACTCCCTAATACCAAGTCTGGGACCGACCTATAAAGAACGTCTTCTCAATGTGCTCACTATTCTAATATTTAGGAGGAGAGCAAAATCATACACAAAGAAGAACGAACTCCCCTAGCAACAGTGGCAGAAGAGAATCAAAACAACATAGCACTCATCTTCAGTTCAGCAAGCATTTACCACGCACCTAAAATACCTAAGTTCCAAGTGGGGTGGGGGAGAGAGGGAGAGGGAGGGGAGAGGGGAGGAGAGGTGAAGAGAGGGAAGGGGAGGAGAGGGGAGGAAAGGAGAGGATGGTGGAGGGTTATCTGAAATGGATGCATATGGCTCTCACCACCTAGGAGCTAACACCTAGCAGAAATAGTGTGATTATTTTCTCTAATAACTGGTACAGAGCCTAGCAGGGATGCTACTCAAATTGAAGCTAGTAAGGTTAAAGTGACCCAGAACTGACTGAAGAGAAAGCAGACCTCAGAAGTAAACCACAGACACAGAGAAATATGTAAGCGGCAGAGGCAAGGTAATTCCCGCTGTTTAGATTGATGACTATTTTCGTCCCTGACTGTTCTACACAGCATTCCGTTTCTTTGAGTTTGTTCAGTCCTGACTGCCAACAGCATCTGTCAGCCACATGCCTCCCTCAAGCCTCAGCAGCAAAGCAGCAGGCTGCATGCGTGTGGCTGCAAAGGCTGCCTCCAGTTCTTGGGGCTACCTTTCTCTGCTTTGCCCACCCTGGTTACTCTCCATGGCTGGCACCAAATGAGTCTTGTCCCTTGGCAACAAGGAACCTGCACAGATCTGGCTCTCTGGATCTAAGCTGGGGACCACCCTGAATCACTGAACAAGACACATAGGAGGGGAGGGATTGATCTCACCCCAGCTTTCTTGTGGTTAGTCAAAGCCCCAGCTATGTTGAAGCAACCAAGAAAGCCTACCGCATGTGTCATCGTGACTTTGAATAGCGCCTTCACATTTGACAAACGCAATGAATCCAACGCTTGATTTATAGGAAGTGAGTCTTCATGTTCTGCTCCACTGACGTTTGTCCTCCAACTTGGGTTGTGCAATGGATATTTAGAGTTTCCAGGGCCTTTTCATAGATCCTGGGGCCTTCCCTTAGCTTCTGCATAGTAAGGCTCTGTCTGTGCTGGACCAACAGTGCCAGAATCAGAGTTTGTTTCTGATTTTAGCCAAAGGGTGTTCCCAACCCAAAACTAAGGAGGTACAAATAAGCATCGTATTGTGTGTTCACTTTTAGGTTTATCAGTCTCATAACAAAAAGATGAGCCTTCTCCTTTCACACTGCTTTCAGGTACCAGGCTCTCCGGTTCATTTCCTGCCAAACCTGTGAGCTATGAGTTGTCTGCTTAAAATCAGAGACAGGCAAGAACTCAAGCTTTCTGAGTAAGCAGTAGCTCAGGCAATGGAGTGTGCCCACAGGAGTTTGTCACAACAGTCCTCTGCATTTGGGAAAATGCCAATTTAGGAACACTTTCTGTCCTCACACAGTATCTAGAAGGAAACTGTGGTCCGCTAAAGGAGCCCCTGGTCCTCACCACACTGGCTGAGGATGTAAAGAGTGCCCTTGGAACCCTAAACGAGATCAGACCAAATCTTGATCTCCAATCCTACATGTCAAGCAAGCAGACATGGGTGACCCAGGAGAGTTACTGTTTCAGGGGACTTCCTCTTCCTCTGTGTTTTTAGACACCCTGGTTTATTGAGCCAGAATCCAAAAGAAGCTTAGGGTCCATAGATTGGAAATATTTCAAAGGGAGAAGCTATGCTTTTTATGACCCTACAGTGTGCCCTACCCATAAGCCTCTGGGTAGGGCAGACACAATGGGATCCATCGGCTGCTGTCTTCCCTGAGCCCTTTGTGGTTTTGACCACACAGACCAAATTCTCTTGAAGCTTCCTCAATACTTCTGGATTTCTGCTTTAATACTGAGTAAATACATAATGTGAATTTATTGACTTGTTTACTTGAGCAATAAACAGGGGTTTGTTGTAGCTATCATATTCCAGGCACCATGCTTGATCCTGAAGGCGATGGAATGACATTTCTGGGGTTTACCATTTTATCTGGAAGCAATTTATAGACAAATAATTAAATGATCATATAATTAAACCATCCTGCTGTAAGAGGTCTTTTGTGTGCTTGCCAACATTTCAGATTTCAGTGCTGACTGACACAGTGTTGGGGACCATTACTCAGTAAGTAACCCTCAGAAAAATTCTATAAACTACGTGTTTCACTTTACCTGCTCAACAGGAAAACTGAAGTTTAGACCACAAATGGTTGAGCTCAAACGTGAACCTGAGACTAACTGCAAAATCCACATCAGCACATCTTTTAACATTCCGGGCCCAGCTGAGGTGTTATAAGAGAGAGGCACCAACTCCTATCATATGGAATCCAGCCCTCCAGGACACTCTGTTCTGTACTCTCCTCTCTCTAAAGCACCTTCATCTACTCATCCTGGACACAGAACTGGATCCCAAGAGAATCCTTCAGCATCCCAGGTGATGGATGACAATGACAAGCGGCTTTATCTTACCCAACATAACCTCAATGCGTCTGCCCACACACGCACCTTCACAGGCACCCACATAGACATGCATGCACGCATGTGTGCACACACACAAATCCAAATACATCTCTTGGCTACTATCTTAAACCTTCCTTCTATCTCCTATTTCTGGGAAGATTATTCCTACATTGGCGGCCCTGGGTGACGTCTCTTATATGCACTTAAACTGTGAATTCCTCCACCACAGATAGGACGCCACCAGGAGATGACTTCAGAGAGTAGGTAGTTTTTTCTCTCAATGTCCTTCCCACAAAATTTGTAACCTGCTATTTAAACAATCAGCCCTTCATTTACATTATAGATTCTACTTTTAAATCATCTTGTAAATCAACACACCTAGTTTAAAAGGGAATTTATTTAGTAATCTCCATCCGTAGGCACTGTGTAACCTGGGCATTCTATCCCACTTAAAAGGGATATATTTACACTGGAAAACCAAAGGTTGGCTACTCAGAGCCGGAGGTATCGGGAATAGAGATTAGAAGGGAAAGAAAGGAAAGTGTTACAGACAGAGGGCGAAGAGGAAATGAAATAACCTCCCTGAGCCTTAATCCTCAGAAGTTTTCATGAGCCTGTCTGGGGCCGCAGCCTCAGGAAACGTCAAAGCTATTACTTGCCTTCACCTTCGGGATGTGTTTTATTGCTATTCATTAAGGAAATCTTTCCCATCAGCCTTATCTTCTCTTTCTTGGCCCTCGGTCTGGTTGAGTCAGACCTGAAACACTTACTTTCACAAAGACTAACCAATCTTTTGTCTAGACACATACGATTTCTACCAGCACTCCACTGACCAGGGTCAAAGAAGAAGCTAATAAACACACACGTCGCTCACTAGCGTAGACAGAGAAGCAAGGGTTGGGAAGACAGAAAAGGGGGCAGGGGAGCTGGACTTAAGTGTGTGCAGAGAACTGAACACACACTGGACTCTCTTTGCTTGAAAAGGAGAAGGAGAATTCAGAGGACCCTTGGTAGGGCTTTCAGATCCACACTGGAGCTCCGTCTCAGAGGCCTCCAGGACCTTTGCTCGTGCTCTTGCCTCCACCTGGGTGGTTTTATAGGGCTCATCCTGACTTCCTCTTCCTATGGCCAACTTCTCTTCACTCAGCAACTGTATTCTCAAGCCCACTTTCTTGGGAAAGCACTCCCCAGCTCCTAGCTGGCTCGGGTGGACTGCCAGGGTGCAATCTCACCACTTGGCTAGTAGATTATCACAGCACTACAATTAAAGGGTGATGTAGACACGGCTATTTGGAGAATGACTACCTAGGCTCGTTAGCGGTTGAGTGTTTTCTAAATTATCCTGTAATGCACCTAATTGCAATTTCTAAGTGGAACTATTACAAAAGTAATGTACATGGTTATATTAAACAAATAGTGTTGTCTCCCTGGTTAGATGTTCAACCCCTTAATGACATGGTTGTTCGTGCCTGTGTGTCTTTGGGTGGCCACCCCCTAACACTACACCCTACATACAGTTGGAGATCAAAATACTACATATTATAAGAAAATGATCCGCAGGGCTTCTGGTTACAAGAGGAACAGCACAGTAGGAAAAATTACCCAGAAGACAGATTGTAATGGTTTAGGATGAACAAGTGGCTCCCAGCATCACAGCTGCCCCAAAGACTCCAAGGAGGAGACTGCTGCCACTGTCATGGACATCCCCAACACATAGATTCTTTTGGTTCTTATTCTGTTGCTGTCTTTATGGGAAAATAAGAAAAAAATGGCAGTCTGTTTCAAGTACTGTGTTAGAAACATATAAATAATTTTGTGCTTTTGTACAATGTTAGGGCTTTCTGTTCATTTTTTTTTAGTAACAATAGACTCATGAAATAGGATTGTTTCCTTGGCAGCAAGTTTACAAATCATGCCACTTTCTTTGATAACCGACCAAGACAAACCCAGGATCTTTTTGTCTTAATTGCTAATATTAAGTTTCAGACTATACATTACACAGTCAATATATCTATATATGCATATATGTAGGTTCCACAGTGGCTGCAAAGGGTTAGAGGCTGCAGCAGACTTCAAGAAGCATCAGAGATCCAAGGGCTGAGGCAGAGAGACAAATGGGGATTCAAAGATAGTCTCTTTGAGAATAAGATAACAAATCCAGACTGTAGTTCTGATGATGGTGATGATGATGATGACAATATAAGTCAGGCTGCAAGATCAGAGATAAGCTATAGAAGCAAGAGGTGATGAAGGCTGTAGAGGCAAAGGGCAGGACCAGGTTCAAAGGAATGGATGGACAGGTAGATGACTGTTCTAATAGGGCCACATTAGCAGTGCGGACCAAGCTGAGCTGAAGTACCTAGCTTCTTTTGGAGTTCTATGAGTGTTGCTACCTTTACACAGGTCATGTGACAGGTCAGGGGGGCCATCCCTATCATATAGGTGTCTTCCTCTTATGGGGTACTCATGAGGCAGTGTTCAACGAATGAATGTTTTATATGTCTACCCAGGTACAGGGCCATCCTATATTCTCAAAATGAAGTTATATGCTGTTTGCAAAATAAAGTATCTAAAGGCAAGCTACAGTCCAAAAAAAAATTACTACTTTGCGCAATATGAAGTAACTTGAGGCAAGACATAGCCTGATCTCAGTTCTAGTTTGAAATTCTAGTAATTCTAGAATTAGTATGTAATTTTAGTTTGAAATCAAAAATAGCCTTTGGTCATTTCAGAAAATTTTGAAATTCATATTTTAATGTGAGCTCACTAAAATACCAGAACTACATTTGGGTGGTGAATCAGAGTTATAGTCTAGGAGTCTGATTCATCCTCCCTATGATGAGAAGTACTACACTGACCATCTGCCCAGGATGTCCCACCATTAAACAAAGGAGATTGTGTGGGTTGCTGGGTAGATTTCAGGTCCAAGAGACAGTGTAGGCTCAGTGAAGATGGAGAGGACCCACATATTCCTTTCACAAGTACCCATGTGTGGCACAAAGTACTGATGAGATGGACACAGACACATTCAGTATGTCAAGAGCTCTGTTCTGGTTTGTCTCAACTACGCCCACAGGCTCGTGTGTTGAGTGCTTGATCCCCAGGTAGTGATATTTTTGGAGGCTGTGGGACTTTTGAGAGGTAGGGACTGGTTAGGAGAAGTAGGTCACTGGCAGTGGACTTTGGAAGGCTTCCTAGCCCTGGCTCCTGCTTCTCTTGTTTTGCTTCTTGGTCCTTCATGATGTGAGTAGTCTTTGGGGCATCCTTTCACTGCCATGAAGAGTTTAGCCACCCCTGCTCTGCTGTGATGGACTAACCCTCTAAAACCATGAGCCGCGACCTTACCTCCATAGGATGTTTTTGTCGCCTATTTCACCACAGTTAGTGCAAGGCCCTTGAAAGGTCCCCACGACACCAAAAGTATCTGTCATTTGTTTACTTTGCAGAAAAGTCTCACACAATGGCTCCAGTCTCAGCAATCTGGGAGTACTCCAGCTTTATCCTATAATGTACTCCATGTGTCCTACACCCTACTGTCCCTTGTGCACCGCTCCTCGAGCTGTTCTTCTTCCCTCTTCATCTTCAAAGGAGTCACAAAAGAAGTACTTTCTCCTCCATACAGTTCCCTCTACAGGCCTTTCTGGGGAGCTGTGGTTTCCTGGCCATAAAATGTCTTCAGTGTCTAGCATCTTCGGAGCAAGGCTTCTTAGAAAGAAAAAGGTCATTTCTTGTAGACATTTCCATCAACAGATTGCCAGGGTCAGCACTCTGGGGATCTTTTTATAAGCTCGATAGAAGTATTTAATGACATCCTTCATTAAAAACTACTTTTCAAAGTTTGTTAATCCACAGCCTTAGCCCATACATCAATGTCAAAAGAGCAAGCTGCTTGAAAGTCTTGACCTTGGACAGCCCCAACCAATGGGCTGCTGCTGCTGTGGTGACCTAAAGTTCTCTTTGTTTTCCCTTGAATTCAGCTTAATTCCTTTTTAGCAGTCTTACTTATTTCAACACTGAAACCTGTGATGCTCTGCGTGGTAGCCAGGCTTGTCTTTATGAAAAAGCAAGCCGTATCAGGATCTCCAAACATTTGGCACGATAGTGACCCAATGTGAGGACAGGATTGTATGAAAAAAAATCTGTCATACTGGGGCTGGAGAGATGGCTCAGAGGTTAAGAGCATTACCTGTTCTTCCAAAGGTCCTGAGTTCAATTCCCAGCAACCACATGATGGCTCAAAACCATCTAGAATGAGGTATGGTGCCCTCTTCTGGCCTTCAGGCATACACACAGACAGAATATTGTATACATAACAAAAAAAAAAGTTAAACCAACCAAAAATCTATCATACGGACAAATAAGAGCCAGTTCCTCTGAATAAACTCCTAGTGTATCAACGCACTTATGGCCAAGAACTTGCTAGCAAATGTCCTCCTGCTCCATGAAGACAAATAAGCATTTTAACTTTTTGATGTCCTCTATCCATACTGTATAAAGCCCATCAAAGCCTGTCCTGACAAGGACTATCCCAAAGAGCAACCCCACCCACTTTTCACAGAACAGGCAAAGCTCCTGGAAGCAGGCCTCTTGCCTATAGAGGATATTGTGACTGGTGTCTTTTCCCTGACCCTTTACATATGGAAGACGAAGGGAGAGAGGGTAGATAACACTCAGTAAGATGTTCTGCGTGTGTTCTCCAGTGGTTACCATGCCCCCTGATGATCTGTGTATGTTCTCCAGTGGTTACCATGCCACCTGAACAGCCCTCACCCTCCTCTCTTTTTCTCTGTCTACAGGAAGCCGTGTTGCCCCCATCTTATTCATCCCAGTCTTCTTGGTGAATCCTAGAGAGAGAGATGTAAGAAGTCCTGAGTTGCCTGCTGCATAAGAATCTCAGGAGAACTGAGTCTGCCTTCCCTTCCCTCCACACATCCCACAGAAATCCTCTCTGCCCTGCCTCTGTGGAACATGCAGTCTCAGAGACCACATCTCAGGCTTTCCCTTGGCCTTGTGCAAGCTGCTGTTACAAGGTTACAGTCTAGCTTCATTATATTCTTCATGAGCACAATGATGATTAATTTTGGTTGACAGCTAAACTAGATTGAGAGGTGCCTACAATATAGGTAAAATATACTTGTAGTTGTGTGTGTGTGGACATCTGAAGACTGTGTGTAGGTCCTACGAGGGGTGGGAAAATGTGGGTGGTACCATCTAATAGTTGGAGGACCAGGATGGAAGATTCTAGAGCATTATACAAAAGTGGGCAACTACTAATTGCGGCTGTCACGCGTGGATGACAGACTGTAGATTACTGAGCCTTTAAGTGCAGGTTTTCACTGACCAGGAGTTCTCCAGGATGCTCTCAGGCCTTCAGCCTTGGTCTGGGGCTGCACCATTGCTCTTTCTTGATATAGCTTCTTAGGTAACAAAGCTAACTTCCGGTTTTCCTGGCTCCTCAGCTTACAGATAGCCTTTGCAGGACTGGGCAGCCTGACCATGCAAGCCAGCATACTAAATCCCCCTTTTGGAATTCCTTTTGGTCCTGTTACCTGCGTCTCAATGTGAAGAAACTGAGATTTAAACAAATAAAGTTTTCCAAGATCATACACCTAGGATATAAGTGAGCATATTTTATTTTGTGTCTTCCTAATTTCTGGAGTACTGCTTTTGACCCTGAATTTTTCTGGGGGTTAAAAAGAGAGAGAGAAAGAGACTAGGCCTGGAAAGTTTTCTGACCTGTGTATCAAACTCAAGAGAGATGAGAGTGACTTTAAAAGGTGAGAACCCTGGGCTCCTGGCTCACACCTATAATGCTAGTGCTCAGGAGACTGAGGCAGGAGGATTAGATGAGTTAAGGGCACCCCAAGCTATTCAGTGAGTCCTAAACCAGCCTGGGCTACAGGACACCTTACATCCAAAACAAACGAACACATAAAGAAAAATTAAAACCCTAAAATGTCAACAGCCTCATTCTTGTGGAAACCCAAGCACAGCAGCCTTGGGTCAGCGCCTGAGAAGCAGACTTCCTGACTAGACAACAGCCATAAACACAGGTCCTCTAAAGACTGAGCTTGCTGTGTCCGTGGGAGAATAAAAACATAAAATCAAAGAAAAGCCATGGTTTGGCAACATTTCCATCCTTTAAGAGGACTAAGCAAACAAGAGTTTGGGTCAGTGGGGAAAAAAAAAAGATAAAACAGCTATTTCAGGGCTGAGGGGTCAGCAAGACACGTGTTGAAAAATATCAGGAGGGCTCAGCTGCAAGCTTGTGATGGAAGCCAGGGCAAGTTCCATCTTTAGGGCAAGCTTAGATGTGACCTTCAGAGCTTGCCGAGCTGAAACTTACAAATTCCACCCTAATGCTTTGTGGTGGGGGGGAAAGCCAACAAATGTTTTGAAGGAAAGCAGGTATAGTCAAGACAACAGAGCCAGGAAGTTGATATGTATGCTTCCGTTTCCCAGGTCCTCACAGAATCCATGCCGCTGGTTGGCCTCCCGCGTGCACAAGGGCAGGTCCCTGCTGGATTGGCTATCCTCCAGATGACATCAGAGAGCATCCCACCAGGGCCTGGGACTCTGGGCCACAGAGGGGCCATTGAGAAGCCATCCAAAGGCAATTTGTGTTCCCTTGTGGATTTGGCAAGCTCTGAAGGTCACATCTCAGCTGTCCTAAAGACTGCAGCTTCCTCTATGAACTGTACTTCCCCTTTCCTTGACTCCCTCCCACCACAGGCTGCCAAAAGCTCGTGCTGTCTCCTACATCAAAGAACGCCTTTTGTGCAAAGGGTCAAAGCGATTCCTCTGGTCCTTCTACCATATACGGCCTAAGAAAGGGAAAGCGGGAAGAAAAGCACCCAGAGTATTTGCTATGTTCCCTTTTCAAGCATGCCCTGTTTGCAGAAGGTTTATTTTGTATCTACAAGGCTATTTGCCCCGGGTCTGAAGTGGATGTTTGATGAGGTGAGCCTGGTTTCTTCAGGAACTCAAAGACAGTATTCTCTGTCAGTACCCACTAACAGACTTGAGATCATATAGAAGTGTGTATGTGAGAGAGAGATGGGAAAGGGGAAGGAGAGAGAGGATACAGAGAGAGAGAGAGAGAGAGAGAGAGAGAGAGAGAGAGAGGCAGGCCCATGGATCTTCCAACATGTCTCCCTGGTTTTGCTAAATTCTCAATGGATCTGCCATCTTTCTGTCAGGATTTCCCAACTACCAGGAAAAGCAAAGGTGAATACCCAATCATCTCTGGCCTATGAGGAAAATATTTTTTAAAATGAACTAGGGACCTTGAAAGAACAGTACTTAACTTCACATGAAAAAAGCAAAACACCCAGGATAGCCAAAACAATCCTGTACTATAAAGGATATCTTTATACTATAAAGTGATATACTATCACTGACTTTAAACACTACTACAGAGCTACAGTACTGAAAACAGCCTGGTACTGGCATAAGAACAGACAGGAGAACCAATGGAACCAAATCAAACACCTGAATAAATATAAAATGGAAAAAAGAAAGCACATTCAACAAATGGTGCTGGCATAACTGGATATCAGAATGTAGAATGAAAATAGATTCGTATCTATTGCCATAGACAAAACTCAAATCCAAATGGATCAAAGACCTCAACATAAAACCAACCACACTGAAACTCAAGGAATAGAAAGTGGGAAGGACACTTGAACGCATTGGCACAGGGAACAACCTTTTTTTTTGGGGGGGGGGGTTGAAGCAGGGTTTCTCTGTGTAACAGTTCTAGCTTTTCTGAAACTAGCTCTGTAGACCAGGCTGGCCTCTAAATCACAGAGATCTACCTGCCTCTGCCTCCTGAATGCTGGGATTAAAAGCATGTGCCACCACTGCCCAAGCCTTGAAAGTTATTATTGTAAACTATTTAGGTTAATAAAGAAATACAGGTTAATAATTAGTTGCCTATTATAATCAAACTTGTAGACATGTTAGGTATGCTTTCAAGGTCATACCCAGACATATTTAAATGGATAGATGGTTTTCAAACACTTCAAAGTCATATAACATATGGCACTTAATATGTTCAAAAACCTAAGGTTTTTCATTACAGTGAGATATATTTGCTCCTGACAGCACCAATTTACCTCAAAAGATGATAATGGGCATTGAAGAAGCTCTGTATGAAGTTTGTTTTCTTTATGGCAAAAGCTGACAGCATACTGTTCAAACTAGATCATCAGGACAAAAAAAGAACAACTGCCAAACTTTACCAAGATAAGACAGGACAGCCCTTCAAAATCCCCTGCTTCTCAAAAATGTCTGTCAAATATTCTAGGCCTGTAGGCCAAATATGGATGCCCCAATGTTATAGAAGAACATTGGGTGTCTTTTTAGGCATTCACATGTCCCTATTGTTAAGTAACATTTCTCCCTTCTTGGGTCTTTGATGGAGGTAAAGACAAAATAATTAGACCTAGCATTTTCCTTAGTTATGATAAAAGGTGAATTAGGTATAGAGTTTTAAACTTACAAAGATAAGATAGATAAGATTTTCTGTAATTTTGCCAAATACAAATGGGTTGGATATTGTAACTATAATTCTTGCTTGATAACTGCTTTTATTGTATATGATTTTACTGTGTTAAAGTTAAAACTTTTCTTTCTATTTAGACAAAAAGGGGTAAATGCTTTGAAATAACCCTTCTGTAAACTGAAAATGTGCTGCTCTTGTTGTTAATAAAAAGCTAATTGGCTGATAGCTAAGCAGGATTTTCAGGGCAGAGAGAATGCAGGGAAGAAGTGGTATCTGGAGTCACGAGCAGATGTGGAAGAAGCAACATAGATGGGGTAAATGAGCCTCAGAGCAGCACAGAGATTAATAGAAATGAGTTAATGTAAGGTTTAAGACTGGCTAGACATAAGTCTAAGCTATTAGCCAAGCATTTATATTAGTAATAATTCTCTGAGTGGTTATTTTGAACTATCTGATGGGACAGAAAAGTCTGCCAACACCAAGGTCTGGACTAAATTGTTTCATAATTTGTTTTCAAATAGGTGATTTTTGGTTTTTTCTCATCACTTGATATAACTCGTGCCAGGAAAGGATTTAAAATTACAACCTCCTTTTATGTAAGCAGAGAGAACATTTTGTCTCTCCATTTATGGGTAACAAACAGTCATGCCTGTTTTAAAGTGGATATGAAGGACACAAATTTAAAGGATGGCTGTTCTCCCCCCACAGACACTTTGAGTGGCTTTTCCCTTATTGGTGTGTCCTGTGTTGGTAAGCTGCGGACAGAGCTATGAAGTAGAAATAGCAGAATTCCACATGGAAAATTTGTCAGTATCAACTGTGAAACTGGTCACTGGGTCCAGCTGAAGTACGGCACACAACATCCCGCTAATCTAAAGTAGCAAGGTGACACCGGGTGCTACGTCAGATTCCCTTTGGAAGAACTGGGTCTGCTTCTCTCTAGCTCTCTTCAGCCACACCTCATGCACACTTTTATCAGTGCCAGGTTTGATTCTGAAGCAGGACCGCAAGCGCTAAGATGCAGAATGAGTTGAGTTCACACGATGCTCATCAGTGCCCAGGATCCAAGCACTTTCCATCCTGTTGTGCTGCTTCTGGAGCTGACTGTTCCTCGTTTGATCAATGGGCTCAGAACATCTGCATTCAGCTGTCAGGTGGAAGGTGAGAGTACAGGAAAGGCAGCAGAGGCTAAAACGTGGTGATCTGGGTGTGGGTAGTTAGCTACAGGATGAACTCAACAGTGGAGTCTGCTATACTGGGCAGCACAGACCCAGGTAGGAGGCCAATGTTCTCTGGTGCTTGAGGGACTGGTATCAGGAGACACCTAGCACCATCTACTACAACGAAGAGAGATTACCTCAAGGGGAATAAGTCTAGCCAGCCATTTCTAGAAAAGTATATGAACTGGGACTAGAAATAAGTTATCTGAGAAGCAAAGACAGACCTTTTGTTTCTGGGAAGATATTCAAAAAGAAAGAGGATCATCCTCATAACAGACTTCCTCAAACTTCTCCTGTTTGCCTCAAAATTCATATAGTCCCTGGAATGTTCCAGGTCAAAGGGCATGACTTTCCTAGTAAACTTCAGTCTGTCTGGTGTGGGCTGCCAGCCATCATGTGATGTCCTACAGTGAGTCCGTGACCCAGTGACACAGAAACGACAGAGCAGAGCAGACAAATGTATATCTTCTTGCTACGTATATCACTTGGTGTGGTTTTGGAGAGCAAGCTGGTATTA
>NW_004949096.1:26512374-26517963 GCF_000317375.1 Microtus ochrogaster
TGTGAAGGCCTACAGTTGATGCTGGGTGTCTTCTATTGTTGTCACCTTATGTTTTGAAAGGAAGGACCTCTGAACCCAGAGTTCATCAATTGGCTAGGCCTGCTGACAGATGAGCTCAGGAATTCACCTGTCTCCGTTTCCCCAGCACTCCCACAGCCCTCTGCCCGGGGCGGAAGTATGGCAACTGTCTCATCCAAAATTCCTTGAGAGCTTTAACCAATCGGAAATGAAAACAACAGGGACGAGGCAGGCAGACATGCTCCCCTCAACCCTAGACCCCAAAACACCTACTCCAGATGAAAGAAAGGAAAAATTAATTCAGACATGGAGGATACAAAAAGGTACAGGCTGCTCCTATGTTCCCTTCGCCCCAGGCTCTTCCAAGCTACTGTTCACAGCTTTGAAGGTTCATCCACAAAGTTGAACACAAGCAAAGCTTAGGTTGTGACAAAATTAGGTAGAGAAGAGAGACCAATACAGAATTCTAATATGAAGGTCATCTTTGCCAAAGGGAGTTTTGGTAAAGGCCCCATATGCCAGAGACAGAAATTTATTACACATTCCGTCACTCACAGGGAGGGTCCCTCACGGATGGGGGGGGAGAGGAAGGGGAAGGTGAGACCAACAAGTCTCTTTTTCTCAGGGGGCGTATGCACCTTGCTTTATGCCCCTAGCTGTGTTGATGAGAGATGCCAGTGAATGACTCTTGTGTCCCCCTGGCACTCAGCTGCACGGAGACTAGAGAAGGTCATCAGGGGGACGAATGCACCTACCCACCCCTGTCTGTGCTAAGGGAGCCAAGGCCTGCCTGCCCTCCGTTAAATCCTGGTGTTTGCGCTCAGCTCTCTCCTCATTTCCTCTCTGGGTCTTTGGCCCTGCTCTTAGTCTCCTTCTCTGAGGAATCCCCAGACTGCTAATAAAGCGCTTCCTTCACACCAACCGTGCCCATCAGCACTGTCTGGTCTAGACTTCCTTCAGCATCCCCTGCTACTAAGACGTGTGCCCTGTGTATTTCAAGTGACCACAGAAAAGGGAGCCGAGGAAGCGCTTCCCCGAATAGTTCTTGGGTAAAAGAGGAAGTCAAATTTGCAGTTTCAAATTTTTTAAAGAAAAAAAAAATAATGATTTGGGGGAGGGTAGTTCATATCAAAATTTAGTGAATAGCTGGGATCTTGTACACATCTGAACAAAACTATGAATATCTGAACGGTAGTATTGCTGCCTTTACTCTTGGAGAGGTCTTAAAATAAATGAAATAATGGAAATCCTTGATAAAGTGCCATACTACTTATAATAAAAATGCGAATACACACTGTTGGAGATTCCTGGCAAGGAGACTTCCCCTTCTGCTTGGAGACCCTTACCTGCTCTGTGACTCTGGATAGGCCCCTTGGAGATAAGGCAGGCCACGGTTCAGCAAACTGATCAGAGAGCATGCATCATGGTAGACAGAACTAGAGTAAGCCTGGGATTGCAGCTGCGACCAGATTGTGAAGGGGGTCTCATCATTTTTAGGGTGCAGGGGTGCAAGCAATTCTTCCCCGAGGAAGCAGGGAATGCTCAAAATCTATACTCAGAAGTGGTGAGTTGCTTTACAAGTGACACGAGGTCCCAAGCAGAGCTGGAAGCCACTGTGTGTAAGCTGTGGGTCGCTGCTGGAGCAGGGGGGTTATATAATGCTGGCTTTGTTTCGGAGAAGCTATCGTGGCACCTGTGTGCACATGTACTTGAGATAGTGGAATGAAACGAGCCTCAGAAAGAATGTACCAGAGGTATGTTACCCTAAGGTAATGCCACACACTGATAGCAACGGATCCCTGGCACACGGAGCTCCTCACCCCAACCCAGTGCCCTTCTCCCTAGCAGAGGGAATTTCTAAATGCTAAACGACAGACAGGTCTAAATTGATTATGTCATACCCCAAAGTATGTCTGTCTGTCTCTCACTGCAGATACTGAGGGACACAAGCTGACTGAATCCTTTTTGTAAGGACAAATAATGATTACAAGGGATTTAGCATGACAGGCCTATGTAACAAAATCTACATACTTCCACAGTCGGATAAAGAACGAGTTTGGTGTTGTTGGAGATTTCCTATCTGTTTCCACAGGATGAAGGGCAACATTGGTTTGAATTTCTAAATCTGGACTGTTGCTTTTTGTTCCCTCTCCAAGGAACTTGGGTAATAAAGTGTGTGTGTGTGTGTGTGTGTGTGTGTGTGTGTGTGTGTGTGTGTACACGCATGCACAAATGTGTATGTGTCTGTCTATAAGAATGTGTTTATGTGTGTGTTTATCTGTGTGTATGTGTGTCACAGCATTGGGAAGGCAGTCTCATTTTCCTTGTCTTTGAATTTCTAACAAACGAGCCTGGAATATTCTCCTAAAAAGAAACAATTCCATGCTGGTAGCTTTGGCATCACTTCCCTTGTCTAAACCTAGGATTATGTCCTTAACTAGGAAAGCAGCCGTTGAGAAGGCAGACAGGGAAGGGCAGGGTCGGGGAAAGGTGAAAGGGCATGCTGCCTCTTTGACACCTCCCTCTATCATGCAATACTCAAGAATTAAGAATGTCCCCCAATTGATCCAGACGGCAACAAATAAAGCCACAGACACACTCTATTTGACCTTCAGACTTAGACTCTCATCTCAGAGTGATGGTTAAGAACCTTTACCATGAGGTTATGTGGTTAGTGCTAACGCAGGTCTGGGGGAAAATGACAGACACTTCAAATACTCCTTTAAGCCCCAGGACCAAGCAAGTGTCTAGACCTATAATATCATAGTCTGGTGGACCCGTATGAACTTTAACTTTGTAGCTCAAAAGCATAGGATAGCAGGGTTTCTGAGTTCGTGGAAGGAAGGCCAATAACAGTAGCTTGGGAAGTGTGAGACAGGATAAACCAAGGCTCACTTCCCCTGCCACACCCTCGTAAGAGTCCGGCTTCACTCATTTTCTTCCTTAGCGTTCTCTGAGGTCTGAAGCTGACACCTGTTCTTTTGTAGATGGTCTGGGTTGCTTGAGTGGGAGCCATGGGGGTTTTAGAACAGATGATACGGATGGGGAAAACTGAATTAATGTTTTAAAACCATTTGTCACACTGGCAAATGTTTCACTTTCCCTCCTATTTGGATTCAATTTGACACCCCCTTATATTGGTTACACGCTCTTCGGTGTGGCTTCTTAATGATGCAATATTATATACGTGATCAACAGAAAAACTGTCGATTCTGTTTGTGACTTCCCCTATGCAGAACCTAGAAGAACATAGGCAGCCTTTATGTAGCTTATTTCTCACTTACACAATAACAGTGCACATTACACATAAAATATGAAGCATGTTAGTGCCTGGCACCTGGAAATTACAAGGGAAACTGAGTATTGTGAATTTCCATCTCTGGGTTTGGAATTCCCATGGCTAAAAGAATCGCCTAGAGAAGCAGTTCTCAACCTGTGGTCATGACCCCTTTGGGAGTCACATATTAGATATCTTGCATCTCAGACATTTATATTACAATTCATAACAGTAGTAAAATTACAGTTATGAAATTATTACAAAATAATCTTATGGTCGAGGGTCACCACAGTATAAAGAACTGTATTAAAGGGTCACAGTATTAGGAAGGCTGAGAACCACTGACCGACCGAGAGCTTGAGGAAACGCCAGTTCCCCAGTCTCACCATCCAAACACCATGGTTCTTTAGGGAAGACAAGAGATTCAGGAATCTTCCTGTAGAATTCTAGTATCACATGGTCCAGGCTGTCTGTAAATATCCGTGAAAGCCTTCCTCATGAGTTCTGCTTCCTGGACAGATACTGTTTGTGTCAGTCGCTCTTCTGATGCTGTGCTAGAAGACCAGGACCAGAGAGGAGTATGGAAGAGAGTGATGCCGGTTCCTGGGGGTAATAGTCCCTCATGGCAGGGATGCCTGGGAGCAAGGTACGAGCATGGCCACGAGAGCAGATGGCTGAGAGTTCACATGTCCAGTCACAAGCATGAGGCAGAGGAAATGAGCTGGAAGAAGTGTGAGGCTTTAAACTCTCAACGCCCATCCTAAGTAACCAAATGATGTACTTCCTCTACCAAGGCCACATCTCCTAAACCTCCCCAGACGACACCACCAACTGGGGACCAAGTGTTCAAACACCCAAGGCCATGGGGAACATTTCTCATTTGAATCATCCCACTTGTCCAGCTGTCTGAAATGGCAATAAGGTGCTCAAACCCCCAAACCCTCTTGATCCTTAACTCTCCCTATCAAGTTCAGATAGCACCCTTAAAAGTCACAGGAAGTGTCAATCTCATGGATATCCAAGAACTTCCATGTAAGTTCATTAGATAAGGGAAGAATGCCAGTTTTATCATTTTATCTGTAATAATTTAATGAAGTTATTTTGTTCTGTTGCCAGGGTACAGTTTAATCCCAATTTGACTGTTATACCAGAATTTCAGGTCTCAGAGCAGGAAGTATTTCCTACTTCCCAGAAGAGAGGGTGCCAAGGGCAGAGGACCACTCCCGCATCAAGACTGGAACATGGTTCTCCATAAAGGCAGATCTGCTGCTGAGGCTGCACCTGAGGAGGTAAAGCATGTACGTTTCTTCTCTTTAATTTGGTTTCCCATCTAAGATCTAGAGTTTGCACAGAGAACTTTATATCTAGAACAATCCCAGTTTGGAAACTCTAACCTAGATGAGACAGGACAGAGAGAAATGGCCAAACGGAAAGAACAGAAGAACAAAAATCCACTACAATAATGTCGAAAAATAGCTCCATAAGGAAGAGAAAGTGGAAATGCCTGGGAAGGGTTAGCCGTGAAAGCAGATCCTTCATATGCCGCAAAATCCATAAACTGGGGTTCTCCAGGCTCTTTGGCAAATTGGCAAGAAGATGCCTTGGGGTCTCCGAGGATCAAATGTGAGTGATTCAGAGGATGCTGACTGCCTCTCCTTGCTATAGTGGAAAGGCCCCAAATTCGGCCTTATGGTGGGATTTTGTATCTTATTACTCGATCATTGAACAACCAAAAGATCCTAAAATCCCACCCTGTACCTGATTCAACCCAAGAGGAACTTTAGGTATAACCTTTCATGTCCTTGAAAGGTTATAGGTAGTCCATCTATAAACCAAAAATAATATTATAGAATTTCAGAAGTGTACATTAGAACACACATACTCTTTCACACAAGAAAGACAGAAACAAAACCTTTTAAAATTGCCCACTGCTTTATTTATGTAGAAAAGGTAGAACTTTTCTCAATTAAAAAATAAGTATTTAAATGTAAAAGATCGATAATAAGTGAGCTGGAGGGATAGGCCCATGGTATAGTGTTTACCTGGTATGCCCAAGGCCCTGTATTCTATCTGTAGAAATGCAAAATAAAATATAATAATTTTAAAAATATCACTGTTAACAAGTATTGTTAAAAAATTAAATTTATCATTGGCCAGCAAGCCTAGTCTGTTACAAATTCCAGGCCAGGTTCATCTCAAAAAACAAGGTAGATAGCATTTAAGGAATGCAATCAAAGGAGCAAAGGTTGATCTCTAATCACACACACACACACACACACACACACACACACACA
>NW_004949096.1:26518063-26529988 GCF_000317375.1 Microtus ochrogaster
ACAGACACACAGACACACAGACACACAGACACACAGACAATAGATATCCTGTGATTCCGTTTTTCTCAACCCCAGATTCTTTCAAAAAAAAAGTGGAACAAACTAACTACTAACCAAGCCTTTTGTTTAGTTTTTAGTGGGTTTTAGTTTGGTTTGAATTTCAGTGTTGGGCATCAGAGATCCAACCTAGAGCCTTGTGCATATGTACATACTAGACACAAAAAAGGGGGGGGGATTAACTCTGCCCAGTAAGTCCAACAGAACTCCCTGCCTCAACTTCCCTAGAGTTTGCAATTTCAGGTGTTAGTCTCCAGGTCCCATTTGCCTTTGTGGGGGGGGGGGACTATTGAGTGTCTGACTCTGGTCTTTTTATCTTCCTGTGCCAGCCACAGTCCGAACAACTCTAACTACATAAGGAACTCTCCAGAGATCTGTGGGCCCATGGGAGAAGACCCTTGGGTGAGTCCACTGTGCACACAGGCTCCAAAGAGAAGCCTCACCCCCGCCTATCCCTGACTCTAAATCTGACCCTCACTTTCCTTTTAGAGGCAAATCTCACATACTGTCTCCTCAGTGTGTGCTCTGCCCATCATCAGCGCATATTTCCTCTCATACCAGGGCATATGACAAGACTTCTTTCAGGCTCCCTTTGGGGAATGTTGGAGTCGTAGAACCATAAATTATCTTCTTTTCTCTTCTTTCTCTATATCAAGGGGCCATCTAAAACAGTGAATGAACTCCACTGGGCACTAACTAATTTTAGTTCCAGGATAAAGATGGCCAAGCCCCTAGGCTAAGGAAGGGCTGGCTGGCTCTTCCTGGGATGATAAACACAATATTTATCTAGTGATTCATGTGAAGCCCATGGGGAGCATATGAGATCGATCTGAAAGCTTCTAAAGGTGCCCAGATTCTTGAGCATGATAAGGGATGGGGGGCTGTACCTTAATTCATGGCTCCTTTTGTCCTTCACACTTCATTTCTTCTGTAGATTAACTTGGTTCTGTTTGCCTGTGAGAGGCGGAACACCCTACACAGAGTTCTCTCAAAGGGCATGTAGTCTAAATATTATCATCTGGTTCCTGGGAAACCAGCGATCCATCTACTTTTTCAGCTATGCATGGCCTCAGACTCATAATCCAACATGTCTATCAGACTCAAAGCAGGAAGTCAGAGGAAAGGACGGTGGAGAGGTGGAGGCAGAGGTCACCTCCCACTGTCTCTCAAGAAGTCCACCTGACTTTTCCACATGGCATTTCTGGTAATAGTTAGTGACCAAAACTAGACACGCTGGAGTCTATAGAATGGGCTTGCCATTCAGGGACTCTAACTCGAGTGAAAAGCCGTGGCAGGTCAGAGGCAATCAGGGATGACACGCTGAAAACATGAGGGACTGAAACAGAATTCAAAATCAGAGGCCCTATGAAGACACACAACGGAGAGAAGCTGGCAGTGAACGCAGACTCATTTACCCAGCTGTTGTCACTTATGCCTGCCTACCATCCCAGAACTCAGGCAGCTGAAACAAAAGGAAGGCTGCAAGTTCACAGCCACTCTGGGCTGCATAAGGAGTGTCAGAGTAGACAAGACTACAGAGTGAGTCCCTGTCTAAACACCTTCGAACCTTTTAGGTACTGAACTCCAAGCCTATAGAAATTAAAAGGATCATAACAACACAGAAAAAGGCATCCAACCATTCAGAATAGCCCCCACAAGCTGATACCTGTGTGAGGAAGAGTGGGTTACCCAATACTTGCATAACAAAGGTCTGTTCCATTTGGGGGTGATACAGATTCAATAGCTTCTTATCCTAACTTTGGTATTTTAGAAACAGACCCTGAAGCAAGCCTTACATGGAGCTTTGATTTCAGGGGAATTCAGGTGGGAGAAAAGAGAAGTGAGGTCAGGGTGATAGAAAGAAAACAGGAGGCGACAGAAGACACAGCTAGTCACAATCAGGCAGAGCCCACACAGATGCATGCACGCGCGCACACACACACAGAATATGAAAGGAGTATCTCTGAGGACTTTGGAAGGGCTCACAGGAAGGGAGTTAGGATGTTGCCTGTCTTCCATCTCCTGTTGCCCCAATCATCATTCACGTGGCAAGGGTTACCTGTCCTTACTTCTAGATTGTGTCCTCTGGCCAAAGCTACAACTGCTAAAGATGCCAGCCATATTCTTTCCCATTGTGGAGATAAAGGAGGGGCCAGAGACTTGGGTTTCCAATGTGAGCCTGGCAAGCACCCTGACA
Source organism: Microtus ochrogaster (assembly GCF_000317375.1). NCBI lineage: Eukaryota > Metazoa > Chordata > Mammalia > Rodentia > Cricetidae > Microtus > Microtus ochrogaster. The sequence goes on from NW_004949096.1 coordinate 26,520,318, forward strand.
GCCAGCCAAGGTAGGGGAAACAAGTGGTAGGCTCTAAGAAAGACAGGGATGAGTGAACCCGGGAATCCTGAGAGCTGGAGAGCTGTAACCAACACACAGGAGCACATTCTACACAGAGTCAAATGTTAGACAGATTAAATGTATCAGTGTTTAATAATTTTTTTAAAAGATGGCCAAGAAAAAGTGGGAGAAAAAAAAGTTGTACATATTATTCTTTGATGAAAAAAAGCTTTTCTAAGTCTAAAATAGACTCAAAATCATTAAATGTTTTTTTAAAAAAATTAGCATATTTGACTAAAACATTCTTCCTGGGAAAAGACATAGGTGTACACGCAAATGTCAAATAAGACTCAGGAAACATAGACAGTAGTTGCATCAGGTTAAAAAAAAATAAAGATAAGCAGTGGCTTGTAATAAGGCCTGTAAATCATAATAAGGGGAACTGGGTGAAAGGCCCATGGCTCGGTCTACCAGATAGCCATTTCTACAGTGGCCAGACTTCTAAAGAAAACTCAGATGAGGAATTGCACAGGGGCAGGGAGGACACATTCCAGTGCTCTTGATTGCTTTACCCTGTGAAAATAAATTTTCCAAAGTTCTGCCAAATGAACTGAAAATTACTGTTATGTCCTCATTTCTGTAGCCTCAACTCAGGAATTTTTTTGTTTTTTGTTTTGTTTTGTTTTAAGGAAATGTTAGTTTTTGGTCTACTCCTTAGAGTCTGTGATGCTGATGCTATATTGAATTCTAACTCCTTTACACAATAAACTTTTGTCTGGGCACCCCAACTTCATTTAATTCTGAAGTGTCTATTTAAACTGCTCCCTAAGCTGTTAAGAATGAGTGCAAACACCTGCAGCCCTAGCACTTGGGAAATGAAGTATTGGGAGTTCAAGGTCTCGAAAATACCAGGAAAAGAGGAGGGGAAGCTTTTTTTTTTTTTTGTATGGTAAAAATTACTTGTTACAATCAAGGTACTTTTTGGAGTGTTTTCTTAGCTGTTATTTAATAGATCATCATAAGAACATTAGAAAGACAGTGGAGTTTTACTTAGATTCGTTTGGAACACAAATTAGATAAAGAACATATCTAATGCCTAAAATCCAAACAGTAGAAAAACTGCAGCTAAATTCGAAGAGCCTACTGGATTGTCAGATGTGAGGCTTTCTCCTGAACAGTGCCTAAGAAATGTGAATGCCAGGGGGCAAAGCAATGACTTGTTTTCAAAAATCTACATCTCTATGGAGATTCATAATGGAGTTTGGCAGCTTCAGAAAAAAGCTAAAGTTGTTTGTATTCAACTTTCCATTCAACAGCACTGGCCAACTAGTTGTCGGATGCAGTAAGGATCTAGGGTTTGCAAAGAATGCCAGGAGCTAAGCCCTTTTCCTTTAACGTATGGATTTGGTCCAGGAATGAGTTCTGGCCTTTAACTTCCATGATCATTTCCCTTCATCCCTCAAGCAGGAAGGAAATCAGAGATGCTTCCAGGCAAGATCTTCTCCCCTTCTACTGAAACCCGGCTTCAGATACAGACGGCATCATCTAATGCTCACCAAGCAACAAGTATGTGGTGGCGCCTTTGCCAAGCCCCAGGCACCAGGCTCTGTTGAATCTTTTGGTAGGATGCGAAATCTACCCAGGCTAGACATGTTTGTCTTCCAATTTTGGCCATGACTGATAAAGAGGAAAAATAAGTGGGAAAGCCAGAAATGTGAAAAGAATTTAACACTTCTGAAAGCATTGGATATGATTTCTGCTTGAGGCAGTAACTCAAAAACTCAAGTAAAATCTTACTTGCTGTGTTTCATCTCTACATTACTTGCGCTGGGTCCAATAGTCCCAAGTTCAAAATAGCAATGACCAAGAAAAGCTTCCCCATAGTTTTCTACTCATGAAAATGGAATCCCAGAGAAGGCAGGAGTGTTCATCAGGCTTCTTTACTTGTTTATCTCAAGTGCCTAGAAGCTGGCTCAGCAAATGACTTAAGAGCTAAGAGACTCTGTGGCAGGATTTCTTTCTGATCTCACTCAGATGCTGAGAAAACAGAAGCTTATATCTGACGTGCTGACGTTTGTAGATCCAGGTACTTTTTGGGGGACTAGTCCCCAGCAGGCTTCTCCATTATGAGAGAAATCCATTGAATTGTGTCAAATGCCTTTAGTTTCTTATTCTTTTTGTGTGTGTGTGTGTGTGTGTGAGTGGTATACGTGTGTTGTTTATGAATGTGTGCATGTGGTGTGTCATGTGTTGCTTATGTTGGTGTGTTGTTACATGCCATGGGCATCGTAAGGAGACCAGAGGAGGTAGCAAGTGTTTCCTCTGTCACTCGCCACCTTATTCCTTCAAGTTAGAGTCTCCTGTCCTTTGGGCTAGACTGACTGAGCAGCAAGCTGGATCTGCCAGTATATGCAACCATGCCCATCATTCTACATGGGTGCTGGGGAATTTGAACTCTGGTCCTAATGTTTATAAAGCAAATGTTCTTACCCAGTGAGCCATCTCTCCAGCCTGCCTCTCATATTTTCTTAGCCCTTGATCTGTCAAGGTTTAGATACATATCTCATAGCTATTCTTTTATATAAAAGCTTTACGGTTTGTCCTTTCTTGCTAAGTCTAGTGTAAGAATAAAACATTTCACAGATTACATTTCTTAAACAATCAAAGAAGCCAATTCTAGAAAAGTGGGGCAAAATTTAAAAACTCTCAGAGAACAAACTAGCTTAGAAATTAAAGGGAGAAATTGAAAAATGTGACCCCAAATGTTGTAAAGTAGCAAGTCTAGGGATACAGAGAGAAGAATCGGTAGAGAAAACTAACAGTGGTAACCACTCTACTCAGAAATGGGATGTAAGAGAGGGGTGCAGAAAGTGTGAGGGGCCCTGCCAGAGTCACACCAATGTCATAAATCATGAAGAAATGCATATTCCAAAGGAAATGGTGATTCTCGGCATATTGAGGAATAGACACTGAGCAGCTGAGAATGCAGGCCCCTGACAACAACCGTCAACAATCAAGCTAGCCATAAGGCAAGCCTCCACAGTTAGGAAAGCAAATCCCACCAAAAGCATCCTCTACTCAAAAGGACAGAGAGCGTGAGTTCAGCCCATGTCCGTAAGCACTGCGAACAGGTCAGAGGGCAACTGGGAAAGTCTTCAGGAAGCCAAGTAAGTAAAATATTTGCTAATCAAAGCTTTTGAGCAACTTCTCAGAATTAGTGTTGCATTGGGGACGTGTCTCCCACCCTTGTAATGCAAGAGCCCTGGAAGGTGGAAGCAAAGGCCCCTGTTTAGACACCCACAGCTGTCACCTACAGAACAGGATTGACAACAGAAGCAGACTTGCCATTCCCAGGCTTTACCCGGCACTTAGTGTCTTTAGTCATTTAAAAGTAGGGGAAGTGCCTTCTTTGCAGGACAGCGTGGAACCAGCAAAAAGCCTGTGCAAGCTGACCACACAGAGAGGCATGAACAACCTGTTGGATTTAAGGCAGATCCTGCTGCCTTAAAAAGATTAATGAAACACAAAAAATCCTTTAGCTGTAGGTTTTTAATGTGTAGGTCACTGAAAAACTAATTCAAACCAATATTTGTTCAGTCCTATGTCATTTGAAACTTAGGAACAATCAAAATTGCAATTTTTTTCTTTCTTTGCAAAAACTTAAGAGTGGCTTGAACTGGATTCCCTTTTTCTCACAGTGTGAGAATGAAGAGAGTATCTTGTCTAAGCTTTGACAAACGTCATTCCAAATTTGAGTCAGCTTCTAGCTTTCCAGCCTTTGTACTGTCGGTGTTGTGAAATGTCTCCAAGAGTTCCCCGAATATAAAGGCATGTATCTGTGTGTGTGTGTGTGTGTGTGTGTGTGTGTGTGTGTGTGTGTGTGTGTGTGTATGTGCTGGCATCACTTCCCCCAGATGTTTTCAGCATCTCCCTCATGACCTTTCCTCCCTCTACACGGCTAAGTTCATCTTCACTGAGTTCCCAGCTGAGTTTTTGGGGTGTCTCAACGGGCAGGGTGTGGCCCTCACTTGGGTCAGTAATGGTAAATCATTTATCTCAAACCTAAAATTCAAATTCTCTTTTCTTTGTCCAGTCAGTAAAAGGCTGCTTCTCTCCCCAGGACTGTAACCAATAGAAATGCCTGAAGAGACTAGCTAGCGGTCCAGTCTGGTGTTCTAGCACTTCATCCAGGAGTGCCAGAAACTAACTGAGGATGCCGGACAGCACCTTGTGTGTCATGGTCAAGAGGAGCAGAGGAGAAGCCATCAAGATGGAGTGGCTAAAAGTCACTTATCATCCACACTAGGACCACGCTGGCTTTCACTGGCTTTGGCAGCTGCAGCCCTCTCAATCCATAATGGATAACACGTGGAACTCAAGAGTTATGAAAAACATACTATTCTCATGTGTTCGTGTATAGATCTGAGGAAAATACCTTGTAAGTGAAATTGGACGGAACATCTGTCTGGCTCCCACTTGAAGAGTATAGAATGTACTATATATGGATTAATCAGACTTCACAGCCCGGCTGTGACCTTGTCATTTCTTAACAACATGTCTCTCCCAGAGCTGCCACTTATGAGAAATTCATCTGTCACCGTTCTGTCTACTACTCAGAATAGAATGGGAGTATCACAGGCTGCATTTGACACAAAGCACCAAAGAACAAGAAACATATTACACATTACACCCTATGCCTTTCTCAAGCACTCACATGGACATGTACAAATCCAAAACAAAAGGAAGAAAACATCTGGCCTATTGGTCAAGTTGCACATGATTCATTTGGTTAAATTAATTGTCTTATCTGTACATCCTTAGAAACGCATAACAGATCTCATCTGATAAAAGAGGTTATTGCTGCAATTTTACAGAGAACAGAGATCATCCAGCAGCACACTGAAACAAAACAAAAGTAATCATCCTGACCCTAGGCACTTACTATGACACAAAATCCATAATGGAGACCAGAAAAGCCACACCAGATTCTTCAGGGTGTGCTGTCACCAGAGAGTCACTTCTTTAGACTCCACGGTGTGTGGACATGTGCACACACGGACACACGTGTGGAACTGTAGGGAGTCCCATGCGGGGACAGTATCCTCAGCAAAGGCGGGGAGAGGGTGGTGTGGGATGTGTTTCAGTGGGAGGCAGTCCCCAAGACAAAAGACATTGAGGAGGTGCTAGGGTTTACAGCTGGGACAGGCAACTGTTTTATGGGGCTAGGAAATGTCTGACCTCAAGAATAGTCTCAAGTTGAGGCTATGCATAACGAGATGTGGGTCTCCCAGAGTTTGAACGTTAAGTTCCATTAAAGCACTACTTCTTATTCAAAAGCATCCTTCGCTAGCAGTAGAACATGCTTTTGGAGTTATCTTGATGGTGGTCACAGCAGGGAGTCAGTTGTAATGGTAAGTATGGTTATGTTGGTAACAACTGCAATTGTGGTCATGGTTGAAGTAGTGGAGGTCATGGTAGAGGTTATGTTCACGACAGTGCTAGTGGCCATAGCCATGCTCACAGTGGCTGTGGTCATGATTGTAGCCGGGGTGGTCATGGTCGTAGGAGCAGTGGTGCTTGCTGTCATGATGGCAGTTACATGTTATGATGGTGGGTGTGGTTAGGCTGTGGTTGTGGTGGTGGTGTTCACTGTAGTAGTGATAGCAGTGAGTATGGTGGTGGGGGCCGTTGTGGTGTCAGCAGTTGTACGGGTCATGGTGATTGATGGTGGTTATTGTGTTCGTGGAGATAGTAGTGATGATGGTGGTTGTGGTAGCCACAGTGATAATGATGCTTATAGTGGTAGTGAGTTGTGGGAGTGATGGCCATTGTGGTAGTAGTGGCAGTGGTGATGGCAGCGGTGGTAATTGTGGTCATGTTGGTCATGATGGGAATGGTGACTATGGTTTGCTTTAGGTTTTTGATTGCCTTCTCTAGGTGATGTTAAGGTTCTAATATGCCCTGGCTGGTTACAGTAACTCAACATTCTCCCAGAGCAGGAAAGGGGGATATAGGGAAGATAAATAACTCTAACACGGTCACACATCCTACTGCAACCCAAGTAAGTCTAAGGATAAACCCCGTGCTCTCTCTGCCATGATGTGTTGGCTCCTTGCCTGTTATTTGAGAGTTAAAGAAGCCACCTGCTCTCACAAAAATGCTAAAAACTCCACTGTTATAAGGCCCTGGGGCCCCCAACATTGGCTTCCCTTGACAGACACAGCTTTTCCTCCCTGAAATGCTAGCAAAGACGAAGACTGCCGAGAACCACCCAAGCTCTGGAGGGCTTCCAGCAGGCTTTCCGACCTCCTGGCCAGGCACCATGGGCCCTGATCTGCACTATGCTTCCCAAGAGGGGTCACGCCAGAACACTTGTTCCCAGCTTCATTATGACACCGATTTGTCTGCTTCAACACAGCTCCTCTTCCCCAGGACACAGCCATTTCCAGTTTCCTGAGTCATATCTTTGGGCCTCTGCACCCTAAAAAAAATGACCAGGCTCTTCCCACTGCTTGGCTGCACCAAGGGCTTGGCCAAAGCGGGTGGAATACGCAGTAGCGAGTGGAATGTCCCCTGTGGCCCCAAGCTCCCTTTTTGGCTCTGTAATAAACTGGGTTCCAGTCAAAAGTAACCTGCCTTTTCTCTACTTCACTTTTTCTCGAGAGAGAGAGAGAGAGAGAGCTCCCTTTTTGGCTCTGTAATAAACTGGGTTCCAGTCAAAAGTAACCTGCCTTTTCTCTACTTCACTTTTTCTCTCTTTGATTTCTACTGTGGTTTGTTTTGGTTTGGTGTTTTTTTAGAATTTATTTTTAAACTTACACATAGTAAAATTGACTACTTTTTGTAAACAGTTCTGAGTTTTGACAGATGCCTAGCCATGAAACCATCTCTGCTATCTGGATACAGAATAATTCCTTGTTTCTAAAAAACTTCATCTTGGTCATTCTCAACAACTAGCAGCTACTAACGGTTCTCTGTCTCTGTAACTCCAGTGTCATACAGATGAATTTCCAGTCTGGAGCCTCTCTTCTAACATACAGCAATCCATCACCAATCCATCATCGAAGAACATTTTGATTTGCACTTAAAGTGATTATGAGCAATGTCCATAAACATTCGCATACAGGTTTGCTACAAATGTTTTTGTTTCTACTTGCTCAGGATTGATAGATTCTGTGCTAAGTACAGGTTTAAGAAACCTCTGAAAGTGCTTTTCAAAGCAGCTCCAGAATTCTGCTTTGCCATTAGCGGTATGTGGGCGTCTGTACTGCCCTGTACCTCACTGGCACCTGGCACGGTCAGGGCTTCTCCCGCTGTCTGTCTGTCTTTTCTGAAACCAACTTCAGTGATGAAACTGCTTATCTAAGGAACTCCTACTAGAAGGAAAAGGGCATAGATGGAGTGTACACAGATCTACATGGAACATGGAGGCTTACCAAGCTCCAGCCAATCACGAAGAGAGGAACACCAGGGATGTCCATCCAACCTTGGCCAAAAAGAGTCACAGCCCACCATGTGTCGCAAACTCAGATCATGCCTGCCTTGAGAGTTCTCCTGACATAGGTCATTGGTCGTACCTTTAATACAGCATCTAATAAACTGGGATACTGCCTAAATAAATGCCTTCATTTTGTTCTCAGGACCTTTGTTCTCAGAGAACAGGAGAAGCTCCCACATAAAAGTCACATAACTGATGATCACAGCCACCAGGATACTTAAGAGCCCCAGGATCCAGAAAGAGCCCAGGATCAAAAAAATTCTAAAATGACGGTTCTGAACTTTGGGGAAAGCATTAACTCTCTGGAGCTGAAGTCACAGGCAGTCACTTACTGGAAAAAGTGAAAATATAAAGGCAAAAAAAAAATTGAAGTCTATCCTTAGACCCTAGGTAAGAACCATGTCATTCATTGGATGCTAGTCACTACCCCAGCTCTTGTCGAAGCAAGAGAAAACTAATGCCTCTCCAAATAAGGAGTCTTGGAGAGTTTACAAGCAATTTTTTCTAAGCCATACTGCCTACCGGTACTTTGCACAGCTATCTCATTATAGACAGAAGCAAAAGCATGTCGCCATATAAGTGAGCCCTGAGCTCGGGGACTCGATACTGACTTTGGGAAGGCTTTGCCTAGCTGACCCTCTAGGTGGTCTTCTTCTACAGACTGGGAGTTTGGATCTGTTTGCTTTTGTTTCTTGACATTTTGCAGAGGATTGGAGTTAAGTTCCCACTGCTGATATCAGGTGGCTCCCGACCACCTGTAATTCCAGCTTTAGGGAGTTAATGGCTTCCGCAAAGTTCAGAAGCATCATTTTAGAATTTGTTCTATCCTTGGCTCTTTCTAGATGCAGCGTGACCCTGGGCTCTTAAGTATCTTGGTGGCTGCTATCAGGCTTTTGTTCTGGTGCTCACTCTGCTCCAGCCTCCCTACTGCTGGGATTGCAGGTATCACCACCGAACCTCGTTAGGAATTTAAATCTGGTGTCTACAGACCCTGTGGACCATGATTCTGTCCAAGTGGAGCAGGTCATTGGTTGCTTTGGTCTCCCCTCTTTGGATGCAACCACATTTCCTCCCAGCTATGGCCTAGACAGCCCACTCCAACAAGTTCTCCTCCCACCCATCTCTTTCCCCATCAAAATTCCCACCAACTCGGATCCAGTCATGTGAACTTCAAACAAACAGACTCCATGTTTGTTTGGTTTTTTTAACAATAACCTGACTTGCGATGATTGGACCATTAAATAATAAGCGTACATCCCATCTCCCCCAAGAGCCATAGGAAGACTGCAAAGGATGAAGCTCTTTATGTCTTGTATGCCTGTCATGCTTTTGATGAGCAAGATCCAGAGAAGCTCTCCCCACGAATAACAGTGGGTTCGTGGACCACACTGAATTTTCTGATTCCTTCAGGTTTCTTCCTGTGTCTTGGGGAGCTGGAGCCCTGGAGGTGCATCTTACCAGCCGCCTCTCTCAAGCAAGGAAATCATCCTCCCTTAGCTGTCAGTGCAAAGGGCTTAGATTTCCATTTTTTGTCTTTTCAGTTAAACTATAAACCTAAAACATCCTTCCCTGGTTTAGAAACCAAATGACAGAGTTTTAAGCTCCTACACTAAGGCTACCCACCCAAAGCGGTGAGTGCCTGCCTACCGGGCAGGCCGCAGGGTCCCCTGTAAGGGAGCCTGGGCACCTTCAGCTCGTGCATGCGCCAGGCTCTCCTGTGCTCTTCTGAATACCGCCCCCCCCTTGCTCCGTGCATCCTTTTGTCACCAGATCATTGGGCTACCGGGCGGCGCCCTGTTTAGTTGCTGAGGAATCCCATCTGGACGGGTGAGTGTGTGCTATCCAGGGGCGGATTGTCCCGGAAGAGAGCACAAATCCCCCTCCCCCAGCTCCTTCTGCAGGGCTGTCTTTCTTTTGCACGACCCAGCCCCCAAGCACCCCACCCCAACCCTGCCCTGCTGTATGCTAGGACCAGTGCTCAAGAACACTTCTAAGCTCCTACACTAAGGCTACCCACCCAGAGCGGTGAGTGCCTGCCTACTGGGCAGGCCTCAGGGTCCCCTGTAAGGCAACCCGGGCACCTTCAGCTCGTGCGCCAGGCTTCCTGTGCTCTTCTGGATACCCCCCCCTTGCTCCGTGCATCCTTTTGTCACCAGATCATTGGGCTACCGGG
>NW_004949096.1:26536304-26568690 GCF_000317375.1 Microtus ochrogaster
ACAGGGCAGGGAACCCTGACTGCTCTTCAGACTCGAAAGGGAGGGGGAGAGGAGTGGGGGGAGGGTGGGAGGAGTGGGAGGCTGGGAGGAGGCGGAAATTTTTTTTCTCAATAAAAAAAATAAAATAAAATACTTAACAAAAAAAAAGAAACCAAATGACAGATTTTAGTATGAAGCCATCAAACATTTTAGACACACACACACCTACCAACTCGTCACAGAACAAGTTCTTTGATGATCCCCTGACTGTGGCCCAATGGCTGTCCTTTGCCATCTGTTACCAGGCAGCCTCTGCCTAAGGCCATCACATCCTGGTGATCTCACAGCTGGAAGCTACAGAGTCAAGCCTCCATCCTCAGGAGAGCGCTGCAATAGCACCAAGAGGCCTCAGCAACCTGGCCCGCCTTTAGGGCCCCAGGTCCTTATTCTCTGAGCTCTAAAATTGACCTTCAGTGTGAAGGCTCTCATTTCTAAACTGGGCTTTGTTAGACAAGCAGCTGAATCACCTCAAATGAAAGAAGAAACAGAATCTCTGAGGAGAACCTAAAAGCATGAATCTTGGAGGAACAAAAGCACTCCAGGAACATGGACGGCACCGGGCATCTTTAAGTCAGTTACTTGGCAGTAGAAGGTGACTCTGCTTGGATAGAATTTTAGGTTCAGCTGTTTCTCCTCACTCACTTTCTTCCCAAGCCTTGGTCTCTCTATGACCCCTATCCTAGGTCCTTGTATGTTATTCTCCCCACTCAGTTCACACAGAAGTACTGACTTGGGAATCTCCATAGGCTGAAAATCCTTCAAGTCGTACATTAAGAAATGCAAAAAGTGTCCTTCTCAAGAAAAGCATCAGGCTGTGTCTTTGGACCAGGGAGCCCACTTTGACTCCTAACTTCCATCCCCCATCCATCTACCAATGCCTCCCTGCTGGGGAAGTAACCCAGAACATATCAGTTCCCCTGCCAACTCCAGGCAGGGTCCTACAACAAACAAAGAACAAGCCAGAGAGCCAACCGGCCACCCAATCAGTAGACAAACATGACTTAAGTCAAACCGGGGATGTTTAACCTACTATTTCAGATCTCAGTGGTAGAATGAAGACAGTTCCAAATTTACATGGGGAAAAGTAAAATAAAACAAGACCCTTTTTGTCCAGCTAACATCTAAATGGAAGATAGCATTTCCCCTCCTCCAAAATCAATATGCACAGTATCCCTTAGTGGTATTAAAAGACCTGTGACATTAATACAAAAAAAAAAAAACTATAGGTATTTTAACTACCCATTGTACTTGTCCCAGAAATTCCAGAGTGCTGTTCCTATGCAGCGCTAGTCTGACATGGCAGGAGCCACTAGACCCAGGAGATGAGTTCATCTGACTGACTCGTTTCTTGATAGGCACGTCTATTACTATATTACATTTCTAAGTCAGGGACTTTCAATAATGAATTATCCTTGGCAATCCTGAATGTCTTATTTTTAAATTAAAAAAAAAATCTGAACAGCTGCAACTGTCAAAAGGTTCGCAATAAAAAAAATACTGCTAAGAACTCTTCAGTTAGAACATATGTATTTATATTTCTGCCAATCCTCCCCGAGCTATTTAATCCCCACTGGTAGGGCCAAGATCTGTTTAAATGCCTTCTGCAGGAAGACATGAAGTTCAATAGTTCATTGGTTCAACGTGTCGCCCTTCTTACCAGTTCCCATTTGGGCTTGGAGTATGAATTTCCTGTAATCAGACTGCTGCCTGCTTCAGAGTCCTCTGTGACTCAGACCTTACCTTTGCTGCTGAGCCCTTGCTAGGAGAAACTTAAAAGGTCTCCTGGAAGTGCTAACAGCCAAGGACTCTTACCCAATCAATTGGGAGCATTGTTGTGGAGACCTTGTTTACTTCCACAGAAATTCCTGACTCTGAGTCACTGCCAAGAGACAATTCAAGAGGCATTTCGTGTTGAATCATAAAATGACAGCAGCCTCTTCCTGGATACAATCCCTGTCTCCCTCACAGGGTAGGAGCTTTCGGCTTTGCAGGCACGGTGACCTTACTCGCAGCTTCTGTCCAAGGCTCCCACAGGAACTGATGGTGTGTGTATGATGTACTGGGTTTCATGCAAAGTATAGAATCGAGTGAACCGCCATGTCTTCCACTTATATATTTGAGGATTATCATAATACCTAGAGCAACAGATCTAGACAAACTATAAAATTGCTTCATAACTTTTAAATGCTCATGCAGTCCTGATAATCAAAACTGAAAAAAATGCAAAATCTAATATAAAATAATTCATGATTTCTATGTGGAAAGATTTTTCTCCCAAGGAATGACAGATCCGGAAGGCCTTCTTCCCTGAAAAGATCACATCTTTCTCAATAGTATTCTCCTACACTCTGAAGGTTCCTAGGGGACTGACCAAAGCCAAAAAGAGAACTTAAGTACTTGCTCAAAACAAGGCTTGTTCAAATCCCAGAGGAGATGCCTCCTACTGTTGGCCTCTCGGAAGTTAGTCACTGTTGTCAGACTAATTTCTTTGGGTTCTTGAAAAATAACTAAGAAGATGTGAATTGATTTGATTTCCCATTACCTTAAAGTTTTCATATTTGGCTCCAAGAGAAAGGACTGCTGTGTTCTTTCCCAGGACTCTGGAGTTCTAGGGATGTTTGGTCGGATCTCTTGGCACCACAGTGATGAAAACCTACAGCACCAAATGCTGTGCTTCCTGGATCCCGGCTTTAGTTCCTACTCCTTCGGTTCCCACAAAGAAACCATTCCCTCCCAAATTTACCTTAAGCAGCATGGTGTCAAGTAGTACTGAGATAGGTCCCAAACAGAACGCTTCTTTGGTTTCCATCTTCTTAAAGTCCTACTCACTTGAAAACCAAGGAGTCTCCCACCAAGATAACCTCTGCTCTTCTGCTCATGTGCGAGCCTGGTGAAAATGTCTACAGAGTGAATTCAAAATGTAGTGAATTGGGTAGTTTTTATTGTCACCTGGATACAGTGTAAGGGACAGGAGCCTCAGTGAGGAGTGTTCTGGGGTGGGTTGGCTTCTGAGCTTATCTGTGAGGATTTTCATGGTTGTGTTGATTGAGTGGGAAGACTCTGAATTTGGGCATCAAGTTCGGGCTGGACCCTTAACAGGGCAAAAAAGAAGGAAGCCACCTGAGCATTAGCAAGCACGCATCCAATGACCCTTGCTCCTGAGGATGGGCATTTTAGAACCTTCAAGCTGTAGCTACGATTTCCCTGCTACAAAGGATGTGTGCCGGCTAATTTTGGCCAACTAGACATTAGAGTCATCTGAGAAGAGCGATCCTTGAGAAACTGCTTCCACCAGATGGGCCCATAAGCAAGTATATAGTGTAGTGTGTTCTCTTGATTAACAATTGGTATGAGGGCTCCAGGTTCCCGCTTGAGCTCCTACCTTGACTTCCCTAAGTGATGGACCTTAACCTGTAAGTTAAACAAACCCTTTCCTCCCCGAGTTGGTGTGGTCAGTGTTTTATCACAGCAACAGAAAGCAAACTAGGGCAGACGATCACCTGGCACTGTGTTCTAAGAGGAATCCATTGTTCTCTAAGTGACTTTTGACATGGTAAGGGAAATAAAACAAGGACTCCTGGTGATGAAATAGCATCCTTTCTGAAGCTTCTGGCCAGCTTGTCTGGCATGCTCAGCACCAAAGACCAATGTGTGTGCCATGGCATGCAGACACCCACACTCACACAAGAATGCACATTACACACACACACACACACACACACACACACACACACACAAAGATAAGCGTGTGTAAGTATATATGTATTATATTGCAATTTCTAGAAAATAAAGTCTTGAAAATACATTAGCTGTGATCCTTCTGTATCTTATGATCTCCAGTCCAGGCAATCTCTCAAGAGCTTCTGCGAGCTTCATCAGTAGTTCTGAAACTAGGCACATGAGGCTAACCCAGGGAATTTCTTTGCATCTCCATTGTACACAACCTATTAATTAGATCAGAGTATATGAATCCAGATATAATCAATTCTTTATAACTTCTTGAGTGATTAGAATGGACCTCCAAATGTGTGAGCCTGACCCAGAAGCCAATGAGTTCCACTGAGACTAGCCCCTTGTAGGGTCTGACTCCTGTAGTCCCCAAGCATGTCTTCTCCCATGATGCTATATTCTAAAGACCAGGGTACCCCAAGTTCTGGATAATCTTCCCACTGAGCCATGTAACCTCCAGGGGACTCAGATGCTAGGTGGTGGTGGAAAAGATATCTGAAGAGTGATTGTTTCTTCAGTAGCCGTATTTAGCATCCTGTCCCTCTCCGAAGTTATCATCAGTATTATTCAGATCCCAACTTCAGACAGGCATATGATGTCTTCATAAAGGGTAGACATAATTTATCTACTACTGGGAGAGTCCTATCCTGAGACATAGAGCCAGGGATGAGCCACTAAAGGAAGGTGCTCAGAAGAACACAAGCCGTGTCTCCGTCAAGCTTTCAAATTGATTGCATAAAAGAAATCGAGCTTAACCAAACATCTTTGCCTTAATGGGCAGAAAATCACTTTCAAAGCATTTTTTTTTTAACAATGGAGGAGGAAACACCAACTTGCCAGAGTGCTGGTGAGTGTCTGTGGCTGCCCTGCACAGCCCAATAGTCTACACAGATGAGACTTAAGCTTTGAACCCATTTCATTTTGTTGGAATTCACAAGTGCGCCCTTATATGTGATTACCCATTCAGGATGGGCCAAGCCTCTGAGACTCTCTCCTGACCACTTAAGGAAAGTAATCCATTCATCCCAAAATGTTTCACTTAGACAGAATGCCAAGACAGACACTCAGCCCTAAGGACTTACGTTTAAGCCATGAAAGACACTAGCAAATGGCCTAGACTAAAACAGAAATTCCAAAGTCAACAAATTCTCTTGTTTTAAAAAATAATCTAAATAGTAGCATAAAGCTGAGGGAGGTCATGAGTTACAAAATAGAAGACAGGAAAAAACGAATTATCCAGCCACCCAAACTACCAACTTCTGTGTGTCCTTCAGCCCTTCTCACAGTGGAAGAAGTGTCCATCTTACAAGGCTAGACCCTGGACCATGGGACTTAGATCCTTCTTCTCTGCCAGTGGTCCTCTCTCACGGCTGAACTTCCCCCAAACTCCTGCTTCTCAGGAGCTTCATCACCCACAGCTTTTCCTAACTTAATAACAAAACAAAAGCCAAGTGTTCTAACTCAGCTCCATCCCATGTGCTTTTAGTTCCTGCTCTGTGTCTTCACCCCACATATCTGTCCATCTGCTCACCTCCCATGTCCTCATCAGCCCACTCATCTCTGCCCTCCAGCACCACTTCTCCATGTAACCACCGCTGCAAAGATAAGCAGCAGATTCTCATACAAAACCCCCAGAAATCTTTCTCCATCTTACATAACTCGCATCTTGTATTGGAGCCCTGACGTCATCCTTCATCCCCCTCATCATCCTCCTTCCCATCTATTGCTCCTTTCCCTTTCCTTTGACACACCTTGCCCCTTGACCAACTTTAATGCACTGACTCTCCAGAGCTGTCTGTCCACTTCCCAAATCAAGCCCTCTTGGTAGATGAATCTCCATGAATTCAATGATAACTTGGTGCTGAAAACATAAAAACTTAGAAAATAATTTTTTTTCAGAGCTTGAGTCTGACTATCCAACTATATATGCAATATCACCAAAGGATTTTTAGACATCTCAAGTTTCAACACGGGATGCTTCTTTCCCCTAGCCTGGTCCTCTGTAATATTCTACCTCAGTAAACAGGACAACCATGTGTCTTCTCAAGTTAGAAAAGCAAGCATCTTCCTCATCCTTGTCTTTTTTCTTCTTTCTGTGTCTCAGAATACCAAGCCCCAATTATTCTATCTCATAAACAGTATTTTCAGCATATCACTGCTTCTTATTTTTCTGCCAGCATTGAGTCTGTATTCTCTCTTTCACATCATGTCCCTATCCTCCCAGCTTTAAGGCCCAGACCCCTCCAAACCATTCCCTCCATTACCACTGGCCGATGTTTCTGAAGTGGAGCATTGACCTTCTCCTGCAAACCCACTCCAAATCCTTCATCCATCTGCCTGCCACCCAGGGCCTCAGTACAGAGGTTTCCAACAACTACTGATAAAAGACCCTAAAAGGCAAATTTACGAGTTTGTCTCAAGCAGTTTTTTTTTGCTTTGATTTGTTCCATTTAGTTGATTTGTTTCTATTTTGTAGTTGTGAGATAACAAGGCTTTTCCTAAGCATGTTGGGAAGTTGGTGGCCAATATTATGTCAGAGAAACTTCGCGAAGGGAGGGCCCATGACTTTTGTGACTGTACCAAAGAAAGTCAGCCATAAACTGTTGGAAACAGCACGAACGCTGCGTGATAAGAGAAAGTTCCAAGACCTAGAAAAACCTCTATCTTCAGACCTCAGATGGCAGTGAAACATAGACGCGGTGTCTCCTGGTTGTACCTGCTAACAGCTGGTGGCTGGAAAGGCAAAGCCTCAGGATGGTCTCCGTGACTCTCGGCAGAGCACGCAGTTCAGACATTCCCAGACAACTACAAACACAGGGCTGAAAACTAATTCAGAGACACGTCATCTTGGCTGAAACTCAGAAGTAAGTTATTCATCAAAGGTTTCCAAAAGCCGTGTGCATGTGTATGTGGACGCAAGTGTGTGCCTGCGTGCATGCATGGTTGGTGGAGGGCAAAAATGGTTGCTTATATTCCTTACATGCACAGTTTGCATCATGACTCTCCCTGCTACAGAGGGAGCATCACTCCACCATCTACTTGCCACTCATTCTTTCGTGCAAAACGCACTAAGCGCAGGCAATCCCTTTATTTAGCGCTCAGTTTACGTTAAAGCTAATCTTCGCATTTTGCTCGGCAATTCTCTTCCCATCCTTACAGATGAAGAAACCAAGGCCCTAAATGACCGAAGTCCTTGTGACCGTAAAGAGGGGAAGCAGAACCTGGGCCGCTCCATTCTGAAAAGAGACCTCTTTCCATGCCACCTTTTTCCACCCTAAACCATTGCATTGCCTGTCCTGGTTAGTAAGAAGAAAACCGTGGGAGAGAAAGTTGTTGCTTTACGATAAAACCACCCTGGTGAAAATGATTCAACAGTTATTTTCGAGATGTCAGAGCTGAAAATGTACAGATCTCACAGGACGAAGAACCTGCCAAGTCCTGATTGCACAACCAAAGCCCTGCGAGGAGCCGAGGAGGCCGACTGTGTGTTGGAAAAACCACAGATGTCATCTGGGAATGCTCAGAGCCCTTTTCGGATGGAGACAGTCTTGCTTCCGCCGGAACCACCACCTTATAAGACCAAACTAAGCTACTTCCTCAGCTGAACCCACCCAACACATACTGCCTGTTCCCTTAGATCACTGAGATCCTACTGGCTGAGCATCATGGAAGGAATGCCACTACTGGGCGGCGTGCTTGGTCCCCAGCCTGTGCTGCCTCACTGACACCCACCTCGTAATGAAGTTGCTATGAGTCTTTCAAAGGGGAGATGGGGGAGGCAAGACACTGGGGTCAAAAGGAGAGATAGTTAGGCCCCTCTGGGAAATTAGTCACACATCAAATCCCTTCCTCTCCATTTACAGCCATTTATTTGGGAACAGAGAGCCCTAAATGAATGGGAAGCAAAGCCCTTTCCAGCCCAACATGTGTTCTGAAGTTCACAGGAAGGTTTTTCCTCCTTTGCTCTGAGGCGCGCAGGCTGCCTGTTCTGCACAGCTGGGCCTGCAGTGAGCTAATCAGACTGTAATCACTGTAAATGCTCACAGTGAGGAGGGAGGGCTCCAGGGAACAAAATCAGCCATTTTTTGGCCTAGCTTCACCAGGCTTAGTGTCATTACACTGAAACGTTAGGAGGATAAAAGGGACTTAGATGCCTCCAAGAGGGTTGATTCTGAGAACTTGCATCAAGCCATGGTTAAGAAAGGTCCTGCAAAGTTGAACACGCTTCAGAAAGGGAATGGTCACACTCTTGCCAAGTTACTTCCCTCACAAATATTGATTACTCTCTGCAGAATATGGAAAATATTTGTCTCAGCTGTTATTTCAACCACTCTCGTTTTCAACAATGAGGGGAGTAGGGCTGCCATAACGCGTTCTCCCCAAGGTAAATACTGATGGATATTGCGATTCTTAGAAAGGGTGTGCCAATTTCTCTAAGAATCCCACTGATCTGAGAGGAAGGAGACTGCAAATGCTCTGTGGAAAGTCTTTACAGAGTTCTCTTGGATGACCTAATACACTCCAGATAAGGACAAGCTATCAGCCTCTGTAAAGAGAACACACAGGGGGAGGGGGACACACAATGGGCCAGTGGGCAGTCTACACACTAACACGGGCTTCCGAGAAGAAGCAGACCTTTTGCTTCTCTGATGCCTTAACTAATGAGCTGGTCCACACCTAACCCTATGGATTATAAGCTTGCATCCTAGAGAACGGACACAGAGAGAGCCCAGGGTAGCAGGCTGACATTTCATTCCAAGATGGAGAGTTTGCTTTGAGATATGTTTGGGGGACAAGGAAAAAATGGGGATCCACTGTGTCTGGGATAGCTGTGAGGAAAAGGGGTTCAGCTCCTCCCTTCATTTCCACTGTTGGGTTTACCAGTTGGATTTACATTTTCCTGGGTTAGAAAATTGGCATCAGCTTGTCTTCCTTGGCAGCCAGGAACTGCATAGCTAAACAGCCAGCTTCAAGGTGAGTAATGGCATATTCTGCTCGGTGAGGTGTGTAGACATGAGAATGTGTCTCACAGACATCCTTTCACAGTGCATGGAATTAACAAGGGGCCCAATTATTATATATCTAAAGTGTGTCCCTTTAGCTGTTCCGTGCTAATACAGAGGAAAGAAGTTCCTCCAGATACCAATGGCTGGACCCTACATTGTCAGGGTCCTGGGAGAGTCCTCTATGTGATAGGACATTGACTACTAGTCCTTGAGACCTGCATGTTCTGCCTGACCAGGATTAGACAGAGATAGCCTTTTTGGAAGGAAAGAGATAATCGCAGGAGTATTGAATAGTTTTTCACTTTTTCTACATGTAACTGCTAATAGGAAATTCATCTGGTCTAGTCCTCATTACACAGAGTGATCTCCATCCACTGCCTTCATTAATCCACTTAGGCACTGGCCACATTTATGGAGTATTGACAATCCAGAATTTCCAAGGATCTGAAAGAGAACAAGGCTAAAGAGTCCCAGCCTCCATGAAGCTGATGAGAGAGAGAGAGAGAGAGAGAGAGAGAGAGAGAGAGAGAGAGAGAGAGAGAGAGATAAGGAATGTGTCTTCTTTTTTTTAAAGGAAGCACAGGTAGATATATTTTAAGCACTGATAAACACTATAAAGAAAAGTCACATTACACTCTCTCCCCAGAATGGAAGAAGAAACCGAGGGTCAAAGAGGTCCCAGACTTACTTGGAACTCCAGACAAAGCCCATGTTGACAAATATTATGCTTTTTCCCTCAAGGTGGATTCTAGAACTTTCCAATTTACTTCCTAAAACCAGTGAGAAGGCTCAGATCTCTATATAACCTATGTTTATGGGCGTCTTGTGTAATTTTCCCAGGGGAATTGTTAGAGTACTGAATGGTCACCTTAGCTGTGGTAGGGCAGTCCTTACCCCAGCTTCCTGTCGGCTCTCTGGTCCCAGCAATGCCTTCCATTGCCTCTTCTCTTTCCCAGGGTATCATTGGCCATATAACTCAGTTCATAAGCAGCATATGTTGGAGGCCAAGACCTTGAAGAAACTGGCCAGAGCCTGTTTCTTCAAATGGGTGACTGCACCCACAGGGAAAGGCAAACGCTCAGGCAGAGCAAAGAGCAGAGTCTTGAACATGGACACTAACGGCATCTTCATGGAGATAACAATATCATCAAAGCTGCCATTGAGTAAATGAGTCACAACTGGTACGGCTATAAGACACGAACTCAGAAAACAAGCTCTGCATCCTCTCGGGTTGACAAATCAATTGTCCTTAAATAGTCCTTGATACACACCCAGGATAGCCAAAACAATCTTACAACAAATGAACTTCTGGAGGCATCACAATCCCTGACTTCAAACTCTACTACAGAGCTACAGTACTGAAAACAACCTGGCATTGGCATAAGAACAGACAGGAGGACCAATGGAACCAAATCAAAGACCTGGATATTAATTCACACCTACAAACACCTGATTTTTGACAAAGAAGCAAAAAAAATAAAATGGAAAAAGAAAAGCATATTTAACAAATGGTGCTGGCATAACTGGGTATTAACATGTAGAAGAATGAAGATCCATATCTATCACCGTGCACAAATGGATCAAAGACCTTAACATAAAGCCAGCCACACTGAACCTCATAGAAGAGGAAGTGGGAAGAACACTTGAACACATTGGCACAGGAGACTGCTTCCTAAATGTAACTCCAGTAGCACAGACACTGAGAAAAACAATTAATAAATGGAACCTCCTGAACTGAAAAGCTTCTGTAAAGCAAAGGACACTGTCAACAAGACAAAATGGCAGGCTACAGAATGGAAAAAGATCAGACAGACATCTGATCTCCAAAATATACAAAGAACTCAAAAAATTGGTTATCAAAATAACAAATAATCCAAAAAAATGAAGTACAGACTTAAACAGAGAACTCTCAACAGAGGAAATTAAAATGGCTAAAAGACACTTAAGGAAATGCTCAACATCTTCAGTCATCAGAGAAATGCAAATCAAAACAACTCTGAGATTCCACCTTACACCTGTAAGAATGGTCAAGATCAAAAACACTGATGACAACTTTTCCTGGAGAGGTTGTGGGGAAAAGGGAACATTTCTGCATTGAGGATGGGAGTGCAAGCTGGTACAGCCCCTTGGGATATCAGTCTGGCAATTTCTCAGAAAATTAGGAAACAACCTTCCTCAAGACCCAGCAATGCCACTTTTGGGTATATCCAAAGGATGCTCAATCGTACCACAAGGACATGTGCTCAACTATGTTCATAGCAGCTTTGTTTATCATAGCCAGAACCTGAAAACAATCTAAATGCCCCTTTACTAAAAAGAATGGATAAGGAAAATTTGGTCCATTTACACAATGGAGTAGTACACAGAGAAAAAAAATAATGACATCCTGAAATTTCAGGCAAATAAATGGAGCTAGAAAACATCATATTGAGTGAGGTAACCCAGACCCAGAAAAACAATGATCACATGTACTCACTCAAAAGTGGTTCTTAAACATAAAGCAAAGAAAACCAGCCTACAAATCACAATCCGAGAGAAACTAGACAACAATGAGGACCCTAAGAGAGACATACATGGATCTAATCTACATGGGAAGTAGAAAAAGACAAGATCTCCTGAGTAAATTGAAAGTATCATGGGAGAAGGTTGAAGGAGAGGGGATAGGCAGGGAGAGGAGCAAAGAAAAATATATAGCTCAATAAAACCAATTAAAGAAGGAAAAAATAGTCCTTGATACACTGTGATTTCAACAAGGAATCACCATTGCTACAGTCATTGGTAACTCCCTTTCCTACCCCCATTCTGGGAAGACCCTCATAAAGGTTACTGCCTCATAAAGGTTTATTTCCTGTCGCAGCTAGCCAGCCTGAGCAGAAGGAGAAACAGTGGAGAAACAGAACCAGTCTTCAGCAACCCATACATATCTATGTTGTTCTTACTACAGAATATTCTTCTCTCTAGGGTAAGAACTGAGCCTCATAAATAGAGTCAAAACATCTACCAGCTCACCAAAAATAAACCTGTAGAACTTAAGCTATTAAAATCCACAAACTTGGCTTTAGTGGTCCACAGTTAACTTTCTTCCCTCATCTGCTTTATTTGAATTCTTCATTTCGTCCAAAAGCCTACATTATAGTCAAAGACGCAAGCCCACACCCCCGTGGTTTACTGGCTGGTCCTTGAATAGCCATGGTTCTCCTTGCTATCAATAAAGTTTGAGGTTGTTTTATTTTTTATTGTGTTTCCTCAGCAGACACTTTCATTTTATTCGTTTCGCTTCTGGTGTGTGATTAAAATACGTGTCTCTTTTTTTTATTTCTAATAACTGGCCCCAGATGTTCACAAGGTAGTAAACTTTCTGTGTAACAATCTTCCCTTGAGTTCCCTTGAGCGAAGAGTTGCTCCTGGTTTACTCAGCCCATAGAGAAGTCCAACCATTCTTCATACTCCTAAATGGTGGCTGTGACTGTTTCCAATGGTGACTAGCCTTACGCGGTTGGGGAGCAACATTTCTCCCCACTCGCATTAGCTATGTCTCTGTTGCTGTGATAAAACACCCTGAGCAGAGCACAAGGGAAGGGTTTATTTTGACTAATTCTTTGAAGGTATATTCCGTCAGGGCAGAGCGCGAGGGAGTCATGGGAGCAGGATCCTGAGGCTGGTCAAACTGCATCCACAGTCAGGAAGCAGAGAACAGTGAATGTCGATGCTTGGGTCCCATTGTCTTTTTCATGTAATCCAGGAAATAGCCATTCGGTAGTACGACCCACATCAGTGTGAGGATTTCTGCTTCAGTTTAGTTGAACTAGACAATGCCCCATGGGCCTGCACCAAGGCTAATCTAACCTAAAGAATTCCCACAGACATGCCCAGAAGTTCCTTTCCTAGTTTATATCATCTTGTCAGCTTGTCAGGGCCTAGAATAACCTCTGCCTCCCTAGTGCTGGGATTAGAGGAGTGTGCCACCACCGCCCGGTAGATTTTAAGAGAAAGATCAGTTGACGAGCAGTCTTGTGATGCTGCGTCAGACCAGGAGAAGCTATTTTCAGAATAGACTTAGTTTCTTGGGCTCAGCTGCATTTCCTCTCCTTTTTATCAACAGAAAAGAAACTATGAGTTCTCAATTCAACACAGAAGCCAGGGACAGGAGACTAGATGCCCACAAAGTACTCAGTCACTGAGACCTCGGGACCCTTTCTCGTGGTGACTCCTATCATGCCCATTTGTGCCAACCATAGTGTTTCTGGCTTCATCTTAGAAATCTTTGCTCGGTCTTTGACCTCAGTTAAAGTCAGAATCTGCCATGACCGGAAGAGACAATATAGATGGGGCAGGTCAAATATCTACCTCCCAGGCCAGAAAGTCTCTCTAGGATAAAGTTTCTCCTGTGCAAATCCTACTATGATAGACACACATGGACGTCAGGAGGTCTTAGGAATAGTAGTGACCAAGAGTTTAAGTTAACAGTATTGGTACAGTGGTACTGGGTTATCCTTAGATTCTTTCACTAGCGTGTCTTTTCATTTCTAGTACATGGGAGGGGGTGCATTGCTGGATGTCCAGTGCCACATTTCAGACATGAGGGTCAGAGAACAACCTGTGGGAATCAGTTCTCACACTCCACCATGTGCATCTTGGGACTCGAACTCAGGTCATTGGGCTTGGCTTCGAGCACCTTTACCCACTGAGCCATCTCCTCATTCTCCTTCACGAACCAAGCAAGCTCCTCGCCTGGCATGTGTTGACTCTTACTTACAGCTAGCTTTTCACAGCTTGTCCTCCAACAGGAACAGCTGAAAGTGTCTTACAATTTTACAAGATTTGCTAATAAGGAAGCTCACTATATCTCTTCGTCATTTCAGCTCTGTGGTCATGCAAATGGTTCTTCTTGGGGGCTTTGCAAACAAACCGGGGCTTTAGCTTTGTGTCTCTTTTTCCACTTCCAAGTATATTTCTAAGCTGTGCTGAGGAGCCACAAGACATCAAATGTGAAAGTAGGAAGAAGAGGAACATGGAGGGAGTCACCTTCCAGAGATTCAGGACACCCGGACTCTGACCCCAGCCCTGTCGTTTATGAGTTGTGACACTCAAGGCTAATTGATGAATGGCTCTGAGCATCGGTTATTGGCTTTTCAATTTGCAAAACAAGGACTCCAGACCATCAGCTGAGTCTGAACCAGGAACAGGAATTTCCGTATAAAACTTGCTATTCCTTCCGTGGGAGGTGGGTGCAGCAAGATGTCCATGGCGGAGCCACTGCAGCCCAAGAGGCTTAGAGATGAGAGGCACCAGAATCCCCTTTAAAGCAAATGGCCCTCAGCTCAGAGGCCATTCCTGCCCCTGACTACAGACAAAGCCCTTCTCTCCGTTCCCAACCAGGCCAGTTATTCCCAGCAGATAGCACATGTGGGAATATTTTACCCGCACCCTTTCCCTTCCTACTTAAGCCTAAAATTCCCAAAGTTACTTTGTAACTTCCAAACCTACAAGGCACTGCAGGCAATTTGACTCTTGATTCTTTTATCAAACACCGACAGACTGTACTTCTTAGAAAGAAAGCATTTGGAAAACAACTGGCTTTCTTACTAAGGGAATCCAAACACACTGTGTGATCTGGTGTGAACAAAGTTACTTTCTCATAGATCTCTCGCTTTTTACTTTATTCTTCTCCGTAGGGTGGAGCCTAGTTAAAACTGCCTTTTAACCAGTGTTGAAAGGGTTTTCATAAGTGAATTCTTACTTAGACACCACTTGCTCACAACTTATTAATGTCTCAGAGGCAGAAAGCACCCAGAGACAGTGGAGTCAAGTTCCGTACTGCACAGTGGGGAAGATGAGAGACCTTAACTAGACAATGGTGGAGATAAACAAGAGAGTCCTCTTGTTCTGTCTCTTAGCCCAGTACGTTCTGCATACCTGAGGCCAGGTGTGTGGCTAGGAGAGCGTGTGAGCTGGGTGGTAAAGCGTTCAGGGCTAACCAGGGGTGCTAGCTACCTGAACCTTCAAAAGCACTTTGGAATTTTCTTAGTCAAAAGAAACTTTAATGGTGAGATGCCATCTCTAAAGGTAAGCTACAGCCATTCCTCAAGTGAATACACTCTACAAGCATGCATAGTCATAGATATGAATATCCATATATCTTAGCAAAATACAGATAAAAAATGTGGTAAAATATAAATAAAATGGGAAATAAAAATCAAGAGAAAATTAAATACAGAAACGTGTCATTGAATCCTATCCTTCTTTTGGCTGTGAGTGGTCCGGTCCCAGGAAGAAAACAGTCATGACTGGAGAGCATGGTAAAACACGAGGCACTTTTCTCTTTTAGGGACATTAAATTCCAAAAGGACAGTCAGATGGGATACAGGCCGTTTCTTCAGGCAAGGTCTCTAGCCTCAAAGAGCTCCTACACCATAGACACACAAGCAGGCAAATGGCTAGCATAGTGAGCTGTCTGTTATAAGGGAAATGGGCAGCCACTGTAATGAACCATAAAGGAAGGAGTTGCCATTCAAACTTCAGGGTGTGATGGAGACAGGGAAGTTCACAGATAGTGGCGTTTGAGATGGCAGAGCATTCTGGGGCTCTGCAGGGGGGAATTAATTGCTAAGCTCTGTGTGGTCCCATTAGGCTGGAGTACTGGGTATGAAGATGACACTTGATAGCCAAGGATGACAAGGCTAGAATCATTCCAGAAACATCTTACACAACGTGCTGAAAAGTTGGGTTTTCAAGCCTGTAGGCAGTGGAAGCCACTGACTGGCAAGTCCTGAGTAGAGACCCTGTAGATGCTGGAATGTGAAGCCAGTGTGTAGTGCTAACCTAAAGAGTTCTTGCTTTTGATTCCAGAGATGGTCTAACAATCTGAAATAGTGGCTGGTGTAGGAAGACACAGGGATCACACCAGGAGACAGGGTTCATTTGGACATGTGAGTCCAAGCAGGTTCAGATGTAGTTATCAGCACTTTCTGCTGGACCCTGGGTGTTCCTTTGTATTTCTGTTGCTTGTGCATCAAAGAGGTCAAGTCAGTATGAAAGTCTGTAGCTGTGACATTGACAACCACCCAGAGACAGATCCAAAATTCAATGGGGAGGAAGCATGAGAGAAGTGAAAGAAAAATCTTCACACACACAGAGACACTTATATAAACACACTCGCACATACTCATGCAAAACACTCATATATATACATACACATATACACATGTCTCATACACACACATATATGCAACAAGCACATTTATCAGGTGCTATGCTGGCCAGTTTACACATCTCATGGCACATTGGCTTCATGACAACCCAGAAAACAAGGCATTGGTTCCACTCTACAGATAAAAAGCTTTTGTTTTGTTTTGTTTTGTTGTTTTTTGAGGTAGAATGTCACATGGTCCAGACTGGCCTCAAATGCACTCTGCAGCAGAAGCTGACCTTGAACAGCTGACCCTCTCACCTCCACCTCCCTGCCAAGTGCTGTAATTATAGGTGTGGGGACAACACCCAGCTTCAAGACTATTGACTTCTGGAAATTAGTACTCCCGCTGGCTGGACTGACATGGACACCCTATCTTTAATCGTATCTCTAATCTTTACCATGGAAATCCCTGGAATAACTCTCCCCGTGTTCCAGCCACAGAGAAGGATTGGACACGCTCTCCTTTAGTGGCAGATGGGAGATCTCAAGCACAGGAGACCGGGTGACACAGTCAGTAGCAGAAGCAGGACAGGGACATTCCCTGACAGTTGTTACAGTATTCCTTCTGTTAGGCATTTGCCTTGCATCACAAAGACATAAACTCACAGGGAACCGTATTTGCTTTTTTCTTTCTCCCTTCAAGTCACCACAATAGAACATTTGACTGCCCTGGGGCTGGGGCTCACCGTTCAGCCTGTCCATGGCCTGAAACCACCAAATCAGAGTGACCAGACCAAGTGCCTATAACGTTGCATCCACTGGCATCATTCTGCCCACCACCCCGATTGGCATCAAGATGGCCACTCTTATTTATAGGCTCTCTGGAGCACAGGCTATATCCAACAAAGGAAGGGGACAGCAACAGCTTCCAGCGTAATGTAGCTGCACCTTTTACCAAGAATGACTCCCTATGGAATGGAATCAAGCCGGCACATATTAAATATTCAAAAACTCACCTGCCGTGGTGCACGGCGAATCGTCTTGGCTTTGAAGCTAATCAAAGGCTCACACAGAAAACAGAATTTTCTATCGTGTGCTCTATAACAAGCGCCTACCCACAAGGACCCAGCATGCTGGCCTTGGAAAGACGGCTGAGTCTCCACCATTAAAGCCTTTCAAACCTGGAGACAGCAATGCTGGGGGATAATATATCCCCAATCTAGTTCCCTGGAACCTCTGAGTCACTGTGGTACAAACAGTAGCAAACGAGTCGTCGTTGTCTGGGATTATTTCCCACACACTTGCACACAGGCTCCCTACACCTGCGTCTCAGAAGAAGGATTGGTACTCCATGAAAGAAAAACAGGGAAAAGAATCACATCTCACCTTCTACCTGAACTAGAAAAAGGCCTGTCATTCTCCCTCTTTCCTCAGCCCAGGCCTTCTCGTTCACCCGAGAGCTGAGTACCTGGAGCCTTGGCAGGTACTCAGAAAGTGAACACTGAATGAAGGTGAGCCGATACTGAGGATACAAAGATGGGGAAATTAAGGGGTCAGAAGCTGGAAAGAAGCATCTCACTCGCTGTAGTGGTTTGAATGAGAATGTCCCCATGCATGGTCCCCTGCTGGTGGTGCTGCTTGTGGAGGTCTGGGAGGCGTGGCCTTACTAGAGGAAGTGCATCCCTGGGGCTGGGCCTTAAGGTTTCAAAGCCTCTGGTCATTGCCAGTGTCCTGGCTTCCTGCTTGTAGTTCAAGATGGAGTGCCTGGCTTTCTGTTCCGGCTTCCATGCCTGCTGCTCGTTGCTATGTTTCCCTGTCATCATGGACTTTAACCCTCTGGAACCACAGCCTAAACAAACTCTTGATTTCTAAGCTGCCATGGTCATGGTGTTTGAGCACAGCAATAGCAAAGTAACTAACACAGCCCAAAATCTGGCTACAGTGTCTGCCGGGTGAGAGTGGAAAACTACTTCAGCCTAACAAGTGAAAGCAAGACAAAAGACGGACACCTGAAAGACAACAGATAGATGACTGGCAAATGGATGCTCCCCGGACAGATGATGGAGCCATTGTTATGACACTTGGATGCAATTCTGTCTCCCGAGAAGGTCCCATCCTGTCTTAGATGAATGCTGTCATTTCTCTCGGCCTCTTTTCCTCCAGCTCTCTCAGGTTTTTTCCCTCTCTTGTTTCCACAGGCCAGCATTTAAATCTGAAGCAGACACTCTCCCTTGTCTCTTCTTAACAACTAAGCCAACCATTGAAGCATTCCAAAGCCTTTTCGGCCACATAGCCAGGTTCTAACTTCACCAGTGACGATCACCTACTGGAGGCCATGCTGGGCTATCTCCAGCCCCTGCTGGCAGCACCTTCTTCTCTCCCCTTCTTCCCATTCCATTCCCTAAACCAGATCTCGGGGCTTCTCTGACTTAGAGAGTCCATGGTATCATGCACTCCTGCTCCCCGCTTAGGGCTATAGCAGCTGTGTATCAGGTAACCACATAGGCTATCCAGTGGCATTTATTAGGCCGCTGTGGGGGAGAGAAGCTGAAGAAAAGAGCACTGTGCAATGCCCAGAAAGAAGGTCGACCCAGAGAAGATATGCCAAGCATACCTCTTAGCATAGCCTGGGGGTACTGAAGCACTACAGGGCCAAGAGCTAAAATTAAGCAGCAAACATCTTGTGTTGTTCAGCAGCAAGAAGCCAGGGTATCCACAGTAGTGTAAATACAGAAAAACAGATAAGACAAGCAGGCCCTAGGCTAGATGCCAAGTTCAAGACTATCTAAGGACTTTGAGTTTTGAATCTACTCTCTAGGACAAAAAAAAAAAAGTTAAGAGGAGAGATGGGGGGTGAGAAGAAAGAGAGGAGAGAGAGACAGAACAAACATCTTGGTTTTGTCTTTTCACAAAGAAACTCTTTAGAAAGGAGAAAGCAAATATGCCCCCAGCTCACTGGATACCCAGTAGAACGTTGAGACAGCCCCAGCAGGAAGAAAGAATAAGCAATTCAAATGGGCTTCACTGCTCTGGACCGGGCATCTGAAGTTGCCCATTTTGCCAGCAGCATTCCAGCTGCCAACCTACCTGCAAAGAAAGGGACCATTTAAAGCCTCACATCCATCCAGGGTGGCTGGCACACCAAACACACTAACCGCCTCCTCTCAAAGGGGAAAAGGAGGAAAAAAAGCAAAGGAAATATTCTGGCCGCTAGCTTCTAGACTTTAGGAATTCAACAAGTAAAGACTGCCAATATCTACTTGACGGAATGTATAAGAGTCTGTAAAGTAAGGGCTTACACAAAATCCAAGTGTGTTTAGAAATCATTCCGGGTTTTAAAAAAGCGGTGTGGTCTGTGATGGACACAGTCTGCGGGAGCGGTACTGCTATACAGTCTGGACACATCTCCATATTCGCATTTACGATGCCGCCACCACTGAGGAGGAAGAGCTAGAAGCTGGTCCTGCTCTAGAACCTTCATCCTCAGGTGAGAGCTTCAGGTGAGTCTGACTTGACTTTTCACCTCTCCAGCTAGTAGAAGTTCAAACTTTGTCCTCCCACTGCTGAGTCGGGCACCTTTGAGGTTCTTGTGTTGCCACAGGCTAATTCCAAAGCAGGTTAGGATCATATACTCTCCCAGTGGTCTGGGATGTGTTCTAATTGGTCACAACACCTCAAGCTGGAGATTCAAAGCTGAATAAGAAAAGGTCAGGGGCTCAGGAGATGACTTATGTCCAGACTGACAGCTCCCAACCTGTTTTTGCCTCAGGGAACCCTTCCGCTCACCTCTCTCCACCTTTCTGTGTCTTGAACTATCAGGACCAGGTTAGAGCCTCTTGGATCTGTGAGTCTGACTTGACTTTTCACCTCTCCAGCTAGTAGAAGTTCAAACTTTGTCCTCCCACTGCTGAGTCGGGCACCTTTCTATCCATCCAAACTAGCTTCCTCCCCAAGGACAGCCCCCCCCCCAGCTTCAGTACCAGCTCATCCCACTCAGTCTTCCAGACTGGACCTCCCATGTCCCCTTCCTCCCTGTAGGCCTTCCTACCACTGTGTCTTAACATCTGTCCCTTTGAATGGCTTTGAAGTTTGCGGTTTTCACCATCTGGGTCCATGCCTCATTAACTTCAAATCGCCTAAGTAGCCACCAGGCTAGCCTGCCAACTCACTTTTTAATAACTTCCTAAGATATTTCTCTGAAAGCACTCACCATCATTTTCCCACTTATGAAACTCTTAATTCCTCTCTTTTGTCCATCTTGTCTACTAGGCACTTGCTCAAAACCATCTGCAACCTGTCCTCTCTCTGGCTATGCAAGGTTCCTTCCACCACGCCCTGGACCTCTATGCTAGTCAGGCTATTCCCCATGTGAACACCCTTGTTCGAACCGTCCTTCATCTCATCAGCCACAGGCCTCATTCACGACATGATCCCTTTGATCAAATCTTAGGCAGACAGCCACTGCATTGTATGGAACACACTGCACACTGTAAAAATCCCAAGAACCAGAAAGGCTTGTGTTTTTATTTCCCTTGTAGGTTTACCATCTAGTGTTTCAACAATTACCCAACCTCCCAAGAAAAGGTGAGATCCCTTTCTCAGACTTTCTACTTTTAAAATCTCAAGTGTAGAGAATATTTATTTAAAGTAAATCTTAGCTGGGTGTGGTGGAGCAGTCCCATCACTTGGAGACAGAGGCAGAATGACCCTGCAGGAACAAGGCCACATGAGCTATAGAGTGAGTTCAAGGCCAGCCAAGGTGACAGAGTAAGAGCTTATTGTACACACACACACACACACACACACACACACACCATTCCTTTTTCTTAAAAAAAAAATGTATGTAAATTGAATGGGTAGTTTTCTAACTGGGTTAGAATTAGATTTCCCAAAGTAAATAGCATGAAAGAGAAGATTTCAAGTTCCTAAGTCTCATCACTACCCTACAGGAGTCTTCATAAAGCATTCTTTCTGCCGTCTCAGAATCCCCTCCTCTTAGGCCCAGGATCCTTGTCTCTACTCCTGTATTTTTGTGTGTGATTACTTCGGCCCTCCAACATCCATACTCTTACTAGAGACACACAATCTTTGCTTGTGGATTTCTCTCTTGTAATAGAGAGCAGCGGCTAAGCATCCCACATGGGCCAGAACAATAAAAAAGGATCTTATAAGCATCTGCAATCTCAGCCTTAAGCTTCCATATCCATTTGCAACTGGAGGAAAATGTGACCCTTGACAGTGGTCTTCCCCAGGATTCTGTGCCCATGGTAAACAATAAGAAACCGAAGAGCAGCAGTAACTAACATGTGAACTCAATCAGACAGAGTCATTCGTTGCTACCTCTAAGTGGCGTTCCATCGTTTGGACCTCAAATGAACCTGTCACCAGACATCACAGGAGCTTTTCGAGCCAGAGCTCCAGAAGTCTTCTGCATGACTCTGCTTCTGGGGGTTATTTTTAGTGTAATAACACCGCCTCTGCTTCTGTGACATTTCCCAGAACATTCATAAATCTGAGATCAGACAGACGGAATTTTATTTTGATTTAAACTTGAGCGATGAGAGAGTCAAGAGCAGCCATGTTTTGGATGTAGACATCCCGTGGCCAAAGCCCAGGTGATGTCCAAGGAGTCCAGTGAACAGCTTACCTAGAAGAGTAAATTGGGGCAAAGAATGGGGCTGGAAAACAGCTGAGTGAAACACTTCCTTTGCGAAAATGAAGATTTGAGTCCAATCCCCAAAACCCATTTAAAAAAAAAAGCCAAGCACTGGAGAAGCAGAAACAGGATGATCCCCAAGGCTCTCTGGTAGCCATTCTAGCCTACTTGGCTAGCTCCAGGCCAGAGAAATAACCATGGTGAACACACCTGAGAAATGACAACTGAAGTTGACCTCTGACCTCCATGTACATAATCACACATGTACATGGTAGATGTGCACGCACCCACACACATACACACATAAACATGAATACCCACAAACACACACACAAGAAAACTGGGACAAAGTTTGGGGCAAAACAGCTTCCTTGCTTCTTCACTTCTGATGTGACTGCTAAAACTCAGAACAGTACCTGATCCACTCTAAATGAAATAGATTCCACAAAGGATTTCTGTTAGACATCACACCTCTGGTGACCCTTTCTCATAGCCACTAGGGGCATTCCTGAAGGACTCTTTGGACCCTGTGGTGGTCTGAAAGGAAATGGCACCCATAGAGAGTGGCACTATCAGAAGGTGTGGCCTTGATGGAGGACATGTGTCACTGTGGGGGTGGGCTTTGAGGTCTCCTATGCTTTTGCTACATCCAGTGTGGAATACAGTTCACTTCCTGTTGCCTACAGATCAAGATGTAGAACCCTCAGCTCTTTCTCCAGCACCATGTCTGCTTGCAGGCCGCCATGTCCCACCATGATAATGGACTAAATCTCTGGCTCTCTAAGCTAGGCTCAATTAGATGTTTTCCTTTATAAGAGTTGTTGAGTTGTTGTGGTCATGTTGTCTCTTCTCAGCAATAGAAACCCTAACTAACACAGACTCCTAAAACTATGGTCAAAATACAATGAAAAGCTCTGGGCAATCAGACCACAGGAACCTTAATGCTAAGCAAAGGCTCATCAGACGCTTCGTCTCTTGCTGCTGCTCGGTCACGTATACCTTCAGTTCCACAGCTCTGAGGGATGTCCGCAACTAAGCCGTAGCACGCTGGTCCCAAGACTGTACCAGCCTACAATCATGAAGTTTCTCAAAACTGCCTAGAGAAGCAATTCCAGGACCATGGCAATCAAGTGACAAAGCACACGGCAATGCCTGTCCCCAAGCCTGTCAGGACTGTTGCCTGTGAATGCAGTGATAGGTGACCAGCCACACCATCTCTGGGGATCTTGCCTAAGACGTAGGAATGGTTGAGCTTAGGAGTGACCACTTACAAAGACTGAATTGGGGAACTGAAACTGTTTCAGTGAGCTCCTAGGATGCAGATCGCAGTGAGATGACTCAAGCCGAGGAGCCTTGACAGACCATGTACAAACTGAAGGCACCGCAAAGTCATTGAGCCATACAAAGGGGATATTGAAGTCAGTGCATAGAAAAAGGCAGCAACATCGTGGATGGATGGGAACCACCATTCTGTTGTATGAGACTCAATTGCACTTCAACAACTGTTCTTGAATTCCCCAAAAGAGTGTTCAGCATCACAACAAACCCTTCTGTCCTACTTGGAAAATGTGTATTTGTCTTACCTAATACCAAAGACCTAAAGAAACTTAAAAAATCACTGGCAGTTTCTACACCATCTGTAGCATAGGGGTGGGCTCTCCAAATTTACACATGATAGAATTAACTCCTATGCACATTAACAATTCAGACTGCTAAGGGCTTCCCTACCAATTCTCATGCTAATGTTTCCAAAGGAGTCCCAGGGAGATAGAAATGATTCTTCTATTTAGGCAAGCATGGGCCATGTTTGATGAGGTGAATTCTAGAGTACTTTGCTTTGGAGATTGTCTTCCTTAGGGTTTCTATTGATGTGATGAAATACCATGACCAAAAAGCAAGTTTTGCTTTTTGGATAGGAGAGGTTTATTTGGCTTACACTTCTACATTGTTGTTCATCCCTAAAGGAAGTCAGGAGAGGAACTCAAACAGGATAGGATCCTGAAGGCAGAAGCTGATGCAGAGGCAGTTTGTTTTCCATGGCTTGCTCAGCCTCCCTTCTTATAGAACCCAAGACCACCAACCCAGGGTTGGAACTACCCACCATGGGCTGGGCTCTCTCCTACTAGTTGAGAAAATGCCTTACAGCTGAATCTCATGGAGGCATTGCCTCAACTGAAGTTCCTTCCTCTCTGATGACTCTAGCTTGTGTCAAGATGACACACAAAACCAGCCAGGATGGAGGTCAACAAACATAAAACAAGTGTTCATGCCTTCATACACAGCACAAGTTTCACTGCACAGATGTGAAATTAACGACATATTCTTTGTCCTCAAGAGGAGCAAAATGTTTCCTTTTATATACATTGGACTAAGACAACCAATAGAAAACTTCCTTAGAAACCAAAAACAATTCAGAAATAAGAATATCCATATACTTTATCTAATTTTAGATATTAAAACAAATTTTAAAACATTTGAACTGTCCCTGTATTGTATATAATTAAAGCTATACAACCTGTCATGTAGGCTGCACCTTCTCATGTAGGACAGAGAGTTGAATGTCCATGGTTATAGGCTCCAGGGAGGTGTGCCAGCTATTTGTGGATCAAAAAGAAAACATGCAAATACAGAAGGAAAAGAGCTTGAAGATTCTACCAGTGTTATGCAGCCTTAACTAATTGACCAGATAACTTCCAGGGACATGTGCTGCTGACTCACAAGGCCGGTTTTGGTGGGCCTTTGGGGAGGAGATGGAATTAGAGCAGATTTAGACTTTGGCTTTGCTTCAGCATCTAATCCCAGCAGGAGGTATCAATAGTCCCATGACTCCTTCTTACAGAGGTATCTTTCTCCAGAACATCATCCTTCTTGGAAGAATGGATTCCAAGCCCCAGAGGCCCTGAGACCTTCAGGGTTCCAACGTGATGGGAAGTCAGAGGGACGTGAACTAAAATCCTGCCACTTGGTGACCTTGATGGGCAATGCAATGAATAAAATGGGACTGAGCCTGACACCTCTTTAAAGCACTTTGAGATATCCAAGGAGATAAGACATTTTTATGGCACAGTCCATAAAACATTTTCCTCAAAGTGAGAGGATCCAAAGCTGATCAGTGGAGCCCACATTCAGTGCTGGGTAGGTAGAGGCAGGAGGATCCCAGGGTAGGCAGCCTCATGGCTGGGTAGCAGGTCAATGAGAAGCCTTGTCTCAACAAGCCAGGCAGGTGGTCCTGGTGAAAGGGCAGCTCCCAAGGGCCTGTATAATCCTCTCGTGGAGAGAGACTAAGGCTCCATTGCAGTAAGTTGAAAGGACACACTGGCAGAATTTGGGAATGAATCCAATCTTAACCTATCTAGTCAAAATCCCAAGGAAATCATCCACTTGTATTTCACTACAATGAAACCCCAACAAAAAGTAAGTTGACTTACATCCTTTTAAGGTATCTTCTGGAAATGAATTGGAGCTTGTCAAATTTTTACCAAAAAAAATAAATAAATAAAGATACTTTGAGCTTTCTATATTGGAGACAGGAAAGCAAACTGCACATGATGTCTTTTAAAAACACTCTACATTCTATAAGCTGAATTTGCTTTCTAAAACCATGCTAAAATTAATGCATAAATGTAAGATAACCAGACAGTGAATAGGACTGGCTGGAGAGTGGCAGTTATCTGGAGTGATTGTATATCACCATGGAAGCTGCACTGTATATGGGAGGCAGCCATTCAAACATAGGAGCAGTTGGGACAGCAAGTGCAGAATTTCTGTGGTCAGACTAGACATAGCTCAAAAATCAGAATAGCATTTTCAGTATGGTCAG
The DNA here is from genome assembly GCF_000317375.1 of Microtus ochrogaster. Taxonomy (NCBI): domain Eukaryota; kingdom Metazoa; phylum Chordata; class Mammalia; order Rodentia; family Cricetidae; genus Microtus; species Microtus ochrogaster. Next base: position 26,561,687 of record NW_004949096.1, read on the forward strand.
AGAAAACAGGGAAACAGAAAGAAGGGTTTGAGTGTTCTAGGTTCATTTCTGTTGCTGTGACAAATGCCAGGACCAAAAGCAACATAGGAGAAGAAAGGGTTAACATCACTTACAGGTCACAGGCCACCATTGGGGGCAATCAGGACAGGAACTCAAAGAGGAATCTAAAGAAGAAGATGCTGTTTGCTGGCTGCAATGGGTGTCCTTTGTTATCCTCTTGACTATGTCTGGAATCCACTAAAATCCAGCAGCTGGACACACCTGTGAAGGATTTCCTTGATTGGATCCTGGAGTTGAGAAGTCCCACCTTAAATCTGGATCATTTGATGACTTAAGACCAAGCACTTTGCCGACTTACACATCGCCCGGCCCCTTGAAATATTTTTAAAGAAATATCAACTCTCTACTGAGGAATGATGACAACACTGTGTGCTTTTTCTTTCTCATGATGATGGCCACTCCAACATTGCACTTGTAATAATTTTGTGAAAACACAAGTTGAATTTAACAAAGTTCATCTGAGGAATTAAGAAAAAAAATGTTCTAGAATCCTAAGCCCAGGGAGCATTCTAGACGGATTGGTGGTTCAGAATGTCCTTTCTTCCAATAACTGTGGGCTGAATTTATCACCAGAAAATATGAAATGACATATAGAGATTTACCCAGTTGATACAGTTTGGCATTTGCCTTATTTGGCCATCTTTAGAACAGTCTAGCTGCTGTGGCCAGCCAATGCTTGGTTGCATGCTTGCTGCAACATGCTCCTCAGCGAGATTACAGTCTGTTTACAACCTGGGTCAGTTGCTGTTCTCTACAAATGGGGTCCCCTTCATCACCCAAGTGTAAAGACAGGTTTCGGCCAAACTGATTTTCGCAAGCCTCTCCACTGTCTTCACTGGGAAACAAGGTTTACAAAGCCCTATGCTGCCATTTATTTGTCAAGGCAAACCTCATATGAATTCAAAAAACGGGAGTCTCAAGGATGGGAAATTGTGTTGGGTGAACCTGCTTTTGTTCTCAACAACTTTCAAAGACAGGAATTATCGCTAGAACGGGTAAGAATGGGGAAGCCAATGTGTAAAAATGCAAAATAAGTCCCCCTGCCTCCCACAGTCAGGATGTGACAGGGTAACAGTGTGAGGCTGGACCTCCTGGCTGCTCCAAGTTAGCCTCAGGAAGGACAATGACAGGTTGAGGGCTAGTCAGAGAGGCACCAATGGAACCGCCTCAGGTTCAGCTGTGTGGCAAGATTACTGCCCAGGAACTTAGCCATTGGAGTCCACATAGCAAGAGGGAAAGCCGGCCTTTCCTGGTACCATAAAAAAAAGACAAAACCAACACTTTTACAAAGGTTGTAAACAGAGTCCTCAACTCTAGAGTCTGTCACAGACTTGACTGTCTGTGAAGGTCAAGTCTTCCTGGAGCAAGAGGTGGTGGTTGTCAGAGGAAGCACAGAAAGCTAAAATGAAGTGGGATTGGGAAAAGCAAAGGAAGACACATAAGCCAGCTACACTGTTGGGTAGTGACAGTTCGAACAATCCTCCTGCCTCAGCCTGCTGAGTAGCTGAGACTGTAAGCACAAACCTCCATGCCCACAAAATGTTTTATTTTATTTTCATTCAATCTCATAAACCAATTTATAAATACCATTTGCAGCTCATTTCTCAAAGGGCTCTGGAGCTATCTGGAAACAATGCTTCTGATTTTATTCATAAAGAAAATTTGCCTGTCTTGGTCATCCATGGAAGACAAAGGCAAAATAGGCTAACAACCATGTTCCTTCAGTTCCACGACACGGATTCGTGTGTGTTGTGCACAGGTGTGGCAGCCAGGAGGCTGAACATCCCTGAAGTAGACTGGATTGTTCCGTATGACCTCTCAATGACCCTAAGAGTGGGCAACATGGCCAGAGAGGCCTGAATGAAAGAGGGCACATCCTGCTCATCTCAGAGTTGATGACAACTTCTGCCTCAGTTTGCTCATCTGTGTAGCAGGGTTAGTGGCAATACCTACAACATTAGATGGTATAAGATGATCCACCTAGCAGGAAGTAGAACTCTGAGTCCCCTCAGGAGACAGAACTGACACAACAGTATGAGCAGTAAACAGTTCACGGGAAATTACTACTACATGGGAACAACAGACAATTTGAAAAGTACCCCAGGTCTGAAGAGAACTTGAGGAGCAAGCTTGACCCCTCCTCCATGGTAGAGATTTGCCTGGAGATCACAAGACTGTGGCTATGGGAATTCCTTTCTGCCAAGAGTTATTTTTGGTACCAATCTTAGGGTGTGACTTCTGTGTGCTGACGTGATCTCTTATAAGGCAGAAGAAGGGTCTCTTTCGCTCTCTTGGGAGATCGAGCAGAAGCAAGCTTACGTAGTTGTTCACATCTCGCAGGGGCAGAGTGGCAGGACACCATGGCTTCCACCTTGTCCTAGATTCTGTGAGTCTGTGTTTCTCTTTGAGTCCCATATCCTTTTGTGTCCCATAATAAAAACAGTTTGTACCTCTCACATCACCTCTGCTTTAGCTATGGCTGCCAACGATGGGGAAGCATCCCAGAGCTGATCACCAGGCAGCAGAACAGCCCTGGGCAAGAAAGGATTCCCTCTACTCCTGTGAGGGCGCCACAGGAGGGAGCCACTGGCTGGCCTGCCTGGATTGATGATGGCACCTGCAGGTGTCCATGAGCTACTGATCACAGCATGTCTTAGGAGCAAGAAGCCAAAAGCATCCGTGGCTATTAAAGTCTATTATCCATAATTAAGGGAATAAATATTTCAGTTACACAAGAAAAGGGATAAATGGGTGATTCGAAGACAAGTTTTTATAAGCTGACCAGTGGCTCCAAAAGAGGCCTCACTACTTCCACCATGAAGGCCACTGTCACTGCTACAGACTCCGATCATCAGAGGAAGTGGGATGTGGAGATGGAGGCAAGACCTGGTGCCCTACCTAAACTCTGAACTTTACCGTTTTCTAAACATGTAGATGGACGCAGAGAGTTTGGGAAATATTCCCAGCTGCCCCCTGAAGGGTGAGACTCTGACCTCCCCACTAAGCTCATGTGAACCCAAGGGAAACATCCTCAGTGTTTTGAGTCAGCAATCATGGGATCCTCCCAAATCAAGAGCTGTGTAAGCAATGTTGTTTTCAATCATAGATTCTGAAAGACATTAGCCAAAAAAACAAAAATCTAAATAAAATCTATTCTCCTCCTCCCACCTTCCCAGAAAGTGCTCTTTGTAACCACTGCAAATAACACAGAAAGAAAAACACCCTCATCCCTAAACACAGAATAGCACACACTCACCTTCCACATGGAGGGATCGGAATCAGATAGATGCTTCCCACTGGGTAAGAACCGTGGTTTGGTAGCATCTAAGACAAGTTGCATAGTTCATTTTAAAATGGGATGCTGCCTAGTAGCTCCAGCACTGTTCAGTTTGTGTGCTGATGGCTGACAGGGATATCTTTCTGTCCCCAGCTCCCATCAGGAGAAGGTGTGTGACATAACTTGGGATAAAGCTAACAGGGATTATAGGGTAAAGGCCCTGAGGGTCTAATATTTTCAGTCAAAAATTGGCCTGGCAACAGTATCACAGATCCTTAGTGGGAAGCCATCTCAGGCCACGAGGGAGCCATCAAGAACCCATCATTGTTGGATAAGGAGCCCAACAACCAGAATAACTAAGAGATGATGACATTCTGAAATAAAGCAGTGGGTTTGGTGTCCAGGAATGTCCTTTGAGGAAGAAAACAAGGGACCTCCAATCTGGCTGCGCGATTGGCAGGGAAAAGGGAGCATACTTGAGCTAGTATGTATGGCTGAGCACTGGGAGGGCTGACTGAAGCACTTTTCCCATCTCCAGCTTTCGTGCTGCTTCCATTTTTTTCTGAATGAACATTCCCAACTATTATGCCTCAAAACTGTCCCTCCTCAGCCTAGAAAAAGCTTTCCTTGGTCAAGGTAATACTACAAGGAAGTTGACATGACTTGTAGTCAGATGATCTAGAAGATTAGTCTTGAAGCTTCAGTGGAGTGTTCTAGAATCACAAGGCTCTACAGTTAAGATGGGGTGAATTTTCTGAGCTTGTACCCTATACTTAAACATGAGGATCTCTAACCCAGCCATTGTATCTTCCAACTCATGTTTTCAGGGCTCAACGTAGTCATGGAAATAAATTGAGACCCAGGCAGGAAGTAGATCTGGCATGTCCCATGTCCCTCACCTCAGACCTATGCTGCAGCTACCTGAGCAGGGTCTGCAGAGATTTGTGTCTCAGGAGCTTGCGTTAAGTGTGCATGCAAGAGGCCATAAAAATTATTCTCACTGGAGAGAAGACAGAGGAGGAGAATGTAAGATTATGGGTAGAGTAAGGAAAGAGCTAAGTTTTGTACTGAGATCATTGTCCTACAAAGACACAAAGTGTCTTCCCAACTGCATCCAGATCCATTACATCCGGTCTGGGCTAATTCCCCGGATATTAACAATAGGGGCCAAATTAGCAGATTAGAACATGAATGGACAAATTCCTAACAGAAAAAATGTATGTCATTGTTACTCTGCAGTGTCCACACTTGTAATGGTCGGTACTGATTGCCAGCTTGACAGGCTCTAGGATCACCTAGGAGGCAAAGTTCTGGGTGCACCTGGGAGGGATCACCTAGATTAGGGTAAATGGACTGTGAAGCCCCCCGCCCCCAACTGAGATGAGCCATTCTCTGGACTGGGACCTGGACTAAATGAGGAGAAAATGGGTTCAACACTAGTATCCACCTGCCCCTACTCTCTGAAGATAGACGCCATCTGACCAGCTGTGCCAGGATCCTGTTCTCATGATGCCCACACCCTGATGGACTGGAGCTCCGAACTGTGAGCTCAAATAAACCTCCCTTCCTTCAGTCACTTTTGTCTCCGTGTGTTATCATAGCAACAGGCAATGAATTAAGGCACCAAAGCTACTTTTATAATCTGCTGCTCTGACCTACCAGGAAGCAATATTTTTGTTTATTTTTTTCTTTCTTTCGTTTTTTTTTTTTTCAATAACATCTCACTATATAGCTCTGACTGGCCAGAACTATGTACACCAAGCTGGCCTGGAATGCACAGAGGTCTTCCTGCCTCTGCTTCTCAGGTCCTGGACTTGAAGGTGTGAGACACCATGCCTGGTGACAAGAAGTATCTTAAAGAAGGATTTGTTTGGGCTACAGTTTTATGGGATATGGTCCATCTGGAAGCAGAAGGCACAGTGGCAGGAACATGAGGTAGCTGATCATACTGCACTGGTAGTCTGGAAGCGGGGAGTGATGACAGTTGCTTCTCAGCTCCCTTTCTCCTTTTTATTCCAAACAAGAGGACGGTTTTATTCCCATGAAGAATGAATCTCCTTACTTCCATTAACCTAATCTACAAATTCTAATACAAACACGCCTAGTAATTTGTTTCCATGATGACTCTAAGTCCTGCCAAATTGACAGTCACCACCAGTGTGCAGCTGTTTCTATTGCCTTGTAACAAATTACCCCAAGATGCTTAAAACAACAAGTCCTTAATTCCAAGTCCTTTTGGTAGGTTAGGGATTCTCACAGGGATCAGTGATGGTGCCAGAGGAAATCCAGCTAGGACTGAGGGTTTAGGACCATCTCTCTCCAGCTTGTGACTGGCTCCTAGCTGAGACACGTCTGTTTCTGCTATGTGCTCTTCTCTCTAACAGGACCAGCTGGACTTCTTAACACAAAGCTGGGTTGCAAGAGGGGAAATGGAAGATTCATGGCCTGTCTCAAGAGCCTGGAAAATAATGCCCATTTTAATTTGTTGCTCCAATCTAAGTCCAAGGCCAGCTGGATTTAAGGGTGGAAAGGGAGAGAACCAAATAGTCCAGTTAAGAGTGGACCTGGTGGGAAGGGTTCCTTGGGGACCAGTTCTTTCTTTTATTATTTTCAAGCAAACTTTTATTCATCAGACACACTTGTTTTCTCTCTATTTATTTTGTTTATATACAATTTATTATAACTTGCATCAATAATCATCTGAGATTATCTAAATTTTATTTTCCATTGACACAAATGTCAGCAATAAGGAATAATTTTATACTTTCAACAAACAAATATATGGGAATTAAAAGAATTCTAACATAAATGTATCACTCAGTTTATCTACACTTTTGCTGAGATGTGTGCCAGATTATAGTTTCCCTTCCTCTAGTCTCCCAATTTTTCCTCATCTTCCTTCTCCTTCCGATCCACCCCCTTTCTGTCTCCCTCTCATTAAAAAAGAAAAGGCTTATAAGAGATGACAACCAAACCTGACAAAGTAAAATATACTAAGATGAAGCAAAAACTGTCATATCAAAGTTGGACACAGCAACCCAACAGGACGAAAAGAGTCCCAAGAGCAGGGACAAGAGTCAGAGACCCACTCATTCTCACAGGCAGAAGTCCCATAAAAATACTAAGCTAATAGCTATAATATATGCACAGAGGACCTGGTGCAGACTTGTGAAGGCCCTGTGGTTACTGCTTCCATCTCTGAGAGTTCATATGGGGCTTACTTAGTTGATTCAGAGGGACTTGTCTTCCTGGTGTCCTCCATCACTTCTGGCTCTTACAATATTTCTGCCTCTTCTTCCGTGTAATTCCCTGATCTCTAAGGGAAGGGATTTGATGGAGCTCTCCAATTTAGACTCTCTACATAATGTCTGGTTGTGGGTCTCTGCATCTGTTCCCATCTCCTACCTAAGAGCACCTCTCTGATGATGACTGGATAAGGCACTGGTCTATTGAGAATATCAGGTTATCATTAGGAGCTATTTTATTGATTTCTTTTAGACCAGTAGGATTTGGGCTTACCCTTGATCCCTGGACTCTCTAGTCTCCGGTTCTTGGTTACAGAACCAAGCAGTAACAGGTGTGGGCTCCTTCTCATGGAGTGGGCCTTTTTTTTAAAATTCCCATTATTGTACCTTATTTATTTATTTATTTATTTATTTATTTATTT